>NC_090852.1:11166250-11481093 GCF_024217435.2 Syngnathus scovelli
AAGAGGAGAGGAGATGTCACGCTGCTGATGGCGATCAGCACCTCCACCTGAATGACACCAGAGAGAAAGCAAAACTTGAAGAAAAAATCTTCAAATGAGACTTATTCTCACAGTAAGACACAAGCTGGCCCCCATAACCTTCATTTTACTTCAAGACAGGTGCGCCGTAAAAGATTGTAAAGTGATGGTGAGTTGAATGACCCGTGACTGACAGGGGATGAAGAAGACTTATGACCAGCAGATGTCAGGTTTTAGAAAAAGAATTCAGTGTTTTATTTCCGCTTGTCAACCAATGGACAGCCCACAGTCGTTCAAGCTCCACCCTTAAAATCCTAAACCAAAATAGTTGAAGCTAAAACGGAGGGTGCCAAAAAGATGTGTCAAAATCAGTTATTTGGGTGCCCTTGAATTGCACTTGAAATTCAGGAGATTATGTATCAAATTGTACTAGATGGTGGAATTTTTTTGTTGTTGCCACCATTCAAATAGACTTAAAGTGCTTATAGTAAACTGCTATGTCATGTCGTACTCACCAGGCATTTGTTCGGGTATTCTGACGCAACATGACTGGCAATTGCACTTGGAAAACACTGCAAACATGAACACATCATATGCAATATGTACAATAAGTGACAAGGCTCAGAGACAAGAGACAGATGTAAGCTTCAGTCGCTACTCTGATTTATTGAAGTCCATGAGAAGCAATGGAATTTGCTTATCTTGGAGCTTTTTGTCTAATTGCTAATCAATCGTCTACAAAAGGGGCCACCAACATGGTGGGCTGTTTTAAAAATAGCTCACCATTAATGGACATTGTGATTTTCAGGGAATGCTGTCAAATTCATTTGAAAATGTGAGCATTGTCATTGAGATGTGTAGGAGGAATAAGGCGGCCTCAGAAAAGCTTTTAAGTAAAACGGCAATTGTTTTTCTCAGAATGTTATTTGCAATGAGGGGGTGTTGGACAACTTCCTTTTGACATTTTTGCTCCCAGTTCACACCCCAAGCATTGTACCATTACTGAGTCACTTAACAACAGGGAAGAAAAAAAAAAAAGGAAGTAATTGGGCCAGTTTGGACATTTTTCACTTTAGGGCTGTGCGTGGAGTTATTTGAGGAAACGGTGACTACTATAATCGTGCCATTTCTTCAGTCCAATGAAAATATATTTTTTTTAAAAAAGTGAGGGACGTACTTACATTTGTGAGACATTGTCCATTTGTCGAAAAATTGATTATGTGTCAGTAGAAGTAGCATCAAATATGTTGTAAGTTAAAATAAATAAATCCCTTACTGCCTATTAATTACCACAACATACAGATTTCATGTTAAAAGTAAACTGCACTTACAGCCACAAGAATCCAGAAAAATGTGACAGACAAGTATGGGCCGGGCTGCAAGGCATCCATGTTGAGCGCAATGATACCTCCAAACACAGCGGAGATTCCTACGATGACTTCGATCACCTATCAGCCACAGATGGGTTTCGGTCAAAGAGAGCTTTGGAGCACGATGTCAGTATGCCTGGCAGCTACTCACAGAGTAGGCTTTGAGAAGCCGAGTGGGGAATACTGCAGGGGTTGTAATCGAAGGTCGCTGGTTTGTTAAAGACTGGTGGGAGGATGAAAAGATGGAAAAGTCAGAATTGTGTGATCTTTATGAATGATAACATCAATGGACACACACACACACACACACACACACACACACACACACACACATCGCACAAACACACTTTTCTGTGGCAGCAGCAGTCCTCTCCGGAGCGAGCTGACAGGATGACTGTAGTAGCCATCAACACCTCCAGCAAAATCATCAAGATAAGGTTAAAGTTGATCTGGGCAGTGAAATACAAAATGAAAAAGGAAATGAACAAGGAAATGGACAACAATACAATTACTTTAAATAAACTGAAGATGATTTTACATTGACAGCTGAAGGGTTGAGGATCAATTTACATCCAAACCAAACCAGGCAGGTGGTCGTCACTGCAAAGGTTGATACATAGACCACCTGGAAATCTGACACCTTGAAAAAATATGAAAACAAACAATGATAAAATAAAAAAGTGATTCCAAAACGGCAAATTTGTATTCCGTAAATAATCACCAGTAGTACCACAGGAAAGTAACTAGCATTGTGTTCGACTAAACAGGCCAAAAATTCACACAAAGAAAATGTATGTGTACATTAAGACAATATCATAATTAAACGTGATTTTTGTTACATTTTTGGTTGATGGCATGCCTTGAGATTTTTCTCATGAGCTGTGCTCATTAAAGGATTGGAAATGACAGTAATATTAAATTGAAAAAATATATATATTAAAATTTGAAAAACTAAAAAAAACTAAAAAAGTGTCTTTATTCACATGCATTTACTTACTGCAACATGTCTGTTCTTGGCAATAGCAAAGCTTGCAATTGCTGCTGGTATGCCCTGTTAAGAAAAGTCACACAGTTCAAAAGAAATAGAAACTCTTTAATACATTTTTTCCTCATACAAATTGTATTTATATTGAGGTCAAAACCAGTGATAAGGAAATAAAAATGTCATTTTGCATACTGAGCCTGCAGCACAGCGCAGGTAGTCCATGGCAACAGGAAAGACATTTCCCAGATACAAAGAGAAACCAGAGGTGATGAGGAGACTACCCTGTGGTCTCACACACACACACACACACATACACACACACGCGCACACACACACAAACACACACACATTCAGGTGGGCATATGGATCGAAAAAAGTAATAGATATACATACCCTAAGTATGGCCTCATACGTTGGATGACATCACTTCAAGTTAAGGGTGTCATTGGTACACCCTTTCCATTGGAAAAATTAAGAGAATTAACTAAGATATAAAAATTTTGAAGAATTTATACACAGTATATAAGTCGAATAATTGCTGATAAGAAATTAGCCAATACTGTAGTAGGAATAATTAACCTATGTTTTTTTTTTTTGGGGGGGGGGGGGGGGTATTTTATCCTTTTTCTCTAAAATCAGGCACACAAAAGCACAGTACTACTAACCGTTTCAGATTTAAAAAAAATTAAATTAGGACTATTTTTGATTGTTAGCCTACTTGGACCACATTTTTTTTCCTTAGAACAAAGTTTTCGCTATGTTTTTATTGCATATAGACTGTTTGCATTGTAACAAAAAGGTATTACCTCTTTAAAATAATGATGCACTTATAAGAGGTTTATGAATGTTTTATGAAATAAAACGTAATGAATAACCGATGCTTGATAAATACTAATAACGCACCCAAGTGTTGATAGCACAATAAATCTAATGATCATCTACTTTTCCACACTTCGGTACTGTAACCTAACAAGGAAGCAAAGAATAAGATTCTTGTCACCATCACACACAAATTTTCAAGGCCAGATTTCTCTCCCATCAAAGGAGAGCATGCCAACCTTTAAAACATGTGTAATGGTCTGAAGCGTTAGATGAATCCAATCCAATGCTTCCTCTTACCCCTATGAGGACACTGTAGAGCCAGGCCCTGTAGCTGAAGCAGGGGTGCTTTAGAGGCTCCGGCTGGGCCAGCTGCAGGTCACTGGCCCTCACGTCCACAGTGTAGCTGTCCCGCTCCGACACATCCGACTCCCCCCTATCGACTCTCCTCTCCGATCCCCTGCTGCCTCGTCTTCCCAGCGAGCCGCTGCCTCGTTCCAGGGTGGACATGGGGCTGTAGGTGAACTCCTCTCGTGCCGACATCTCCTCGCGCTGCATCACTGCGACTGTTGCTCGATACAGCAGCTAAACATACTGAAAGAGTTTAGAAATTTGTTATGCAATGTGCCTGCACCAGGAGTCTGTCGACGGTTCATCCACACACTAATTAAAAGAATACAAACATTTAAGAACTCAAAATGGTCTGTTTCATTTTTGTTCTTGCTCAGAGTGCAATAATGCATTCTTCCAAAAAACACCAAACAAGGGTCAATATCTCCCGGACAATAAGCAGTTTAGCATAGGCAGTAAACATTTGGCACATTTTACATGAACACAAGCACGTACTCACTTGTGTTGCCCAGTTCACAAATCCATAAATTTTTCATTTGAGGCACCATTTCAAAGGGAAAAATAAACAGGCTTTCTGAATCAATCCTACATACAAGTTGCTGATGACAATGGAATGAAACTTTTGCTGAAAAGAAAGCTTTGTTATGGACAAAATCCAATTCCTTGGAGTCATAATACATGACAAAATGTGCTCTGAGTCTCCAACATATGGACTAAAATACCCAGACGTAACTCTGTAATGGGCCAAAGCAAAATACTTCTTACACTTACCTGCTATTGTATATGCCCAGTTGAATAATCCCAAATGTTGTCCACCCGATTTATTCTGATTATGAAATCTCCAAATAGATAATAGCTGGTTTTGATCGGCAACTCCTTCTATACTCCAGATCTCACTTTGGCCACCCACTTCCCCTCCTCTTTGCACTTGTTCTCAGAAGCACACACACAGCTAAAAACTTTTTCAGAGTGCGGCGCTAAAACACATGGCTGTTGTCCTGCCAGCCAAGTTTTTGTTCCAAAGGGAGAGCGAGCGCCTGTGCATGACAACAAGTGCGGTATGAGGGGGCTCACACTGGGGGCACAGTTACGAGGGCAAACATCCTTTTTCTTCTCTCAGTTACTCCCACCGAACCTCACACTGAAAATTTGTCTCTGTGAAGAAAGGAGAACACAGCAGCCTAGAAGGTTATGAACTCAAGAATTCCAACACGAACAAACGAGAATTCCTGCAGCCAGTTTGATGCTCTTTATCTGATTATTATGTTAAAAATTATTCACAAGCTTCACAGCCTTTATTGCTGCATTGTCTATGGGTGCTGTAACCATAGCAACACCTGAACAATGGCCGTCACCCCTTCTCTCACAGTTTCTGGGCCAGACTTGCTAACAGCAAATGTCAAACATGAAAGTAAAAGTGAAAATAAGAACAATCATGTCATCATGGGGCTGGAACAGGTATATATTCTTGTTTTTCAGTAAATCACTCCCCTGCTCTTATTTTGGCAGCCTTTCATTTATAGCAGCACTTGTCTGACCCGTGATTCACTTTCAAGGGGGGGGGGGGTTGATGAGGAACAAAGACAGCCCTGTTCTTTCTAAGCACCACTTGATTTTTTTTCCACCACTTCTCTTAACAGGTACATATCCTTTTGCGGGTGACTGCTGAGAACAATGATGACAGCAATGATGTCTTGACACTTGAGGACTTACTTGGTGTCCACTTTGGAAAAACACGACGTCATCCTTTCTGAGCTGCCCTTAGAGGACATATTTGCAAGATATCTTGCTATGAAACTATAATGCGATGCATGAATTTGTTATTTCAACTGAGCAAGGTTTGCTGGGATGGTCCGTGCCTGTGAAAGTCTAGTCTGCCATGTTTGGGGCTGTGTTGAGCCTCTCTGAGCTTTCGAGCGCGCAAAGTTGTCTTGTCCTGAATTTATCCTCGTGATAGAAAAATAAGTTTCAAATTTGCTTCATGAACCAGTTGTTAATTTTTTTTATTTTTTTTTACTCCTCTAGACAGCACACTCGACATTGGGTTCAAAGTATACTGATTCACCATTTCTTGTACCCCTATATCCAAAACTAACAGAGGAATCCAAAAATACAACTGGTTCATGAAGCAAATTTGAAGCTTTATTTTCAAATTTGAAGCTTTATTTTCAGATGACTTCATCCAATAATTTAATAGCAGAATTTACCGTAATTTCTGGACTATAAGCCGCACCCGACTATAAGCCGCACCAGCTAAAATTCAGGGATATTTTAGTTTTTTTCTTACATAAGCCGCACCGGACTATAAGCCGCACGTGCACATGAGTTTTTTTACAAAGAAAGACAGTACACAGAAAGCCGTAAAAATCCATAAATATACCGCGCCGCCATTTAAGCCTCAGGGTTCAAAGTAACCTTCTGAATAAAATGCATTAAAAGTTCACATTCATTACAACTTGTTTTTGGTGAGGACAATGTCAGAAGAATGAAAAAGGGTTTAGAGCCTTTTGACGCAGGTCACCTAGCGTGTATTCCTACTAAAGCTCATAATAGTCACAAGCAACACAGCCAGAATAAGCAGCGGCCATAGTAGTGTTTCAAAATAGTATTTTTGTTGTTGTTTTGTTCTTCAAGATACCGCACAACAGTGGTCCACAGCCTTTTTGCGAGTGTATAAAAGTGATCAAGTCATCACAAAAATCATGAAAAAAATCGTATATAAGCCGCACCTGACTATAAGCCGCAGGGTTCAAAATTTTGGAAAAAAGTCGCGGCTTATAGTCCGGAAATTACGGTAGTCTGCACTCTGCGTAAAATGTGTGTTCAGTGTGTTTGTGCTTTGTCCTTCTACTTCTCTTCCTCTTTTATTTTCCTCAGTGCTATTCAGTGACTACTGAATGACATCAATACTACACAATCTTTTGGAGAACATGAGATCAATCAATTTTAATTGAATCGCAATATTTTTTCCAGTAATTCAAAGTAGTCTAATTAGTCATAACTACATCAGCTAGAAATAAAACTTCTCCAACTGTGCTTTTTCATCAAACAGAGTAAAGGATGCCCTCTTGTGGTTATTTTCTCTTTTCGTTTTGAGCCAGTAATTTAGAGACATTAAACACATTACTAATATTCTTTATGGAGGAAAGATAAGTCACACATACATACATGGCATGTAGTTTCACAATTCCCGATCATGGCTTACAGCAGCTCTATGATTAAACACACTTTGAGTCTCTCACGAAGAATGACAACACTGTTAAGTGTTTTACACATTTAGTGAGCCATGCTGATGACAAAATCAATTCTAACTCAAGACAAACACTTAAGACAAAGCAACATCCTTAATCCTCCAACACACTCCCTTTGACATGCAACATTTACACATAGCTTTTCTTTAACAGTAATATTCAATGGTGAGACACATGAGAAAACATCTGTAGCTATATACAGTGAGTTACATTATTGATAGATCTGCTTTTATCAACAATATTTACATTGTAGTAAGGAAATTGAAGGTTTTAATTCTACTTAAAACATAATGGATGCCACTCTGTTATGTTGCAGTTTAGTTCTGGGGTCTTAAAGACTAATAACTGGACTGACAATACAAATGTATTACTTACCACAGATGCATGAGCAAGTCATCACAACAGTAGAGCAACTCATCCTCACAGCCTAGGAAGGATCACCAGTGGTTTATTTGTTTCGAAAAAGCCTAGTAAATGTCTCATAGATGGAGCCGCATCTGTACTGTCCATAAGCTAACATGGAACATAGAGTTTTTTTGCATGATCCTTCACTTGTATACATCCCATGTATTCCAAGTCTACAATTGTTTTTATAGTAAGTTTAGAAGTTCAAACAATGGATCCTTTGGACGAGGACAAGTGTATGGACTGGATGCGAATGGCCAGAGTTTTTTCCAAGTTTTGTAGGATGTTATAGCTGGGGCTATCTGGTGGTGCATCATACAGTAGCTGTTTAAATGGCTCCAGCTCTATCAGCATGACCATATTCTTTAGGAAGTATCCCTCGATATAGGATGCTAGTTCTGGCGCATCTAGAAACTGAGGAAAAAGTAAGAAAAGGGTTGAAATTGCATTGAAAGGTCAATTATAATTCAATTACAATTATAAGGTTAATTTATATTCTCAGTGTGTTTTGTTTGTACCTTGGTGTGGTTGTAGATCTCCACGCAAGTATCTGTGTTTATGTTCTTCGTACAGATAATCTCACAATGCCTCTGCAGTGCTTCCAACTGGAAGAATTTAGATGCAGACAAAAGCTGCAATAAAAAGGGAAAGCATTAGGTGTAGAAGTATATGGTGAAAAATAAAAAAAATCAAGATGTGATTGAAGTGGAGACTTTTCAACTGTATGCTGTTGAAAAAAGTTCAGAGCGAACCACTGCCAGTTCTTTTATCTTTAATGCTCACTAGCCTAACATTAACTGCCAGTTGGACTATTTAATAGATGCCAAGAAGCCCGTGGAGCCGCTCTTCCCTACAGGTGCAGAAGGTCTCCCTGTCCAAAATGATTCCTATGATCATATTGTCTTAGCCATGCACATGCAGGAGTGCATCATAACCTATCAATGTGTTGGAATTTTTCTTTGATTGTAGAAAAGATTGTACGAGCGTACGCACACACACAGACACGCACACACACATACATTTATTTTTATCCATTCTTTTTCCATTAGTTTAATTTTCTTCTTTCCCAAGATAATAAAAATACAATTAAAAGGACGCGTGAGCCAACCTCCATAACATCAGGGTTCCTAATGTGCAGAGCATCTGTTCCTCCACAGTAGAGATACTGCATCACAAGCTGAGAGGGAAGAAAGGCGAAGATTATTTCACGCACGGATACATACATTATAAAGACAAACAAAGAACATGAACAAGGAGTTTGGAGTACAATAATTACCTGGAAAATGTGGTATTTGACATGGCTTATCTCAATGCAGGTGTTTTCACCACAAGGTCTGTTTGCAAGAAGAGTTTTGAACCTTCACAAAAAGACATTCATATGAAGAGTCACTTAATCTTACATGAAATGAATGTCCAGTCTGCATTACTACTATAAAGAGTATAAAAGAATCGTCATTTTGTGATTCTAATTTCGTTTTATACATTTAACAAATTATTACTTCTTTATTGTTACCTATTGGAGGCTGTGAAGAGCAGTACTTTGTGGGCATAAAAAGGCTTCCCCTCCACCAGAAATGTCACATCTGACATCTCTTTATTGTTTAGGAAGTGGGGATCTAAAAACAGAAACAAATAATGTTGATTTTGTGTATTAAAAAAAAGAAACAAATACATAGTACGCCACAAAAAAAACAGCACTATCAATTACGAGTGATTTTCTATTTCTGGTCACAAGATGGCGCTCGGTCCTCTTTCCATTCATTAAGCATTCAAGTCAGTTGAGCCAATAATTCCTTGGAGATTTGCAAATACAAAGCCTAAATTCAGTTTTTATTTTGTGTGTAAATACGTGCATCAGAAAAAGCTCCTGCTTGCAAACAGTGTGACAGACTCTCACCAAGGCGTGATGACTGTTTGCGTTTAATCTCTGCCAGTTTGGGGATGGGGTAGGGCCCGTAACACTGGGTGAAGATAGCTGACAGCTGTTGGCTGATAACTTCATTCTGACCAAACACAAAGTATACACAATAGAGCAAACGTGAATTTCATTTCACACATCTAAATTTGTGTTGAACAGTAGTCAGATATGTTTTACACCTCAAGTTCCCAAGATGAGGAGAATGTGCAACACTGTAAAAAGAGATAGATGGAAAAGACCTGGGCCCTTTTACAATCATTGCCAAATCTCCTGTGTGTGTTTAAGTTGCCAAACCAGAGGGGGAAAGGAGGAACAGTGCAATTCACTACAAGTCCCCCAACATGCAGTAAGACTTTTTCCTCTTAATGAGGCTCAACACTAGCAAACAGCTCGTAACATCCACTAGGAATAAATAGGTCTGCCGATATTGGATTGAATCAAACTAAAGTATAACTGGAGACTTTGATAGCAAACACAAAATCCAGGAGGCCTTTCAATTGTCAATTTGTTCAAATGAACCTTTCCCCGTTAGAAAAGTCAACCAGAAATAGTCCATCCCAGTTAATATTACAAAATGAGTACCTACAGGTGATGTGATGAGTGTGATACGAGTTCAGCCCAGATAATGGTTGCATCAGAGCAAAAAAAAAATAATAATTCACAAACGTTATTAAATTTGAAAAAAATAAAACATGGAACCATCATTTGGATGATTTATCCTTCCAGTGATGAGTTTCAGTTTGATTTCTACAGTTGATATTTGCTTCTTGGGCTTGTTATCAATTGATACACTTGTGAGAGTTTGTGTGCCTGAAACAATAAAAAATGAAATAAATAAACAAACAAGACTGGAAAGCATATGATGTCTCTACTTGCCCAACCATTTTGGATTCTGAACCATGTTTTTAGTCGTTCATCTGCCAAACCTTTTGTGAACTGTGGCTCCACTGTCATCTTATTTCTTTGACAATGACTATAAAAAGTGGTTGATCCATGTTGGGATAACTTGTACCTTGCTGGCTCTGAGGATCTGGAACATGAGAGGCAAGCCATGGGTTATGAGCTCCTCAGTGTACTCATCTTCCTCAATGCAGATAAATTCTTTGAGAAGGCCCTGGATCAGTGGTCGGCGGTGCTGGGAGAAACATGTACGAAGCGATTCCAGCCATGTATGCAAAGTCCATGGTACCCCTATGGATGTAATAGTGCAAGCAAAAACAAAAAGATATCAGATGGTGTGGAAAAAACAAACAAACATGGTAACTGAGGTTTTGTTGTTATTAATAATAGGTTAACTAACCAAGGCTCCGTATATCTATGGTGATGTCTACATGTCCATGTTCGGAACTATGGTACATGGCTTCTTTTAGGGCTTTCAGTTTGACCTTCCCTGTCCGTATTAGGTCCGCCTCAGATGAACTTCTTCCCTCCAGCTCTGAGCCTTCTGCCAGAATCTCTTCCAAGGATAAGACATCCCCTTTACCTTTCTCCGTGTGTGACAACAGCTTCCGAAATACATTTCTGGAAGAAACAAGACATTTGTTTTACTATTACTTTTACTGATCGTATTTCTCAATTAATGCACATTTTCTGTTATGAACCACACAGTTTAAGAATAAAAGTAAAAATACCAGATAAACAAAGCGATAAAGGTACTTTTCCACAGTCTTGAGAACAACAAAATATACTAAAAAAACAAAACAAAACAGCACTTTAGTCACAGAATGTTAATCACGTTATGACCAACAACAACCAAGAAAATCCTCCATGTGTTAATTTCATGGTCCTTTAAACTTCTGAGGAGATGAGTTTGTGGAGTGTACAGCATGTAATTTACGTATAGTGCGTGCAGAGAAGGTGCGTGTGTGTGCTGCTGACTCATCCGTGGCTGTGGAATGGTGGTTGAACGTCTAAGTTAGGTTATACCGTAAAACTACATCACCTGTGTCCGTGTGCAGCTGCCAGGCTGTAAGAGTTCATTTCTCCCTGCGGCGCAGTAGAGATGCCATTGCGGGACATGGTTCCCAACATGGGGTCGGCCCCACGCTCCAGCAGCAGGCTCACTAGCTCAAGGTTGCCTGTGCATAAAAAGTAAATATGCAGCCACACTCAAGAGAATATAAAAAGAACCAGATAACAGAGTTGTTGCCACCTCTGAGGAGAAATGTGCCTTTAAGTCATGAGTCAGCCAAAGATGAAGCTGACATTCTGGTAAAGCTCTTAAAAATGGATTGGGAGGAGCAGCTTGATACAAGTCATGTTGCTTGCGTGTACCTGCAGCAGCAGCCAGCTGCAGCGGGGTCTCAGTGTAGTTTTCCATCCCGTCCTGCGAGGAACCTTCCACGTTGGCTTTGGCATCTAGAAGCAGCTGCGAAGTTCAGGTGGGGTGACAGACGAGGGTACGATGAGGAAAGAGGGAGAGGGGGAAAAAGAGGACTTTGCTCGGTGACTTTGAGCTTCTCGAACACTCAGTTAATGAATGCTTGATTGCTAATTTAGAACACAGGCTGCCGTGGAATTAACTGTGTTCTTGTTCCATTAAGACGGGAACTAAAGGCAGCTGCCACAGACTATCTTTAGCCGAGCACAAAACGGGCAGACTGAGCTAAAGCGAAGAGATGCACTCTGCATCCACAGATGATTTATTTCTAATAAATATACAAATGTAAAAACCCAGTTGGACGCAATAAATGAAGGTGTGCCATGCATTGTGCTTGCAGAACATGAATAAACTGACCAATTTTAAATGAGCCTCTATTAAATCTGTACATTAGGCAGCATTTAACATGTTTTTTTTTTTTTTTTTGATCACTCACAATCACTGCTTAATAATTAAACATTAAACACCAGAAACAATTTACAGTGAAAAGCTTGGGAAATGATTTCGTTTCATTTGAATTTTTAATGCAATTTATTCAAAGAGAGCTTAAAATGCCCCAGCACACGTTTCAAGCATTTTCTCTTAAAATTAAATTGCTCAAATCCCAGCGTGAACATCATTTGGAGGGCAGACTGAATTAGTTAAATGAGTTCGATTACAATCGGTCCACTGCGATTCACCTTTCCAATGAATTAAATGGAGCCTGTTGCGTTTGCTGGAAAAGTAAAACGAACATTTAAATGTTCACAATAAAACCCCATCTTGATCATGTCAGACTGATGATGACCGCTGATTGATATGAAAATGATGACCAACCATGAGCTGAAGCACAGAGAGAGTCAACAGATGAGAGAGGATATCACTACCTGCACCACAGGCACATGTCCATGTGACACAGCAAAAGTGAGGGGCGTCGCCTGGCGCGTTTCGGGAAAGACTGAGTGATGCTTGTGCACTGAGTTTGGCACCTGGGGAATGGACATTGGAGGAGGGGGATGGGGGACATGAAAGGGAGATGAGGGAGAAAGACATGAAGCCATTAAAAACGACGACACGGCCAAGCCAGCACAAGACAAGCTACTACAGGGAGAACGGAAAGCGCTACGGGAGCAACTGGAGTAATCATCTAAGAGGCCTGGGGCTGTAGAGGACAACCTGTCAGCATGTTGACCTTCTAATGAACACAATAAATTGATCTGTCTAGTTAGGCCACATCCTAATGGCTTTTCTCTGCTCTCTCCCTCCCGCCAAAGCGGTTTCTCTGACAGGGCTTCCACCTATCCTCAGGGTTATCTCACGGGTAAATGCAACAAATCCGAGTGAGGAGCTGAATGCCTATAAACACACATTTTCTACACTTGAGAATGTGTAATGAGATAAAAAAAAAAATAACTTAATATGATGAGCTAATCAATTAGAGGCTAAGTGATGCATAAATTGCACTTAGTCTTTGTGCTTTGGCCGAGTGTCAGTGAATTGCAAATCAAAGTTGGCACAATGGTGGATGACGCACATTGTTGAGGTGATAATGGACACAATCAAGAGGGTTTAACTTTGTGCTGTTTGCAGACATCTCTAAGCATCTCGCCTCCTCCATGGATTCTCCATGGAGGGAAACTTCAGTTATTTAATTAAGAGAAAGTCTCAGATTCCCTTAACTAAATGACGTAAGTTTCCCCCTTTTAGATCAGAGAAATCCCAAAAGAAAGTGTAGGCTTTGTTGCAGAAGTCAATTATTCAATGTAGTAAATGTTTATAAGCATTTAATTTGGTTTACTTGCACAATCCAAAGCTCCCAATGGGAAGCCATGAATGTGAAGTTAATAATGTTGGCTCACTTGGCTTAACCCCATCTTTGAAAAACTCCTTATGGTCCATTGTTGGCTTCAAAACGATGTAGAATACAAATATATATATCTTTTTCTCTTTTCTTTTTAAAACCCCCAATAAATCTCCCAAAAATGTTGATAAAGATTCATTATGTGTTCTATATGAAGGCCAGGTGGAAATGTGGAAAAAAAATCCTAGAAAAATTGTAAAATTAAGTAAATTATCTGGCCTGGCACTTGGGGGGGTCCAAGCATATCTTAGGGGTTTTGGATCTGTCACAGCGACACAGTTGATGTATTTGCCCCAGAAAACATGCTATTCTCACAATTGTATGGAGATGTTGCAGGTACACATGCTTAAGCAGTTGAATTTGAAATACACCAAATGTACTACCATCAAAACACTTACCTCACTGTTAATATTGGCTCCGGCATCCAACAACATCTGCACCATGGCCTCGTCTCCACGCACACAAGCATACATGAGTGGGGTCATCCCCTGCATGAACACAAGCGCCATCATAACTGAAGATAATGCTGTCATTTTAGCATAGAATCTCATGGCCAACACATCGGATGAGTATGGTCATTTGAGAGTTTTAGTAATCTTGCCTTGATGATATTTCTGGAGAGGGAAAAAAAACCCCTCTAAATTGTGTTTACATTTTTGGGCAGCATGGTAGAGACTGTGGTGAGCATGTCTGCCAAACAATCAAGAATCTTAGTTTGGGCCTTTCTGTACATATAGAACGAAAAGCTGGAACTAGGACCTTAAACAAGGTGGGAGAAAATCAGAACAGTTTGAAATAGCTGTCAGTGTTTGCACAAAATGTTCAAGTTTCTGCAGGAAAGCAAAGGAATAAGGTCAGGAAAAGCCTACTAGAACAACTGAACTTTATTTGGGGGTTATTAAGATGTACTCTGAATGGTGGGAGGTGAGCTGACTGCCATTTAATATGCGCGGGTTATTTCTTCATTTTGAACAAACTTTATACATTCCAGTTATATGTAAGAGGGTGTGCACAATTGTGCAATCACATTATTTCAGTTTTTTGTTTGCTTGTTTTTTTTTTTTGTTTGTTTGTTTGTTTAGTTCCTCTCATGAAAGGATGTAAAGAAGTTGTACAACTTATAACTTAAATCTGGAAAACGTATTTATTAATTAATTAATTTATTTATTTATATTTTTTCGGTTGTTAATACAAAAAAATAGCATTTGAACATTGTGTAGACCTTCGTATATCAACCATATATCATTTTGCATGTCTGCATAATGCTCAAGCTGAAGCAGCTATCGTCTATTTTTGTTCTTCTGTTCTGCAGGCAGTGTAACAACTTTCTATGCACATTTACCAAGTGTAAATGTGCTTTAATATGAATGACTCTAACCTGTTCACTCATGCTGTTGATACCATCCGGCCCCAGCAGGTTGACAGCCTGCTTCACCAGGTCTGTGCGTCCGCAGCTGAGCATATGGAAGCCCAAGTTCTGCAGGAGCTTTGCCTCAGTTGAGGCAGCATCCAGCTTTCTTGAGGCGCTGAAGCAGTCGTCCGTTCTGAAGGGCAAAGCACACCAAGTGAGTTAGGTGGATGTGCGCAATGTGCAACTGATGACGCAAAACACAAAGTTTACATTTTTTACAAGACTATACAAGCAATATAATTCCTTGCTGACGTGAGTTGTGTTTTGGAAGGGGTGTGTGTTTGTGCAAGCATGCATGCATGCATGTGTGCGTGTGCACTTTGAAGCCTGAAGGACTGCAGCTGTACCGAAGCTGGCGGGGCTCGCAGTCCACTCCAGGCAGCAGCAGCCTGGCAGCCTGCCGAACATCATCGCTATCCACAGAGAAGCTCCGTCTGTGCTCGGTGTGAACAACAGCCACACGCACCCACTCCATCAGAGGCGGCAGGACCATGAACGGCCTGTGGGAGGAGATAGAGACATACGCAAGCATCAAGGGGGGCGGCTCAGTGGCAGAGTGATCCTTCTCAACCCAGAGCTTGGGGGTTCCATCTCTATAGCCATTGTGACCATGTCAAAGTGTTCTTGAGCAAGAACCCCCTGCATCCCCAGTTGCGCCTGATGATGAAGTCTCATGTCGGTGCGTGAGGAAGCAATGTGAAGCGCTTTAAGTACTGAAGGTACAAAAGCGCTATACAATTAACAGCTCATTTATCAGAAGGTGTACAATAATCAGAAACAATTTGCATGCTACTGAGGTGCTATAAAATTACATGAACATGGTGCAGTATAGCTCATGCTGACACTCGGTGGCTATAAAGATTCTTACACAGTCAAAGCAGAAAAAAAAAATTATTCACTAAGCTTGGAATTTATTTCTATACCGCTTGTCCTAATTAGAGCTAGAGGCCTTGGCTAGTTGACTGAAGCGATAGGTGAGCAAATTGTCTTCAGTAAATATTGATGTATTTAGGTTCCATGAATCATTATAGTGTAATACGTTGTCGTGGCACATTCCTGTAATGTGCTAGCATGACACAACCGCACAAACACTCTGTAATATGGCCAAACAAACAGATGGAGTGCATCTTTATCACATGCCAGGACACTGTGTTGTAAGGTGGTAAGGGTGTACTTGTTAGCAGTCCTGCTGGGACAGTTGCAGGAAATGACAACCATATGCTTGATCCTGACCCCAGTGTTTTACACTATTGGAGCTGAGGAGTATCGCCTGGAAGCAAATACTAGAGCAATATTTTTTATTTTTTTTAAAAAGAAAGAAACTACTACAAACAGAGGTGCAGTTTCAAATATGCAAATATGAACACATACATTTCTCCACCAATCCCACACGTACAGCCAGATGCCTGAATATACGTATGCATGCACGGTGCTGCATTTTGACCTTCACTGAGGTACCAACAGTATGTTATGCATACCAATATGCGCTTTTTCCACTTAGGCAAGTAAATGAGCTGTCACCAAAACAAGTTACATACATAAAATTGCAAGCCCCTCAAGCTAAGCCTAATTACATTAACACTCATTTTATATGAGAAAAAGTGAAATGATTTCAGTAAGGCACGTGTTCAATGTGGCGAAGAATATTGGGTTATTGAATATTTATTGCCATGTAGGTAATTATCCAGTATTCAATATTAGAAAACTAAGAGATAATATTTGTAAGATATCGGCTCTTATTCGTAGATATTTTGTGCACTGATAGATCAGGTATCATGTTATCTATGAGCGCCCATATGTATATCGGTTTGAAGACACTTGGTCTGCTCCCCTTAGATTTAATACTGCCATATCATAATCGGGAATCTAGTACATGTAAGAGTTTGATGTGCATGTGGTACAAACGTATCAGCGCTACTCTGAACTGAGATGTATCATTTATCTTTCATATATTATTTAAGTTTTGCTAGCCATTATAAAACAACGCAGAATGCTTTATCAAGAGACAAGGAAAACGTTTGCTCCATCACAAGCCTGGCAAGAAATGAAGTTCATGAACAGTTCAAGGTCTTGTTGTTCTACCACAGCTCGACCGAATGAATAGAGGCACTGTCAATGTGTTTAGTATGACTAAAACAAAAGTGAAATTGGATGTGAGCGTGTTTTTAACACATGTTGTTGGCATTAACGCATGCACATTCAAGTTGGACACCCATAGGACCCGCATTAGCTGACAACCGTAATGCCCAGGGGTAGAGGCCTGCTCACGCTCAGCTGTCATCCTTGAATCACACCATGCAAAATGCTGCGGGCTGACATGGTTTTCTGCTGTATTGCAGGAAATGCGGAACAGCCCAAGGTACAGTATAAATGCCCCCAAAAAATATTATATATTCAACCTTACACTATTTATGAGGACTGTCCAGTCCCCTCCTTAGCTGCAACACCATTAATTTTTGTAGGTAAAAAAAGACTTGTCCAAAAACTAGCAATCAAGGGAAACAACATGAAAACATTGCCAGAGCCTTACATCATTCTGACATACTGAGATGGTGCTACTGCAGCATCAATCAATACTGACTGCATCTGCAGGTCTGATGCAATCACTCCTTCCTGAAACTCTTTAGGACATTTAAAGGACTTATTTTAATTAAGGAAAAAAAAAAGTTGTTCTTTGAGTCCTTGGGAATACATCTGGTCAGCCACTGCAGGAGGAGGTTGAGGAGGAAGACGGATATCGTAAATCTCAGTGTGCAGATGTGCATGAGCACTGTAAATTACCAATGGATTCTACAGTATGCTGAGGTGAGAGGGGTGCATATTGTGTGCAGGGGTGTAAATTGTACCACTGAGAGCGAGTTCCCCTGCACTTGTCTGGTGTTAAGTTAATATCCTTGTGATTATCTAGCATACAATATTCTAACAAGACACAAGACAGGGAGCAGGAGTTGAACAGATGAATCGATATCAGTCACTATGAGGGTGATTTCATAGAACTTTTTGATGGCTTGTGGTTTTAAATCTGAGTATGTGACAACTAAACATCTACAGACTGAATGAGACAACTTACTTGGCGTAAACTGGATTTAACAGAGCTCAACTCACAGAGTTATCTATCTATCTATCTATCTATCTATCTATCTATCTATCTATCTATCTATCTATCTATCTATCTATCTATCTATCTATCTATCTATCTATCTATCTATCTATCTATCTATCTATCAATTTTTATTCTTTAATAAAACACAAACTTTGATATATTTCCCCCTTTACCTGACTATATAGCCAGGCCAAAATCATAAATCAATAATAATGGTAAGTCCAGAGCTGTGGGGTGTTATTATTGTTAATTATTGTTCAATCTAAAGCGTTGAAAACGGCTTGCTCTCGTTGATAATGGTTGGACAAATGTGATGTTTTAGGGGTCTCCGGTAAACTAATGACTTGCATTTCACCTGACGCCGGCGATATGGGCATTTAGAATTGCGCAAACGTATGAAATGTGCTATAACAATCATGCAGCATTGTGTTGCTGCTATGGTTCTCATAATAACAGGAGCTGGGACCAAACAGCAGTGTCCTGGACCGTTTTATTCAGCACGGTGATGTAAATCAAGCAGATTGTGTTCATGTGAAATATTCAAATCCAAAATACATTGATCTTATCGTTTTCATCATGGGTGTCCAAATCTTATACAAAGAAGGCGAGATTTGGTGGGTTGAAATGTGCAAGGGCCGAACATTCAGCTTCCTTATCTTCAATTTTTCAGTGTCCGTTGTCGTAATTTGCATATTTGGTCTAGTAATGTCTCTTGATATTGAATTTCTTGAAAAAAGTCACAGCAAACTAGGCACACGAAATTGTTTTGTATTTCAGTGGGGAAAAAAAGACGCCAGTTTCCCCTCGTCTTGGAAGCAACGTCCTTTTCTGTCACCTATCCTCACCATTTTAGAAATGGGCGGGAATGGGCCATTTCATTTTTGGTAAAAAAATGAAATAAAATCAAACTGTTTTTTTTCCCGACTGTTTGTGATGGCATCGAATGTCCCCAAAGTGAACAAGATTGCGCTGTAATGCAGTGATCTCAAAATCATTTGTGGCCTGAGGGATGATATTTTCTGGCCATGTACTTGACTCAAAGTTTAGAGTTAGTGTGGCCTCCAACTTCTTTATTTCCCCCCCGAGTTATTGCCTAGATGGGCATTTTGTTTGTGTGTTCTTAATAACTTAACTGCTACCATAGCTCAGGCTCATGACAGATTTCAGTGAAACATAATTCTAAAGAGACACCAAGTGGAAGGAAAAGATATCCTGTCACTCAGTCCCGGTCATATCTTTTACAAATCCGGCCTTGAAGAGAAAGCTTTGCAACGAGAACAGACAATTTCAAGAAGATTGGAAGACAGAATGTTTTGTTGACCACAGGGGCTCACTATATGCACAGAGAAAGTTGTGGTGGTCACTGCTCAAGATATTAGATGTCATTACTCAACGAAAACTGCCGAGGAAAAGTCCTGGGAGATGAGTGAGATAACCGGGTCATTACTCTTGTTCACATTCAGAATGACTATTAATGTTCTGAACTGTTATTAATAAAGATAGAGAAAAACAGAAGAATTGTACTTTATTTGATTACTAACACCCCATTTCACAACACATATTGGTGGAATATTAGATATGGCCTGACTCTCCAGCGACCTATTTAATCTATTTATTTTTGTGTGGTTGGGTTTCTTTGCATGGGTTTTTAGAGTTAACAGACAATTCCCGACTTCTAAAAGGTCCTAAAATTGCAGTAATACAATTCAGTTAGCCCTTCCATGTCACATTGCATTATATGTTAGCGTTAAGCTAGTGACCTTGTATTTAATTCAGTTTCGTTTCACAGTTAACATCAACTGGGACTGACAAACACCTAGAAGCAAGCATTCTTGGGAACGGTGCAATGATGAAGGAATGGGCTGTAAAACTTGGAAATGGAAGGATCAAAACTACATAAAAAATGTCTATATATGATCATTCTACGTTGCAGACTCTTTCTTGTTGAGGGTGGGTCTGAAACATATCCCCCCTGGATAAACTGGTGTTGACTGTTACTTTAACGCACTCTCTTGAATGGTGATTCTGCACGATCACTGATTAAAAATGTGAAGCAATAAATGACACGCCAAAACAGAAAAAATCCAAAATCCTGAATATACCTTAATTAACTTGATAGTCAAAAGATCCCGTTAGTTTCGATTCACAACTGAGGATTGCTCATCTGCTTAATTTGACTGTTTTGTACGTGTTTGCATCTTACCTCTCAGTTTGCAAGGAAACTTTTGATGGCTCAATGTTGGGGTTCTCCCACTCCATCTGGGGGCAGTGCATGAAGTAGCACAGGGTGTAGATGGCCTCAGGGGCCCAGTGTATCACTGTGCTCTTCTGGTGGATGGGTGTCCCATTGTTGTGGTTTTTAGTGTACAATGGCTGTAGGTAGTGCATAGCTCGTGACACCACATCACCTACACACCATAGAAGGGGAATAACCAAAAAAGGACACACACCATTACAATAGGGTTTAGGTCATCATCATCATCATCATCATTATCATCTTTGTTTAGAAATAAATTAATTTATATTCTCCAATATGGAATTATAAAAAGCAATAAAAATGTATTCTACACAACAATGCGAGCATTCAAATGCGCAAAAACTAGTATTTACAGATGCAAAACACTGAGGATTGCAATGAGGAGTTCTATTCTGTTAGTCGGCAAGCGCTTTCCAAGGTAAGAATGATGGGAAATAGACATAGCCTAAAAAAAAGAGCTAAAACTCAAGATCTAATCATGCCAACTAACAGCATGCCTTTCCTCCTGACTGAAAGCAATTGTCATTGCTTTACTCTTATCATTTTGATGCATTTCCATTTGACTGCAAAACATAATAGAGCACTCTTGTTTGCATGTCTAAACATATTCACTTCATTGTAGCTATGCATTGTGTGCATGTGTGCATGTTTTATATCGTGCAATTACAAACAGTTGATCCTGCAAACAAAGCCTTTGTTTGGTTCTTAAATTGTGGCTTGGGTTCCTCTCAAGTGTCCATTTGGCCTGAACAAATTGAAAGAAAAAATTGCCTCAATTAAGGAGGAACATTTGGCAAAGAAGCAGTTTATTTCTTTCAAGAGCATGATGGCCGTCTATTGGACATCATGTTGTGATTTGAGAAACTGGAAATGAGTTGAGCGCAGGCCTCTCCATAGGCAACCAATACACTTAAAAATGGAGGAACAGAATGTTTTCATGAGACTTTTGAAGCATTTCAGGCCTAATGTAGTATGTACACTTTCACAAAAATTGATGCAACGTGTACTGTTGCGTGTACATTTCATTGACTAAATGTGAAAAAGTTCAAAAAGTATTTTATTCAAACTTGAGTCTTGAAGAAAAGGGGGTCGTCTTATAATCAGGGTCGTCTTATATTCGGGCCAATACAGTAATGCTCCACAACTCTATTTTTCCCACCTTATCTTGCAAAGATTGTGGCAGCCCGATCAATGCTGGTTATCCTTCACTTATTTATGTATTGTGTTTACAAAACCCAAAGTTATTTCTGGACCCCCAACCACCCCCAGAGAACATGACATTACCTCTGGACAGTGCTCAGCTATCATCCACCAGCCGCTGACTTGTGTTTACCTTATATGATGAGTCCTTGCTCAATCTCATCAGTATAGAATGGACAGAAGACCCCAGTGGTTTCCCCACCAAATATTTACTATAACAATGACGTTCTGCACCACGCAAAGAAAAGCTTCCTTTTGGCCATGATCAAATCAGTGGTTCTTAACCTGGGTTTGATCGAACCCTATGGATGGATGGATGGATGGATGGATGGATGGATGGATGGATGGATGGATGGATGGATGGATGGATGGATGGATGGATGGATGGATGGATGGATGGATGGATGGATGGATGGATGGATGGATGGATGGATGGATGGATGGATGGATGGATGGATGGATGGATGGATGGATGGATGGATGGATGGATGGATGGATGGATGGATGGATGGATGGATGGATGGATGGATGGATGGATGGATGGATGGATGGATGGATGGATGGATGGATGGATGGATGGATGGATGGATGGATGGATGGATGGATGGATGGATGGATGGATGGATGGATGGATGGATGGATGGATGGATGGATGGATGGATGGATGGATTATTAGCTCATATGACGTCGTCCACCACTCACACCCACGCAGTGCCGGTTTGTCTGTCTGTGCCTAAATCCAAAATTGCGTTCGCCCGCCTACATCCGGAAGTTTCTGTTTCGAATTTACAGTGAGGTGTGGCACGTCAGGCATATTCACAATCACGCCAAACTAAACCATTGCCCCTGCACGAATGAATTACACTTTTATGCCCGGCGCAGGCTTTTTTCTCTCAGCAAATTATCAGATGTGTTGGGGGAGTGGCACAGCCCCAAACACACTTGACTAATAATTACGCATGCACAAAAATAAAGTTACACCTATTTCTACGCCATGCGCACAGCCGCCAATAAACCAATATAAGGCCCATTAAGTTAATTGGCTAACATACACAAATGTACTTAAAGTAATGTATCCAAGAAAAACACAATGAATTTAAGAGAATAGCCTGTTGGGAATACATGAATGAACAAATGGATACAAAAGAAACAAAAAAACAGAATTTAGGTTTTAAATTTAGGTCAGTGCTTCTGATAGTGTTCAGGCCAACAGATGAGGCCTTGCTGGTCCTGACAAAGAGCACAGTCAGAAATCATCAGAAAGTAATCTGATGTTCATTATTGTTTATATGAGTGCATCACGGGCATTGTGGCAAGACTACAGTTGTCTTTTAAAGTGAGGATTTATGCCCAAAATAATTCTACTTAATGACACAGCCACTACCGATGATTCATTTCTGCTTAATATGCATATTCGCATGCACATACAAGGGTTATGTGTGACCAAATTACTAATGCAGAGGGTCAATATTTGGGCACAGCTAAATGCTGCCATCATCATGTTAGCATATTGATCAGTGTCAGCCAACACAAACCCGAAGAGTTTAAAGCAACGAAATGAGCATGTCGGACCTAAATACTACAGCTTGAAAATTATTTTGCTGTCAGACTGTCTTGCAAGAACAGGAGTAACATTTGTGTCATTGCCATGGCAACCACGGTTCACCTATCTTAGTGATCTAAGTTTGTCTGTATTATTCAGAAGTGCATTGTGTACAAACATAGTTGCCTGGTAAAATGGTTTATTTTAAAGGTAGAGTAGCAGGAGTAATGTTCCCCGATTAAACAATATGTTTACCATTGTAGTGGTGCAACATATTAAAAAGCCCTCTCAATAATGAAGCACACTCTATGCAGTCTAATAAAAACATTGTTACATTACAACAGGGGTGTCAAACTCATTTTAGTCACAGGCCACATTGTAGTCATAGTTTCTCTCAGAGGGCCATTATGATTGTCAACGTCTTCTATATACAATATAGGCTACAAAACAAACTGATGAATAACTAGTTTTGAAATTAGAGTTTAGTAAAAAGTGTAAAAAGACGAATGGTAATAAAATTAGCGAGAAATATCTCTATGTTATTAAAAGTGAAGATAATTTGTAATTTTAGTAATAAAACAAAGTCAATGCAAAATTTGTCTCGTGGGCCACATAAAATGATGTGGCGGGCCCAGTTTGACACCTATGCATTACAACCTCTCTGAACGTATTAAGAGAAATCTTTGTAAAGGCAGCATATGTTAAACAACTCCTGCAGTGGACTACAATACTCTCTCTATTTTATTTATTTTCTTGCCAATGTGTGCTGTTCCGCCTGACTAAACCCTTTACTTAAGCTGCCGATCATGAATTTCAGTGTCTGACATTGGTGACCACTGAGTAGCTCCACTTGAGGTGTTAGACAGTTAATTGCCTTACCCAAGGGCACCTTAACTTTACAATCTTGACACATACACACAAACACACGCATGCACAGACACACGCACACACACACAGACACACACAGCGATGTGCACTTGCACACACCATCACTCACTGAGTTCAGAGATGCTGCCCACTCGCGTGGCCAGTAAGCACTGTTCAACAGAGCGGAGTTCAGACTGGCTGTAGGCGTTTCCCTCTCCATTCTTTCCCGCTCGCTGCTGCAGAGTCAACCCCTCAGGTAAACTGAGGATGCCTGAAAAAGAGAAGGTACGCAGCAAAACTGTAATTGAAGTGTACACAGAGTAGAATATTCGTTTCCATACAAATAATATCTATATCTATATATAATGTTTTTTTTTTAAATTTATTTATTTATTTATTTTTCCAGTTATTTTTTGTGCATGTTACAGAACATGTTTAAAAAAAAAAACATGGGAGCACACCCTTTATATAAATTAGATACAGGGCAAAACAGTGTTTTTTAATGGCAGAAAGTTTGGTGTGTATCTCTCTCTGTCTCTCTCGCTCTCTCCCTCCCTCTCTCATGTATAGTATATATTCCTACTAACTGCTGGTGAGGCATATTGACCACCTACAGGCATTGAAGACTATCCCAACTCAATGTGCCAAATTTGGCATAAATGGCCAAAGATGTACTGTAGGCTACATTCTGCTCAATGATAATAACCAGGTATTTTGCATATCCAAAGCACAAAACAGCTGCTCAATGACCATCAGACCAGAGAGCTGACACCCACTGACGACGTGCAACAAAGAACAAGAGACAGTACCATCTGCTGCAAGTGTCAGGTGTCTTGAACAACTACATCTTTAATCCAAATCTGAAAGATCACTGACAAAGAGAAGTCGCAATTCTTTGGTAGCGACAGAAAAGAACCAAGAGGATTGTTTTGTTTTTTTAAAGAAAACAACAACAATTTGTTGTTTTACTGTTTAAGATCAAGTAAATCAATCCATCGTAAGCAACGAGGGCTGGCACCTTCCTCACCGCCACGTTCTTAAATATTTATTTAGCACAGTAACCGCATAGCCTGTGGCGTACAGTGGTGCTGTGAGCAATAGACCTGCTCCTATCAACAGCATGCTCACCATTCTCCGTAATTATGAGGCATTAGGCAAGGTTGACAGGAATGTAATTAGTTTATTATTATTATTTGGCCTGGTGCTCATGCTGGAGGGTTAACACTGTACATTGTATTAAGACATCAAACTTAATTATAGCATAACCTAAATTAACGAATGCCATAAAGCACATAATATCTTTTAGTCCAAGGAATTTTTTTGTGAATAATATGCTTTGAATGTCGCATACAATGTGAAAACAAACAGCCTCTTACAGATTAACTGACATTAACATGCAATAACCAGCATTTAGTAAAAAAATGGATTCAGATTTGGACATTTGGCATCTCTTAGTGCTATTTGACAAGAACGATCAGTGGGTGAGGCAGTAGTTTGCATTGTTAGCTTGTCTTGTGAGCTGACATCTTGACGAGCTCGCTGGCATAAACTGGATGACATGCATTGTTATATGTGTGTATTATGTTTTGACCTTGATTTCATTTCACACTTACTGACAATGTTAAAACAAATTAATGAGCGACATGAACCGTACTTGAATGACAACGTCTGTAGAAGTAATCAAGATTTTGTAGAAGTTTTAGGGCTTGCGACTAAAAGCAGATGTCTGCAAATGCCTCATGATTTACGTAACACATAAGAAAATCAACTTGCTTTCATGAAGGACGACACAAATCAGAGAATAATTATTGGTGAGAGGCTGAAATTAGAGGATTTGGACGAAGGCCAAACAATAGCTCTAAACAACTAGAGGTCTGAACAATTAGTCAATTAGGAAAATAGTTGTCAATAAATTAGATAATTGATTAGTTGTCGATTAATTGATTTTCGACCACTCTGTTGCATTTTCTGCCTTGTCAATTCTGAAATAATTTTGAATGAATGGAAATAAATGCAAACAAATGTTTTCTCCAATTTATCAATTAAACAAAAAATAATTGGCACTTTATTAAAATTAAGTTAAGTTGCAGCCCAAGTTGGATCAGTTTTGCTCTGTCAGGTTTAGCACATTCAATTCTAACAACATATCATGCTATGAATAAGTCTGCAAAAACATAGTATTTAGCTGTTCGTCTCCTTAGCTGTTTGGTTGTGGCGCATAATAACAAAGGCAGAACTGACAGTAAATTGCTGAGTGCTCTTAGGATGGATTGAGGCAAGGTGACTCAGTGGCGCTCCTAATGCACAGCACTGAATGCCCTCGGGGAATCACTGAAGGAGTGCTTACATGCCAGCCAGTCAACATCTGTGTGCATTTGCACCATGAGATATGTTGTCAGTATCGTACGTCTTGATTGTCCTAGTCTGTCCAACAGAGCTCTCGGTCTCATGTGAAATTACACAAGATTCTGCTTCGTATAAATGCGTGCTGACATTAAACACCTGCTTCTTCAACTCCTACGTTCCGCATGTCCACAGCGTGCGTGCAGGTTTATATAACGGAAAATAGTACATTTCTTGCAAGTAGTGTAGGATTTTAAGTCAACACTTGTCTGGAAAAATGGTTACAATCTCAAGGATTTAAGGAATTGTGGCTTTGATTTGCTTCAGCACCCTCCAAAATGGTTTAGACACACAAATGTGGCACAGACTTATTGCTTGGGAACTGCTGGTCGAAAGAATGAAAACATTTGCAAACATCAGCATTTGAAAGCTAAGCTACATGAATGCAACCCTCTGCTTTGTGTCACATCTGCTTTGGACAGCATTATTTTGCCCAAGTACAACTTTGGCGTATAAATAGGAGTTCAGAACATTGAGAGGGACATTCTGATATGCCATTATGTTTTTTAAAATAACAACCAGTTGATTGTTTATTTCCCCAAGTAATTCTGTATACAAACTATAAACTAGAAGCAATCAGTGCAAAAGATGCCGAAACAATGGTAGCAAGCAATGAGTATTGATCCAAAGCTTTCCACCGAGTTCAGTTGACTCTTAATACTCAGGGTGATAATAGGAAGCAGGTACTCTGCCAAAGACTTGGCCCCAAAATGCACCCTAAAAAGATTGGAAAAACAGCCACAAACCGTACATGCAGTTACAAACACAAGAAGATCAAACAAGAGGAAATAACTTTTAAGATCGATCATTTTGAGGAAATACATGACGTATGATTTTTCTATATTAAGAAAGCAAAACCGCAATACAATGTTCAAAGGTGCTGTTCTAATACCAGTGAAGAGAATGGGAGGGGAGATGAGAGGAGGCTGAAAGTTGCTCCTGGCAGGACAAGAATAAATAATATGCAGAGGCTCCCATTAAGGCGTCATTCAAAGAACCTTCCTCAGTCTCTGTGACAACCGAGGCAACAACACAGAAAAGGTCGCATGCACAGTCCAACAACATCATTAACATAATTAGCAGTTCATTTACACTTTTGATATGTGTGAAATATGCTTTGATTTTTAGGTCAATATATTTTGTGACACAAACACTTGCATCAATACTCTACTTTGTGTCACGGATTGTCATTTCTGGGGCAGGGTGTGAAGCTTTGTGCATTTGAATGCACTCTGCACCATCTCAGGGTTGACTAGCAGAAGAGTAAGAATGCCGAGCTCGATGTGGCTTCTACCCTGCTCTTAAAATCTATTTTGGAGGAACTCACTAAGACGTACACATCCACGTCTTGCACTACTCTCGACTAACAACGGATGTGCCTTAACATACATAGACGGTGAAGTCAGCCCTTGATTTGGCGAATCGTAATATGAGCGGTAAAGGTCAACCTTGTTATTTGATGCATTTAGACAAGTGAAAAAATGAACAGACAAGAGGAAAAGGTAAATTGCAAACGCTGGCTCTGAAGAGGTAATCATGTTGTTACGGTACGTGGAAACATGGGCTCGGTTTGGTTGTGCCAGGCCAGATGGCTACCATATGTATCTGAGCGGGTGATCAGAGAGGGAAACATAGTAAGACGGAAGGCTGACATGTGGTGTGCCATAACGTCTTCCCTATTTTATGGCAGCTTTCAATATTTTTGATCATCTGTGCCGTATGTCCAATGGTATGAATAATGGTGGGAAAAGCAAACAGGGGATCCCGCAAGACAAATAACGTCATTGTGGCGAAGGAGACTTTGAATATATTGGTTTGGACTCTCTGGTGACCAGTTTGGTCTTATGAAACCACAAGCCTGTAATAGGTTAGTCGTATGTCAACCACAAGGGTAAGAAGTATCCAAGTATACGCGTAAATGTCAGCTAAAATTAAGAAAGCGGGACAAACAAGGCACGCGAGTAGTTGATAAACTACAAATACATTCATGCAAATATAAATGGTTATTACACCTTAAACATGCAAATATAAAATGCATACAGAGATCATTAAAAAGTAAACATTTCTAGCACTTGACACAGAATTGAGTTTAGTGCATATTGGCATATGACCTTAAGGTTTGGCCATCCTAATGAAAATTCAAATGAATAACTGAGTATTTGGATAAAAATAAAATCTATATTTTACTTGGTTAGGTATGAATATAGAAGAAAAATTAACACATTTCCCTTCTTAATGAATGACCAACTGTTTATTATTTAAAGATAATCAACATGTTTTATGAAAGCCGCCACACCTTCACGTGCCGCCGGGAACAAGTTTAAAATAAAAACATGCAAAGACTTGGATGTCCATGTATACTTTGGAAAGCAGAGGTTTATTTTAAAGTCGGCCTTCTCATCGCGTGCTACCTTCAAGATTATGTGTTACTGCAGCAGGCTTGACTGTCTTCCCAATGGTGAACACCAAATAAATGGGTACTCAAGAAAGAATAATGACTGACTTGAGATACTAGAATTACGCAATGACCCCCAGATTCTAAA
Source organism: Syngnathus scovelli (assembly GCF_024217435.2). Classification (NCBI taxonomy): domain Eukaryota; kingdom Metazoa; phylum Chordata; class Actinopteri; order Syngnathiformes; family Syngnathidae; genus Syngnathus; species Syngnathus scovelli. The sequence goes on from NC_090852.1 coordinate 11,194,915, forward strand.
ATTCCAAATTTAAGATCGTCACATTCTGACAAAAACAGAGGGAACCCAATGAAGAAAGGTTGGTCTAAAAGTACTGAAAAATAGCTCTTAATTAATTAATTTATCAGACATAGGCGGGGCTAAGGAACCATCCCAATCTTAATTCTTCATTTTATGAGACGGTGCACATAAAGAATGTCATTTCCTGTACAGTGACACACAAATCAATCAATATAAAGAAATTGCTTCTTGTTTGACTTGCTGTTGCTGTTTTACCAGTCACAGACATGCTTACGTAGTTTAAAAATCAAGCTGCAAAGATGTCACTAAATGTCACTGTCATTAAACTACAGCTTTGCCTCTGCTGCAAAACATTTATTGAGACAATCTTATTCTATGTGCAAAGAAGGGACTCTTTCATTTGACTGTTGATCGTATACATTTGTGATAGGTATCAATTATTCAACAAGATTTATTTGATCGCGTGGAATTGATGGCTTGAAGCAATGGAGGCGAAACAAATTGTATTGTTTAGCTTCAATATGACATCGGAATGAAACATTTCACTTCCCAATAAGAAAAGCTATTTAAGAAATAAAAATAGATTAATTGGCTGTTTGTGACCCATTGGCGATCAATTGAATTAAGATTAAAATGCCCTTTCTCAATATGTAAATGAAACTATTACATTTTAAAGTTGAGGTTTTGCTTGAAGGCTTACTTTTATGACCATGGATGCAGCAACATGGTAATTACAATAAAGTGCAGTAATAAACACATTAAATGGTATCTCCCAATAATTACAGTGCAATGCTGGTTATGTGTGGACACCAGGGAGCATTTAGCTCCAATCCTGCCATTCAGCTTTATAATTAGGTGATGGAAGTCCCACCAGTCTTGAAATAAGTGTGACGATTACGGTATAAGTAATTGCTACCATTTTAGGGCTTAATTGCAGAAATAAACATTTGGACATGAAATAGGCTATATTCTAATTAGAAATAACGTTTTTTTTCCCTTATAAAGTAACGTCGCAAAGCGACTGCTTCGGAACCAGCCGCAGTTTCTATAACAAATAAGTAGGTCAGGCGGAAAGAAAGTAAGGAAACAGTGTGGGGGTTGGCCAACTGAATGTTCTCGTACAGTATTTGTTGTTGTAACGTTAGATTTCCCTGCATAAAGCGAGGTGATCCAACAGAAAGTTAGATGAAGAACTTTGCCCCATTGCAAGCACACTAGAAAATGCTGTTTTGTCTGCTCGGAAAGTTTTTATCTCTCATTCTTCCTTCATGTAGGTTCTCTCTAGGTACTCCAACTCCTCCTACATTCCAAAGACATGCATGCTGGAGACTATAATTCGCAACAAGTGTGAACATGACGGTGGAGTTGTTTGTTTAATTGTTTGTTTTGTTTTTGAGGTTGTTCGCAAACAACATACAGCATACATAAGATGTAGTTATTTTCAAAAGAAAAATTGAGTTTTTATCTCATAGTTAAACAAATCATGGCGTACTTAAGTGTGGCCTGAGCTGAAAAACACAAAGCTGAAAAACACAGAGAAAATGGGAGTTGAGAAAAAGAGACAAGTGAAATGAGGTGAAGTTAAGCAAAAAATACACATGCTAGAACACACAGTTCATCATCACAAAATAGACGGGCGACACACAAGAGATGACTCGTGATGGGTGACCGGAGCATAACAAGGGCACAACTATTACGTAATCATATCCAATCAGAGGGAAACCAGCCTCCCTCTTGGCTGTGTGTTACTTAGCCCCAAGGTAGCAGCTCACTTGTTATTATTTCACTCTTTTTTTTTTTTTTTTATCTCTTTTCTGCCGCGAAGGGTAATAGGTCTGTGTGTAGTATCCAAGAGTAGTCCAGTTCCCGCGGGATGCTTTCCAGATAATACTGGCAATCAGCAACAAGGGGCGTTGGAAGGGGGGCTGTGAAGTCACTGAGCCATGCACACACCCTCACCCCCCTCCAAGGTCTACTTTTCTATGAAAGCCGACGTGTCCTTTATTAGTTGTCTCCCATGTCATCTATTTGTAAAAGTCTTTGACTGGTGCGTTGCAGTCAACGCAAGATGGACAAAACCATGGTGACGCTGGAGGGCTCCTATTGACAGAATGTACCAGCATTCCAGCTAAATGCAACAATGTTTTGATGTAATTGCTCATTTAGCACTGAGGGCACTCGAGTAATTAAAGAATATGACTAATGCCATGAATATGGGATTTTGCTACAAGGGGAAGTTTTCCTTAGGGCCACAGATGACATCATACCCAGCTGCTTGTAAACATGGGTTGCTTTTAAATGAAGTCACTCGTGGACATAAAAACTCAGCAGCATACACACGAAGAAAAGTGCAAAGCAGATAAGACAGTAACGTCTCCAGGCAGAAAGGTACAGTCACTAGCTGTGCGTAATGGGCGCACGGTTCTTACGTCTGTGTGTCTGAGTCACTTTGTGTCTTTACGACGGTGTACATTTGCCTGCATTCACGAAATGAGGAAGTGTAAGATGCTCACTACAACAGAAAACAAGGACACACATACTAATGTTCAAGCAAACATTTTTAACGTTGCTGTCAAAAAGAAACCTGAAAATAAAAATACTTTGTTTGAATTTTAAATGTGTACCAAACCAATCACAGACCAAAACAAAATGGTGCTGTACTCTTCACAGTTTGACAAGAGCAGAAATGAATGTGAAGGGAGCAATTGTACAGTAGGAGACAAAAGTATGATTCATTGTTTTCTGGTAAAAAAGAAAAAAAAAACAGAAGTACTTGATGTTGGAAATCATGACAAACTATGATTAATGTAAAAAAATAAATTGAAAACTGCCAAACAACTTGGACAAGGGCTAGAACTACCGGCCACAAAACATTAAACCATCCATCTTATACGGCTTTTCCATAAGTAAGTTTGTGGGTGAGCTGGAGTATATCTCTATTTTGGCACACCTGTAGAAAATATACAGTCTTCAATTACCTACCATGCAGGTTTTTGGAATGTGGCATAAAGACAGGATACAAAAAAAACCAAAAAAACAAGCACCGGCAGTCGAGATTCGAACGCCGGCCACAAAACAAATTGGCATAAAATCAGTCGCAATGGATTTTCAATCATGCCTCCTCGTAGTCCTTGAATGTCTGCAAATAAACTATCTGATGTGGTTAGTGTGATGCCATCCCAGCAGACTGAACAGCTGCTTAGAGAGATGATTTTTGTGTTTTCATTCCTCAATTGAAACATCTTGAAGTTTAATTTTCTTGTAATCGCTCTGGGAAGCCAAAATATGACCCCAGCCTTCGGGTCAAACAAAAAGACTAAATTCAGTGTACCCGCTCTGTAGAAATACCAGAAATTACTATTAAAGCCACAAACACCACTTTATGTTTGCTCGACACGGATCATAGCACTAATAAGTTTATGTGTGTTTTGTCTTTTTTGTTAAAGCATAGAAATCTTTCATGTTTGTATCACACAATACATTACCGATTTGTGTTGATGTGCCAAAACAATACAATACAGGTTGGCAGTAAAAACAATGGTCCCCATATTCCTTTCCAATTTCTAACAGCAAGTAATTTCTTTCACACCTTCATTGAACTTTCTTCTCAAAATGTTGCTCCTCCCTGAGTGGTTTCAGGTTGGGAGACCTGCAAAATATGATGCATTGAGCTACAAATTGCTCAGTAATTGTTTAACTCACCTAGCGTAATCTATCATCCTGACCACGCATAGTCGCAGTGCGGCGCGTCCAAACACACTGGAAGTGGGCCATGCTTGGCAGAGACTGATGAGGCTCATGGTCGTGTGCTGCTCCCTAATTCTTTCCCACCTCGACTCCAGCACATCCTCTGAGGAAGGACTCTCATTGTTCAGGGCCAACTCTAGCAAATATCCCTGTCACTTAGATAATGTGGGAGAAGTCGTATCGAGAATGCCATCATTCGGAATGAAATCTCATGAGATGCTTTGAAACATGTTTTTTGGTGCGTGGAAAATATAGATACTGACTAAATGTTTTCTAAGTTTGATGTGTATGAGACTGATTGATGATTACTTTTGGGAATTTCAAGTGTGAGGTCAATAGCGATTCAGTCATTTTTCCCAATATCCCTTGCTGCACCTCATTCTTGGTTGTTCTCACTCCCTAACTCACTCGTCGTCCCTCCTGCTAAGTACTAACTATAACTAGATCCTTAGAGCTATAGGGAACATCTCATTTGCCTTATTTACAACGCTCCACGGTCCCCATGCTTGGTCCACAACTTGGACGTCTATCTCTCACAGATGCCCGAGGAGCTCAGTTTTTTGAATGTACCCCAAGGATCTAGGACGGAGACGGCTCCATTGAGGAGCTATAATTGAGCATACACATATGCACGAGACTCATTAAAAAAAGATGCAACACTTTGTTGGAATTGTGAATCTTTTTAAAAGGGTATTAAAAATGTTGCAAATTTAATTTAGGGATTTCTGTGTACACCCTGATCAATATCGTCCGAATGGTGGATTTACTTTCGAAGGATTTCTATTCTCTACAACAATAGTTAAATTTTCACTCAAAATTTGACTCTGCTTTTTAAAAGGTCATTTCTAAACTCGGCTCTTTGAAGTTGGACATTTTCCAGCTCTGGATATGCAGCCAAATGCATCAGGCTGCACAGAGGAAGTGCCAGAGCCACTCAAGCAGAAAAGTAAGTTGTTTTTGCCTGGACTAGCACATGCTTTGGCCTTGACTGTTTGAGGACTCTATCAGTTAGAACTCTTTGGAGTTCAATTTGAGTGCCCTGGTCATATTGAAATTCGGGTATATTATATTAATTTGTGTATTTATTTATTAGTTTGTTTATTTATCTGTTTGTTTATTCATGCATGCATTCACTTATTCACTTATGTCAGTTAGTTATTGTTCAACTCAGCTGGATCAAATGTTGGAGAAAACATACATCCTTTCTGAAGATAGAATATAATTACTATCACTAATAAATTTTGGTAGTTTCTAAATATTTGCTGACTATGTCACACACTTTTGGCAGATGACTATTTTTATACTTTGAAAGGTCCCAGTATTCCTTGTTTGCTTTTTTAAAACTTGGAAGTCAACCCCACCTCAGGAATCAGGCAGAGATTTTACATAATTCCAAACTGAACAATGAGCTCCTTATTGAATTGCTTAACAGTTTAAAGTGGCACCGTACCAAATCAATGTAGGCACTGTGTGACTGATTCGTTTATTTATTTCAAACTTTAGTCATTTGTGTACAGTATGTACTATATAGTGTAAGTATGTGTGAATACACCACGAGACCTCCAAGCTTTGTGACACCATATTTGGGTTTCGGGGTGATGTGGATTATGCAAGGTTTTTCCCGGCCTGCCAGTCTTTCCCACCCACTGTGCTGTCACAGCAGAGCCAGTAAGGCAAAAGGAAAATGCACAAGGAGTAAGGAACAGGGGGGACAGATTAGCATGTAGCAATATGCTGGAAGCAGGAAGATAGTCCTTCAGAGGAAACACCCAGCATGAAGGAATTGTAGATGCATAAAATATATCTAGCAAGATTTACCTGCAGGGAAGGGTAGTGAGTAAATTGGACTGATGGTACATATCCATCCATCCATCCATCCATCCATCCATCCATCCATCCATCCATCCATCCATCCATCCATCCATCCATCCATCCATCCATCCATCCATCCATCCATCCATCCATCCATCCATCCATCCTTCCTTCCTTCCTTCCTTCCTTCCTTCCTTCCTTCCTTCCTTCCTTCCTTCCTTCCTTCCTTCCTTCCTTCCTTCCTTCACTTCATTATTGAAATTAATAAATTTACATGCAAATCCATTTGACTTTCAGCATCATGAGCTGTCCCATCGGCGCATATTTTTCAATAAAAATACAGCCCATGTGCACAAAAGCTTACCCCACTTTGATTTAGAGCAGGGGTCTCAAACTGGCAATCCTGAGGGCCATTTGTGGCCCACGGAATAATATTTTGCAGCTATCAAACCCCATGCCGTTGCCCTGGGTGTTTTTTTTTTTTCACATGGGCTACCATAACTCAGGCTCATGACAGTTTTTTGGCAAAATGTAATTGTGTAACACCATGAGGAAAGAAAAGATAACCTGTCGCCCAGTCTCAGTCTTATCTTTTCCAAAACCTGCCATGAAGAGAAAGGTTGGTGACGAGAACAGCCAATTTCAAGAAAATCGGGAGAGGAAATGTTTTTTTCTTCATCACAGGGGAAACTCAACATGCCTTGAATACAAAGAGAAAGTTACAGTGCTCAAGAAATGTAACTTCAGGACTCAACTTGACATGCTGAGGAGATGAGAGAACGGACCGGGTCACCAATCTTGTGCATGTTCTGAAGAACTGTGAACACCCTAACCCTGAACAAAGATGCGTGCTTGCATGGGGTTTCTTGCCCACAAGTGTAAATCTGAGTGTGAATGCTTATTTGTCTATATGTGCCTCTCGGCTGAGGTCATCTGAGGTGGGCACCATTAACCCATGACCCTAATGGGGATAAGTGGTATAAAAAATGGATCGATGGGCGGTTGGCATGTTTCTGAAGCATGGGAGAAAACGGAAGTACAATGAGAAAGTCACAGAGAACCTGCTAATTCTACACCTAATGTTCAAAAGATTAAAATTCTTTAAGTACATTTAATCTTCGCAATTTTTCCTTCTAACTGCCTGATCCTTTGAAAAATCCTGCAGACTCCTTATCATTTAAACTTATTTTACACGCACACTTTCCGCAATTGTAGCACTATTTGTATGAAAGAGTGTCATTTCTTCCGGGTAAGTCAGTGCTGCATGGAGAAGCTGTGAAATGAGCATGACTTACATCAAGCACAATCCCAAAAAAGAGCCATTTTAACTTACTTTCCAAATGTTCTGCTTGCCTCACTTGTCCCCTCGAGGAAACGTATGGATTCCCAAAACCCTAAAAGCAACTAATGCAAAGTCAGGGAGCTTCAGTAAAGATTACTGCAGAGATGCCGCAAACCAGGATTGTTCAATCAAAGACTGTTTGGTAATGTTGATGACTCCGTCTTTTAGGCAGTGAGTCCAATTTGCCGTGAGGAGGCAAATGACTTAAACAGTCTTGGACTTGTGTGCCTTGTGCCAGCCTTATGAGTCTTGAGACTTGTTCTGCAAAGTGAGAGCAGTAATGCCCACTGGCCTGCCGCAGTTTAATATTGGGCTGTCAAAAAGTCTACATCTCCACATGTTTTAATAAGCTAGAGATTTTTGTCTCGCGTTGTCACGTTTCAGAATAATGAGTTCCATAATTGATCATATTTTCCCGTTGATGTTACTTTGGGCCCCTAAGCCATCGAGAGCAGCCTCTTCTCTTTTCACAATAGACACTCTTATATGCATTATATAATGCTGACTTAGCTGCCAGGGGTATTACAGTCAAGGTCTTGATGGAGGGCATAAGCACAGAGGTCTTCCGCCTCAAACTGAAATCCACCCTCTGGACTTTTCCAAAACACCCAGCTTCCTGTACAAATCAAAAGGTGGATCAAAATGCTCCCTTATTTGATGTGTACACTTCACTTATTTTCTTTTAATTTCCCCTCACGCTGTATCTTTTGAGTCATGCTTAAAGGTGGCCCTTGTGGAAGTTTGGTATTCATCCATGTGTGCAATGACAGAGAAGCGTGCGGTGGTGACAAAGCGCCTCAGAGCATGTGAGCTTCCTCCATGAGCATTACTGTGTTTTCTGCCTTACCAGAGATTAGCCTGTCTGCACACAACACGGTAAATCACCCTTTGACTCCTTTCATATCATATGAGCATGGCAGTGTGGCAGTAGTCTATATGAATCATGTCATGCCATGTCACATTAGCTACCTTTCTGTTAACCATTGCAGGGTTATGCACTCCTCCAGCCATGTCAAAGTGACAGATGGATGAGAGTGCCACATCTTTTAAAAATGTCAAGGAACATCAAGAACCATATAGATGGAACCACTCAATGACATCAGCTGTTTTTCAAGGCAAAGGTTATGTGAGTCAAGTTAACTTATACAGATTATTCAAATTTCTGAATATCTGCAGGGCAGAGATGACTATTTCAAACTCTGCGACATGCTTGAATCATCAAATAAAAAGAAGGAAGGGCTTTAGTTTTCTCTCCATTCCCTCCGTGCGGTATTCAGGAGCGAATTTGAGAAAATGTTCATATTTTCTTAAAACCCTTCTTGAGGGTTATCTACCAAGTGAATCATCTAAACAATAAAATTAATGAGCTCATTAATCAACTATAATTTATTACAGTTTACCATGTCAACAGTTTCCTCTCGAGGTGACTCCATTTTAGTTTGAACACTTCCAAAACTTGTACTGGTAGAAAGAATACTTGTCTTATTCATAGCTGGTCGAAACTGCAGCTCATTATAAGAAGACAAGGCCAGTGTAAGAAAACAACAGATTTGTGTTTTTCCAGTTTTATTCCAATTCAAATTCCCAAGCACGCTATATCAAGATCCACTAAGTAACTAGTTTGCTGCAGATTAGACCTCGGCGGAAGGTGCACAAAATGGGTTCACTACAGATAGATTATATTGATCCCCTTCACAATGTTTCACCATGGAAACACACACATCTGTGTACTGTTTGGAAATTAACCAAAGTGTGCTACTTGGTAGGACCAAGGTGTACCATATTAGAAAAGTGCTGGCAGTGCTAAAGTTCTAAAGACCATCCTGAACACCCAGTACAGAAATTGAACAAAATGAATAAACAACAATATGAAGTTCCTGACGTGGCTTGAAAAGTTAAAACCAGTCCACATTCCATGCTTTCTCGCTGAAACCATTTTGCAAAATACTGAGAAGTAAATAGAGAGATATCAACAAGTACCGTCACTAATGCATAGTGAGAAGCAGCACAAGAAATCCGTAGCTTAATCATTTTGTACTTCAGCATCTTCATCATCATCAATTCCGGGCAAAGACGAAAAAGAGATGGTAGCACAGTAAGGTGGGATTTATGAGAGAGGAACCAAACGTGATTAATTAGAGATGTCAACAACAATGGGAAACATGCAGCATTTCATTAAGTACTACAGTATGTTGGGACATGGCCTATTTTTTGGTAGCCTTGTTGAAGTATGACTACTATGAGCAGCAAGAAATTAGTTTGTTCACTTCAAGAAAGATATTACTCACCTGATAAAAAAAAAGTACAAGGCAGCAGTGAATTTTTGGCAAGTGCGTGTTTTGGGAAATTAGAATATGTTTGCTTTTCAAGTTATTGTCTTTGCTAGAGGGGAGGAAATAACATTATACAGACTCATTTTTACTGTTTGGAAGCAGAGCATGACGTGATTCGTCAGGAGCTTCTGCGGCAATGGGGAGAATATAGAGAGAGGAGTTGCAGAGATTGACATTGCCTTTTAAGGTTTATCAAGTTCCTAAACTTCAGAGTGTTACTGCATGATAGAAGGCAATCAATGACTGTGAAAATGTTTATGGACATCTTTATTCGGAATAAAAGCCGGATCAGAATAAAAATGTTTGTCGTACACACCCCATTCGGAATATTCTGACCCGATCAAGGTCATTCAAATCAAAATATTATTGAATGTGTGGGGCGGTTTAAGTCGATTAACAATATGATCAGCACGCGTGAAAAGACTTATTTCGAAATGCCGGAACAAACTGTCTTTTACACGCATGTGTGTGACGTTCGTATACCGTACGCGTCACAAATGGAAAAATATACGCAAAACAACGCTATTGTTTCAAGTAGAAATGGACAGAGCGATATTTTGTTGTCACAGAAATGTCTCCGGCTTCTTCCTCTCATACTAATATTTCCAGTATATTTTGTCAGAATGATTTGTTCCACCCTAAAGTGTGAGGCCCGAGCATGCATGTTGACGTGAATGGGGTAGCCATTGGGAGTTTATCAGCTTTGGCTAGTACGAAAGCCTTGAAGCATTAAAGACCCTGCAATAAGAACTGGCTTATGCAATGGTGGTTTGTTTACAGTTTGCATCCACAACTAATATTCACACATTATATTTTACCATGTTGATACCTACCATACCTTATCCTGACATTGACATATAATATTTGACATCAAGACTGCAATTGCGGTCCAATTGCGGGACTTCCATGCAACTAGCGTGGGTTCCGTTTACGTTCAGTGACTGTGTGAATGGAAAGGTGAATGATTATCTTTTTCTCTATGTGATTTCCTGTGATTGACTGGAAACCAGGTAGTCAGCTTATATAGGCTCCAGAACAACCTTATCCCTGGCCTGAATTGGATAGCTGAAGAAAATTAATGGTTGCATGACCGGATGGAGAGATCGACTGACAGATATTTATATATATTTAAGAGGCCTTGACATTATTACTAGAATGGGAAAAAATCTGCATTCAGGTCATTATCCAAGAAAGCCCAAATCTTTCAAGTGGTGACTGGTGAAGCCACTTCCATTCAGACCAGTGGGCTTTCTGATTAAATATACATTGTGCATTAGATTAGCATGATTGGTTCCCCAAGGAATATGAGACGGACTGCATTAATTTAAGCTGTAAATGCCTTGCAAAAGTGAACCTACTAATATCGCATGTACATACAGTAACATGCTTCTGTTGGTCTCATGCAAAATTAGAACTTGTCTCTGCCATTCTATATTGAATTCGGAGAATTTGCATATCATGGTAATGCAACATCATCACTAAACCATTGGCGTTAAATATTTCTAAATGTTTTTTTATATAATCCCGCTCATTCAACGTATAAACAAAGGCCTAGAGTGAGCCACTCTGCGCTTTTTCACTCCCATCAGCCCCTCCTACCAATAACAGCTGCCATCAGCACTGACAAAAAGTCTGCCATCAATACAGCTCAGAACAAAGAAAATGAATACAACGAATTTGCTTTTCAGCAAACAGGCACAAACACAAAAGAGCGTGCACCTTAGAGCTGAATTAGTAAATGAATAAATCCAACACTAAAGATGAGTTTTACCTTATACCAGTAATTGTTATTTTAGTTTTGAAATATATCACAATCGCGGAGGGGGTCATTTAATAACTAGTGAGGCATGAGTGTCATAAATACTGAAAGGCTCAGACGGCTAAGTGAGAGAAAATAGTTTTCTATGATTTGTGATGAGAGATCATCATCCTGTAAATGGAAATAGTCTGTGGATTTTGTAGCAGCTTGTGCCACATCGGGGCCACTAAGCCCCTGCAGGGAGTTTATATTGGCCAGAGATCTTTTATTTGCCAATAACTTATTGGCAAGAAAGTCAAACCTGCCCTGAGGGGATTGAGTTGGGGCAAAATTCACCCATGGTCAGGGCTAAAACCTTGATTAACTAAAATATATCAGATCATGGCAATTTTCTTTAGTGACTTTTGTTCATTTTTCACACAAAATAATTATTGAACTGACGAAAAAACATGCTTCAGTTGGCAGTCATTTTCAAAGACAGGTTTCTTTGCAATAATACACTAACGGCCCAACACAATGCATTCATTGTTTTCCCCATTCTGTCATAATTACTGCACAATGTGCTATTTCTTGTGTGCAAGTAGTCAAGTAGCCTTGTTTACACGTTTTAAATAGAGACACAGTCCCTCTTTAGAGCACATTTTGTTGGCATTGTAGTTAACTTGTGATGGGTGGAGCTACAAATACTGCTGTCTGTTAATTAGTCACTGTTCGTTTGGAGGGGGAAAATGGAATGGAAGGATAGAATGATCATTTAAGAATACAACCAATTCAGGGGGATCCTAAAACATTGTTTTTTCATGGCTACGATACAATTCCAATTTACTGTTAAGATTGTTTTTTTTTTTTTTTTTATTGTATTTGTATCACATATGAAAATGGCTTGACCTGTGTGCAAGTCAACCACTAAAGAAAAATAATTTGAAAAACAATTACTGTTTGATCATTTTCGATTTATGGGCAAGAAGTGTATTGATGTCAAATGGCAACAGTCAAATAGAGCAGGCACTCCCTTTATCAAGATCTGTGCTGGCGAGAAGGCACAACCATGAAGCACAGATTTCATTCCTTCGATAATTGTCACAGCCAAAATGTATGTTAAAGTCCACAAAGTGTCCACACTCAAGACAAAGAACATCTAAAACAGCATAAAACAACAGAGCTCTTGAAAAGCTCTGGTAGAAGACTACCATTACGGAAAAAAAGGGGTGAACTTTAATACATAATGAAGGGAAAGAGTGGAGAGTGACAAGTCGAAAGAGGCGACTCAACTGAGAGAATCAATAAAGGCATGGTGACAGTGAAGTCAATACATTAAAATGGATGTGCAGATGAATAATATCAAAAGACAACCCGCCATGCTGTGACCATCAAGTGAGTAAAATATTTAGAATGACTACTGTGATGAGGGTTGCAGCACAGTAGTCAAAGTGCTTGGGTGGAAACTGTGATTGTAGGTCTACTTCGGTTATGTGACCAACACAGAAAAGCCTGCGGAAGCATGTGAAACACAATCATTCCCCGTCAGCAGCAGGTCAGCAATGTTTTGAGCACCAAAATAGGCTTTTGTTGTCAATGCTTGCAATCTGTACTCAGGAGCACTACCTCTTCATAGCTCACTTTGTTGTTGTTTTTTTTTCCCAATAAGCCTGCTTTAAGTGGCAAGCATTTTATCACTGTCGAGCAGAAAACGCAAATAACCAATTGCAGCGGAACCCCGGAAGTCGACTCGACAGCTTTGGTTTTCCACGCAAAATATTGTGAAATCTTTGCCATCCTTTCGTTTACATTGATTTGCTTTTGGGACATTATTTCCGGGACTTTGGCTCTTCTACCATACGTAAGTGCGTTTTGTGATTAAATAGTGTTATTTAGTCGTGTTTAATTTATTTTGAGCTCATTGTTTGTCTTTTAAATGTCCGACTCATATCAGGATGGTTTGATTTGAAGCATGTTTTTTTTTTCATGATTTTTGTAAAGGTTCAGTTTTGGGTTCACATGTCACACTCCAAGGCGGCTCAGTGGCGCACTGGTTAGCACATCCGCCTCACTGTTCGGAGGCTGCGGATTCAATTCCACCTCCGGCCCTCTCTGTATGGAGTTTGCATGTTCTCCCCTTGCCTACATGGGTTTTCTCCGGGCACTACGATTTCCTCCCATATCTCAAAAACATGCTTGGTAGGCCGATTGAGCACTCAAAATGGCCCGTAAGTGTGAGTGCGGATGGTTGTTCGTCGAAAATTTCATCAATGCAATTTTAATACTCAAAACATAAGAGTAAAGCATAATACAAAGTTTTAGGCTTAGGGGACTTACTTACTTACCCCACAGAGACAAACAACTAATAGGGAGCACACATTCTTTGGGTATTGATAGCAGAAAAGCCCCAATGACATCACAAGCTAGAGGCTGTCCTTGCAACTGGTTCGCAGCCATCCAAGATTAACAGCTCCACTCTCATGCTGTCTCAAGGATCTGAACAGCCTCATCCAGATGGCTTGACAACCACTGCCTCAATCGAACAAGAACATTGCACTGATTGTTCAAAGACAAAACAGTTGTGCATGGAACTGACAGAAAGGAGCGAGGGCAGCCGAGTAATTTGCTAGATTGACTTAAGACGATTGGGAAGCAATAAACCTTCCCACCACACACACACATACACACACACACACACACACACACACACACACACACACACACACACACACACACACACACACACACACACACACACACGCTGACTACAACATCCATAGAGCAGGCTGCAGCTCTCCCCCTGTTCCTCTTCCCCATCGTCTTCCCCATCACTCTGTTCATCAATATCCAGAGAATGAAGACAGTCATTGACATTTATCAACAGCGAAAAATCAAGCAATGCAGTTGAAACGAGTTTTAAATTTGATGATGCCCTTTGATAGAAATTAGGCTAATCCAGACAGAAAATGCACTCTAGATACTGAGTAGATTTTTGTAGCTATTAAACATTTAAACGCCCGCATTGATTAAATTGCAGCCAGAAAAATTGTAGTTTAAATAATTAGTATTCCTGGCAGGATTCAGGATCATTGAACACACACGCAACGAAAAAGAAAAAACAGAAACATAACAGCAGAGCGGAACGTAAGCGATGAACAAGGCGGATAATAAAGTAGTTCAAAGGGTTCCCACACAGACATTTTATAGGCGTGATTAGGTTTTGACCTGCAGGCGTCCAAGGGCGTAAAGAGCAGCTCCTACCGTTAATCAAACTTAAAAGGCAAAATTCTCGACAGACCTCGGCTTTGGGGCCAGTCAGGATGATACATCAAGTTTGCATCAAAGTGGGAGCTTTCATTTTCTGTAGTAAAAGCTACAGATGCTTATCAATGCATAATCAAGACTGATCTGTGTGATTAAAGGTGAAGCCTTTAAAATTACCACTCGGATAATAAACAGCACAAAAATGTTCACAACCATGTGTCAAACTTAAATGATTGCAGTTATTCCCAAGCCAACAGCGTTCTACGTACTTATGCTGTGTATAAAATGAATATTTAAAGAGATACTTTAAAAAATGAAGGAGGTTGTGAGCTTCATATTGACAAACATATTACTGCAATTAACAGTGACAGGAACTTGAAGCATGCAGCGACATCATTCAATACAACACACACTTTGCCATCCTTGATTATCAACAATGCTTGGTTTTGCACCACTTAATCTTCTTAAACTGTCAAGTCGTCTTGACACTCTCGAGTGAGACTAAACAAAAAATAGCAATGGCACTAGAAAATGCTGAAAAAGGCTTTTGCAGTGCATAAATACAGGAGAAAATGAATAACTCACATTGAGCATTGGTTAATATTCACAGTCTGCCAGAGCAATCACCATATAACAAGCGTATACACCCCCAGTAGCTGTGAGAAGAAAATGAGATAACAGCAATCTAATTAGACAATGAGACTCTTAAGGGGATGCCATATCATTGCTTTTGTCACCTTTATTCTCCTTGAGGAAAAGAGTCAAATATTTCAGAAGAAAATGCAAATTGATTGGCTGCTATCAGCATCGAGAAACAGTTGAATACTTGGAAGCAGCAAGATAACAGGATTTCTCCAAGATTGAAATCTGTCAAAATGCAAAGTCTGTTTGGAAAGACCACTTCAATCTGAGTACAACACAGCAAAAATCATGACGTGCTCTGCAGAAGTTGAGGTTTTTGTGTGGGAAAACACAGCATTTTTGGGCAACGCTTTGATGTTATTTTGTATTTTTAATGTCTAATTAGCTGGCAAGCAGTTCAGGGTGTACCCTGACTTCTGCCCAATGGCAGTTGGGATAGGCCCTCGCATGCCCATAATAACTATAGCGAGGATAAAATGTTCTGAGAATGGATGAATATAAGTAAATCCTCAAGAAAAGCACCTTCAATTAAAGTAAAACAAAAAAAACACCTTCAACTACAGTAAAACAGTATGAATTCATTATTCAGCAACATATCAGTACAAAAATGTATACTACATTCATGTGTTTGATAATGCTGGATTCAATTTTGAACTTATTTTTTAGGAAGATGCTCATTTACAGGCACTAATATAAAAAAAAAAAGGCAAATATTTACAATCTTTTTTTCCAAGGATTATTTCCCCTGAATGGACAATAATTATTCTAAGCAATTCAAATTTTGATTTAATATATAAACTCATAATTTCAAAAATACTGAAAATTTGAAAACATCAGCATTGGTTGTCATGATAACGAGGAGTTTGTAATAGATTTACCGGATGTGATTTCACTAGTAGTAACTATTTCTCTAGAACTACTGATGAATTTGTTATGTATGTATTTGTTATGCAATCGTTGTAAAGCTATTGCGTGAAACTATGAAATTGGTTGCGACAGTTAATTCTACTTGATGCTATGTTTGTCTTAAATTGTACGCTGCCCCCACAAAGGTTGTCTTTTGTGAGCATGGCAATAATATCTTCTGAAAGAGGCATTACAAATGGTCAAAAAATCTTATTTGCATTAAGAAAAGTATCATGCAACACCCGTGAATATTCAAAGTTGTTATCTCGAGTAGCTAGTGCAATATACGTAGATCATGTAGTGTACAGTTTAATTGTGAAAGCTGCCACTGATTGTTAGGATTAAGGTCAGTTTCATCAGGTCTGTCTATCTCCATGCAAAATGACAGCATTCTTCAAAAGATGAATGTTATGGCTAATTTGCTGAACAACCCGAGTAGTATTATTTTAAAAAAGTCATCCACATCAATACTTGAGTGAGACATGTCAGACGTAACTTAGCTAATGCTCATGCAATAGTGAAAACTATATCACAACTATAACATTATCCTTGACAATAACTATAAGCAAAGCAAACTAGTACAATCGCACAGCTTTTTTTTTTTCTTTCTTTCGTGATGACTTCAAGTAGTAAGCAGTTGGGCTGGCCATTACATTAGGAGGAGGTAGACGCGTTTTGTTATTTAGAAAAGGGTTTTGTGCTTTGTTAATGGAAGTGGCAAAATAAATTAGTAGATAAATGAAATCAACCACTCGGATAATTGAAATATAATTGAAGGAATCCCAAGTTGTTATTTTTTGTTTGCCTCGAGGACATAGCAATGGAATGTGAAGGTCTGTGGGGGTCTGCACATTCAGTTTGACAAAGGTGTACAGGGGGGCATGTGGTGAGTCATGCTTGCTTGCAAAACCTGTCAGTTCTAAAATATGACTGGTCCCGTGGTGAATTCCGTTTTTTTTTTATATATATTTAATATTTATAGTTTTAGCCACTTAAATCAATCAGTCATTGACTTTTTTTTTTACTGGGCTGTGCACATTATTTTAGTACGTCAGGTTAAATCCTTTAAATATTCAGATCAGTTTATACTGGAAAAAAACTGACGCAAAAACAATAACACACAAGTATTTGTCTTCATTTTCTTAAAGGCTTAAATAACACAACATAGTATATACATTAAATATGAAATAATCATTGAAATTTATTGTATTATATCATAAACATACAGGACCAATGCCAGTTCTGGCAGCACCACGCTAACATGGCCCATTGCTACTCATGGGACCATTCTTCAATGATTTAATTTTTGAAATTCGGTTTGTTTTTGAGCAAGCGAGCACAAACATTTCATTTTTACCATTGGTGTATGAATGTGTGTGTGAATGGGTAAATGTGAGGCATCGTAAAGCGCTTTGGGCACTAAGAACACTTAGAACGCACTAAGAACGCATGTGATTTATGCCGCTTAAGTTATACGTACTGTATCATAACAGGGTGAGTGCATTCATTTGAGATGTGACTACGATCAAAAGGCAACAAAGTAGGACGAGTGCACGCTGGGGAAAGGATCAGACACACGGCATGACACGTTAATCTCCATCCCTCCAGGAATCTGACACCCACAGAACACAACAGGTGGAAGAAGATAATTCAAACACTTGGAGTCAGATGCTATCAAATCATTCACAATACGTTCTACTCAATCAGTCATCGGTGAGCTGAAATTGTCCATCGCTGAAATTGTTTTTCCAAATAATATTCTGCATTTCATTTACCTAACCGTTTCAATAAAATAATATAATCACAACAATTTGTGGACATGGCAAAATGTGCAGTTTGAAAAGTGTAGCTGCCCTCTCACTAATTTTAAATAATAATATCCAAATACTTACAAGGCCCTGAAAAATGGATGTATTCTGCATGCAGTGGTTGTAACTCCTAAATTGTGAATTACAATTGTGAAGCCTCAAAAGTTGAGTAAAATTGCATTAAATGGCTTGTATATAAATACTGAAGCTGGGTCTCGGGAGTGCCTGCTAACTCATCAATTGTAAAATGAAAGTAAAATTAAATTAAGTATTTGTCATATACGTAGTTCTGAAAAAGTGCCTGTGACTCTCACTGACCAGTTCTTTATTTCGTCATTACTGTCACATTTCAGTGAGGATAATTTACATAAGTGCCGCCACCCACACCAAGTTCCTTGAGCCATTTTCAATTGACGGCTACAGTCTGTCCGCCAAATTATATTTTGTGTATCACAGTCATGCAGAGGGACACACACTCACATGGTGTGATGCACCTGCTATCTAATCAAAGCCAAAAGGTAAGCAGAGCTGCACTGAATTTGTTGGATACGCAGTGCGATGGACCATAAAGTGATGCCTTTACAAGTGCTGTTTAGCTAGTTGGTTTTAGTCACAGCTTTTAGGTGTCTCTGAAAATCCGTTCTGATTCGATAATTAAAACGTGATTTCTAAATTGACGCGTGGCCGTCAATGACTGAGGACTTTCAGATTTAGGGCTAAAACAACGACATCTTTTGTTTTTGCATTGAGTTGGAGGCTCATCCATTCTTTAACATGACGGATACACTCGGTTTGAAAAAGTAAGGGACTGAGGTTGTGTGATGACACTCAGATCCAAAGCTGTGTTGTCTGCATAAGTGTGTTTTATCTTGGATCAGAGTCATAATCTCCAATTGAAATAAAGAACTGTCACTTTTGTAAAAACAACAACAAAAAGATTTGAACTGCTCAATCAGAATATTGTGCTCAACTGTGTCAATTGCAACAATAACAACCAAAACAGTGGTTCTGATGCCTTCTTTGTTTCAAAATACATTATAAGTAGAAATACTCCATGCCTCTTCTTTATATCTAAAAATGTGTCTGTTGCATATTATTTCAAATTCACTCTGATGGGGTACAAAGGCAAATCCATATACAGCCGTATCTTGACTTGGGATTTTTCAGTGTTTTGGTTTGTATTGTGAGCTGAAATATGAATTGGGAGCCAACTTCTATACAGTATGCCGACTCGGGCAAAGTGGGGGAAAAAAAGAGGGAAAAGCGCCACAGTTAGCGCCATTTTTTCAGGTGTTTATTGAACAGGTCAAACAGCCAAAAACAAAAACGAAATGAAACGCTTGCAGGGAGCAAGAGCAGATGTTATCACAAAACAAAACAGAGAGAAATACAGCTCACCCATTGCATCAGGGAATGTTGTCCTCATCGAAATTTCTCTCAGTGAATATGAACCTCCATGTCAATAAGAGCTGAAAAATCCCCCAAAGCAGCGTGACCACAACCCCCAAGTTTGAGGGTTTTCTCATTTTCAGCTTGCGTTCTCATTAAAACAGGCCAAGGGTGGAACTCTGTTTTGTGTCATAAGACACTTTTCATCAGCTAAGTCCTCAGTGAATATTCTGTCATGTTCTGACAATGCAGTTAATGATTATTAATGACCATTGTCTCCTGCGGCCAATAGATAGGGTAGCTGCAAAGTGTTGCTGCTGTTAGAGGACACAATGACAATTTAATTTGTTTAAGAAAATTAATTAGAGGGCTGAGTCCGCAAGTTACACACCAGAGATGAGCTATAATACACTTAAGAGAAAAGTCTGTGCCGTATACAGGCAAATTAAAAGCAAAACTACAGATTATTAACTTCCCAGGCAACTCTCACTGCACAGCTAAAGTTTCTAGCTGAGCTTTCCTACCATCCAATGTTCCAAATATTCTAGACCCCAAAAAAGACTATCTGCTGGGTTTCCCCTCAGAGTAACACAACATAAGCTGTGCTGGCTGGCACGTTCAACAAAGTGGAGCATCCTGCTATTCATTACGTACTCTAATACTTTCGAGTAAGGCATAGACTGAGTTTCTTTTGGTGCTTTAATGAGGATTTATTTTCCACTGAATCTGTGCAAGTAGTGCAGACAGAATCCTAAAAATAATTTGTATTTTGTACCTCACCGAACACATTCATAGAGAACTTGTGGTGTTAAATTATAAACCTGTGTACATCAATGCAAGCATTACTCATGTTTTTCTATCTTAGGTGGTCAATACCTTCATCATTCCGCAACGAGAGAGCCTATCGAACTGAACTAACAGTACACTCCATTTGAATTTCAATATTTTGTCAGCTAAATACTAATAGACCTTGTCAGAACTCATCGGTATGACCTTCTTAACATTGCTGGTTACGTTAGTCATTTTCCCGCTAAGGATGTCCCAGGGTGACAAGTTAAATGCACAAATCTGGATTATACAATATGAAAACACAAACACACACACACCAAGGTTTCACAACTTTGGTTTCATTCCTTTCTGTCAAGCATTACGTTCCCCTTCCCTCTTAACCTTCACTAAGTCTCATCTACAAAGTATCTTGGTGAATTTGTTTCCAGATAAATCAGAAATGCAATATTCCTTACCTTGGAAACAAATGACGCAGAGCAGGTGAACTTTCATCCTGCTATAACGAAAACGCAAATGACTTGAATTGTTTCAAAGTGAGTGGCAATCTTCATCCGCAGAGGAAAATCAAAGCCTGCAGTGGCTCGCTATCTCCGTGGCTGATCTCACTTTATGAAGTGTCGAGTCTCATGAAGACAAGGTGCTGTCCTTTCATCAGTGCAACATTCTGGACTTTATGAAATCCCAAATATAGCCTAATAGGGTCTGGAAAGGTGCAATATGACCGTATCGTTTCATCAATTAAGAATTCAATCACTTAAAATTCCATTGCTTAGTTTCGTGACAGGTCAAGAAGGAGCAATGAAGATGAGCATAAAGACCGCCTGTAATGGCCTCAATGAAATGTTGCCTCTTTGGATTAAGTCATTTCCAGAGGCACCTGATTACTCATCATTGCCCTCAGTTTGCCTGACACAGACACGGTGATGTCTATGTGATTATCATTTTTTGGCCCCCTCTGGGGCTAACACTTCGGTCAACATCACTCATCAGCCCCGAGGAACTCTGCCTCTGTTATTGCTATCTGCGGGGTGGGAGAGGGCAAAGGACAGCGGCTTTATCTCAGTGCCGCTCCTATTCATTTTTGTTATAGATGACACTCCCAACACTACAAAGCTGCAATCAAGGAGTCGCAAGTCATCGTCAGTCATCATAAAACAGGCCTTACGAGAGTGGTGTTTCGGAAACGTAAGGAAACCTTTGGGGAGGCTATTAATTTTATCGCTTGTCTTTGCTGGCAGGATCAGTTAAAAGCTTAATAGCAGTCCGAGTGGAAGTTCTGAATAAGAACGAACAGTTAATGACATTCCATTACTTCTGCCAAGCAAAAAAAAAAAAAAAAAGATGTTCAGCAAATTGCAGTTATTAGTTACATTTCTGCTTCACTGTTTTTGATGATGTTTCCGAAATTTAAAATTCAGTCAATGTAACTTTGTGATCACGATGGGATGCCAGGAAGCTACAGTAAATGTTGGATGGACTTTTGATGAAAGTTTAATGTGTTTTTCATGCAGCAAACATTCAGGGTTCGTATTTTTGCTTTGCAAATATGTTTTTATAAAGTGTGATTCAACTGGAAAAACACACCAAGAGATTTAGCATAGAAAATAATATTCCTTTAAAGAAAACATTATTTTAACACTTTGATAATACAAATACAAGTATTAGAAGAAACAACTTGCCTTGTCTTTTGGTTGGCATAATAAAATTCAACAACATAAATGGAAAAATCTGCCTGTCCTCCCACCCAGTGGTTTTAACATGCAAGAACATTTTTCATCTCTTAGATCATATACTATATCAGAGCTATAACGCCGTTTTAATATCACTGGTAGATGTACCCGCAGAGGATCTGTGATTAGGGCAACTCTCACCTCTTTCTTTTGAGGCACGGAGCCCTTTTACAGTCTGTTTAATAAATCAGTGATTATGCAACCAAGGATAGCTATCATGGTGATTTCTGAGAAAATCTATACCTTGGTTTAATTATGTGTCATATTCCCCTTCCAGATTTCAGGTATTTTTAATAAAAAGTGAAGGCAAAACATGCCTTTAAATCATCTGCACCTTTTGATACTGTGTGTTTTTTTTTTTTATGCCAATTTTGGACCCACAGAAAAAAAAATAAAAAATAGAGGGAGGCAGAAGGCATGCAGCATATGTTAGCAATAAAAATTGCCATGAACCTATATACCATACCTCCTCATGTTGTAATCTGTACCACATGCTAAGTTCAGACGAGGGTTGCACAAAGTCACTCAGATGGAGCGCAACTATTTCAAAGGAAATGGTGAAATAGTTGGAGTCAACGAGCAAGCAGGCAATGCAGAATTTGAGATGACGTCAAACACACGATGTTGCCAGACAGCAAGGTGATGTTCTCGAGGTCTTGCTATTAGTCACTTTTCTTGACAAGTCTCTCTCACATAGCGTTCCCCCAGCACTGCCTCTTCACAGATTAAAGACTGACCTGGAGATGATTAGTCACTGTGGGCACGTAAACTTATATGTCTGTCTATACTGTTTGCCGCCTCACAGTATCCAACATTTTAGGCCCAATAGAACTATTACTTTCTCAACATTCAGGATTTTGCCGCAGTGAAAAGAAAACTTCAATGAAGACTCATTGCAACAAAATCACAATTGCTATGATTTGGGGAGAGTTCCTTAGTAGTATGCGTGTTCTTGTTACTAATGTGTGACGCGTAATGCTGTCAACTCATAGTTTATCATTTAACCAGCCTAGTTCAGGGCTCGACAACATAATGCCAATTTTGTTGTCGACAAAGGTTTGTGCTCGGTTCATTCTGGCTAGCAGTAAGTGGTCTGAGCAACTCTGCTGATCTATGTTGGGATCACAAATGATTAGTAAGGTCTGCCTAATTACAGAAAAGTACACTGCTATTGTCCAACTGAAAGGTGGTCTTCCATTATTTCACATAACGACAATTGAACTAAAATTATCTCGTTAAATATCTATGGCCCTGGATTTGCACTTTGAAATGATATAACCTCTTCGCAGCAATTTATATATGTGCATATATCCACGAGATACTACGTACCGTATTTTCCGGACTATAAGTCGCTCCGGAGTATAAGTCGCACCAGCCATAAAATGCCCCAAAAAGTGAAAAAGCCATATATAAGTCGCTCCGGAGTATAAGTCGCATTTTGGGGGGCAATTTATAGGACAAAATCCCACACCAAAAACAGTCATGAAATAGCAACAACAGGCTAAACAATAGCAACAACAGGCTAAACGATAGGTATGCTAATGTGACAAATACAAACAAAGAGCGAGAACGGGCCTGACGTAACATATAGAGTGATTAAGCACAACTATTACATGAATAACATGTTTATAAAACCATCGGTGTTACTCCAATTCATTAAATAGCAACAACAGGCTAAACAATAGGTATGCTAACGTGACAAACACAAACAAAGAGCTGAGAACGGGCCAAATAATAATAAATAATAATAATAAATATAAGAGGAGCAAAAATAGAGCAAGTGTACATGCAGCAGACAGTGGACTTGGATATGGTGCTTTAAAGTGTTAATTGCTTTATTTGATGTTTTCTCTATTTTTTATGTTTTGAATATGTTCAAGATAAAGATATAAAAGCATGTGAAGTGATCAACTATACTAAAAATAACATGGGAAGTGGTCAACTATACTTGTAAGTGATGTCTTAATGATCAAGTAAAAATTTGTGAAAAAAAACATATATAAGTCGCTCCTGAGTATAAGTCGCCCCCCCACCCAAACTATGAAAAAAAGCGCGACTTATAGTCCGGAAATTACGGTACATTAACTCACATGTTTGAAGGTCAGCACTGTGAAGTCTCAGTGGAGGTAATGAGATCTCTCTCAAGACAAAAATAATCACTTGCGCAAGCAAATTTGCAGCCTCTTGGAGCTCTCTGAGTCTCAATTGGCTTCTTCTTTTTAGATTATTTGATTGGTGGGCCTTTGCTCGTGCTTATTTGTGCTTTCCAGAAGCTCACGAGGCTTACTTCCCAAAAATGTATATAAGCTAGAGACATCAAGGACAGATCTCACGCCCTGCACTCCAACCAAAATTACATTTGTTTTGAGTGGTAGTTTAATCGGAAAAAATAATTAAAATGCCTACTTTTTGTATGTCTAAAGCAGTGGTTCTTAACACTAGGGGTTCGGTGAGTCGGTCTCAGGGGTTCATCAGAGCCTCCACTGCGTAGGTCCCAACACACTTGATTTATTGTGTAAATTCCTGATGAAATACATAAATAAATAAATGTAAAAAAATATATTTTAGATATTTTAGTTTTAGGCTGTATCGCCCAGACCGAGTACTTAAGGGGGGGCGGGGGGTGGAGCATGATTGTTGGTGAGCAGACCATTATGGTTGAGGTGTGCTGGGTTACTCATTTCAAGTAAACCACGCACAATAAAAGCAGTAAGTATATACTTGGTGTTTGTTTCCCCTTGTTTCTTTTTGGAGCCGCTCACTTTTTAAAATTCGGCTACAATGGTAAAACTCGTATTTACATTTCAAGCCTCAGCCTAAACTACGTTTAAAAGATTGGAATGTACCTTCGACCAAAAGAAAAAAAACAACCTGAGTGTAATTGAGACAAAGAGAAAACACACCTTATGGATAACCTCTGCAGAAAGAGTAACAAAGGTAAGACTGTGTCAGATAAAAAAAAATAATAATCACAGTTCTGAGAAGCTTTGTTTAAAAAAAAAAAGAGATGTGTCATCCATCCATTTTCTTTACATCATAACCCCCCTTTACAAACTAGATTTATTGCCAATCTTATTGCTGTTGTCATCACTAGTTATCACTGCCAATAGAGGATAGTATAAGAAGAAGACATCAAGATGGCAGCTGAAAGATAGAGAAATATATAACAATTGAAATAGTTCACTAGTTGTCACTATGAACAATGTGATAAAATGTTGGGATATTTTTTATCCTGGAATTTCTGTTGCATTTTGTGGGCATTCCATTTTGGCTTAATTCCAAACCACAAAGCTGGACGGAATTCAATGCTGACAATAGAGACTGTAAGGGTGCTCGCTGATGTCTTTATTTTCAAGGATAATGATGTCTTCCAGTCAATGTCTGAGCCTATAATTATTCAAAAGGAGGACTGGTTTGCCAAAAGAGGTTGTTTATTTCTGCACTAAATCTGCTCCATATTTATAGCCTACAGCTGAATTGTCGTGTGTCGAGGAAAGCCTAAATGGCATTGAAAAGACTGAAAGAATAATGCCGATCCCTGCAGTCAATAATCCCCATACATTTTCAGCCCAAGTGAATAAGTCCAATAATTATTTCTGACGGTAAGTGAAATTTGAAAGGTACAATGGGCAATTATCTAACATTAACTGTTACAATGCAATGTCGAACTATTCTTTTCTTGTGACGAGTGTTAATGGCAACACTAACAAACAATTCCAATACCGAATTCCCAATAATTTGAATCTCTAGTAATCATTTTTGCAGACTATTCAAAACAAGATTCTCCTATGCACTTGAAAAAAAATTGCGATAGTCAATAAAGGAAATTGATAAAAAATCCCTTACATACAGAGCTCTTAAACGCTAATGTCCTGAGTTTTATTTGAGGTTATGGTTAAATTATTAAATAAAAAGGCAATAATAGAAGGGAAGATATTCTGACATCTCCCTAATTTATTTGTACCAAAACTTTAAATAATTGCTAAATATTAAGTTCATATCCTGATGAATTCAAACATAAAGCCGCAATGGCCGAATACTTTTTGGTTTTCCTATTAACAGTAACCAAGAAACCAATCTATTTTTGCAGAGTGATTTTAAAGCAATGAATGCACCCTTACTTTGTAGACATTATTAAAACTATTATGAAGTGCATTTCATATCAGTGTAAAAGGTCATGCTTAAAAATGAGACAAATTCAGAAAAATGACAGAGAAGCTTCATCAACACATATATTGCCACATTAAGTTACAAGTGTTTTATTTTTCAATAAATATAAGATGGGAGACATTTGCAATTAATTATGAGCCAATTCAACCCAAGAGTAAGAAAAATAAGTCAGTAGGCCTTTAACATTTAGATTTTTGACAACTCTTCTGTGGATTGGCCAAGGGGAAAAAAAAACTGAGCGAAAAGGTCTTCTCAACAATTAAAAAGCTAGCAAAGAAGCTCTTTGGGTAAGGTCACAATCTCAAGAGGTGCAAGTTCAATGTGACAAGATTTACTCCGTCAAACATGCAACTCTTTTTGTCGGTAGACAAGACAGTAAGTAAAACTAGTGAAACACGGGTTGCAGAAAGTAAAATGAAAATTCAAATGTACCCAATCCCATGCAAGTAACTTCAGCATTACACATTTGCAACTTTATCCCACAATTAGAATATAATTCCCGAAAAGCTCCTGAGTTAGAGAATGTGTGACTCAGAAAGTGTGCATCCTTGCCTGTGTGTACTGCTTCAAGCCCGTCACTGCCCGCGATTGCAAAGACCCTGGGGCTGCTGTGTAAGGATTTCCCCCGAGTTATGGCCCATTAGATCTCACTCAGTAGAGTGGTGTTATTGCATGTCCTGTTAATTCCTGTCTGTCCCTCCTACAGCATGTGCGCACATGGAATCAAGTTCACAGAACAATAACAACTATTGATTAAGGAACAAAAGACTTGGAAATAAAGTTAGTGAGACCTTTAATGTGAAGGCCTTGATGGACTAACACAACAGCTCAAAGCAAATTAGTTCAGCTCTGCTACAGCAAGAGTCAAGCAAATTTTTTTTAAGAATTTACTATTTAGAGATGTTTAAGTAAATAATGCACAAAAAAAACAACTTGAGACATGGGGCTCTGTATTCGTAGACAGCACAGATGCGCTTGAGCGTACAAAGTAGTACATCTTGATTTTCGTGCAGCTGCAAGCTTCATTTAGCATGTTTGGGAATTTGGCAAATGGCTCTCCACCATGGTGGGCATCTCGGCATTTAAGGTCATTTCCTTTCAATATGCAAAGTAACCCCCTCAATACTCCATACAGTTGGATAATGGCTTGCAGCTGATCATTGCCAGTGTGATTCCTTTTTTCACCTTTGTTACGATTGGATACCATCGCAGAGGGACTTGACAATAAAAAATATATATATATACTGTACTAAAACTAGCAAGTTCAGCACATGTATGCAGACTTGCTCCAGTAAAAAACAACCATAAGCTAATGTGCATGCTTTCCATTGCTTCGCGTTGATGGTACTAGTGAAACAGCCAACATGGCTGACACCGAGGTCCATGCATTGGCTTTGAATGGCAGCATGTTACATTATGAGCATGTTTGCAGCTTTGTTGACATGTCAGAATGATGGCATACACACACCAAATATAGTAGTTCCGGTGGCAGAAAAAGAAATCATTTATTTATGTTTGTTTATTTATTTATTGTATTTTATTTGCGGTACCCAAATTACAATACGCCGTCCAAAATTCCTTGTACGCTTGAGACGACAATTGAAAAGTGCTGGTACTCTGTACCAATGAGTACTGGCCCAATTAAAGCACTGTCCCCAAAGAAAACTAAAACCGTTGCCACTGTTGTAATTCTAATGGTTATCCAATTAATCTGTAGCAACATTAAGAATCAGAAATCAAATAGTGGTCTGAAAATAAAAGACAACATAACGTTGTTTTAAAGCTTCATGTGACATTTTCCACAAGATGTTTAAGTCCAAGCAAGTCTGCCCACACTAAAAAGGCCCATTACCGCTGCCAGAATAAAGCTGGGTGGTTAAAAAAAAAAAAAAACAAAACATTATTTGTGTGGTGCTCATTTCTGAGCCTGGATATCATGTATGACAAAACATTGCCTCTGACATGACCAATATCCAAAGAGGTGTCATGGTCCTGAGCCTTGCTGGGACTGCAAGAAATATTTCAGCATATCAAATAATTTCCTGTTCTGACAAGGTACCGCCACCGTAGAAGGGGAAACCCTACACCCACCTGCAACTGAGTCAGACATTGAGCCTTTGACATCTTGATGCAACTGCATGCATGCGTGTGCATGAGCGTGTGTGTGTGAGAGAGCGAGAGAGAGAGAGAGCGCAAGAGAGCAAGAGAGAGAAAGTGTGTAGGAGGCTCACCATATGCTAGATGAGCCACTTCAAAACAGATGCAGCAGTTGGGAACAGACAAGGCAGATATAAAGTTTTTGTTGAGGCTTGTTCATTACATAGGAACTACCCTCCCCCCCCCCCCAAACACACACACACACTTTCCATAAAAGGAATCACTATATAAATAAAGATGTCTTGTACTTCCATAAATGAATCCTTCCATGCAAATATGCAGCATGAAGTAATGTTCCACCAATAATTACAGGGAATTGCTCTATCTTATAGGACCGACTTTCTAATTTTATGGCACACTGGAACAGGCTGCCCTTGACATTCCCAATCAGTCGTTTAAGAAGCCTAAATGTTGAATCAGAAATCTGAAATTTAGAAATAGGTTACAATTCATTGGACGTTGTCATTTCCAAGGAATGTTGCAGAATAGATCATTTGAAAACACTTGCAAGATGTATTGATATAAAGTATTGCTTGCTGATATTTTTTTTCCGTCTTTCCTACCTTGTCATTGTTTTGTTGACAATTAATGTGTGAAAACATTAACACAATCAAGGTAATTTAAAGAAATGTGTTATTTACTCATGCAACCACTGAGCAAGCACGTCACAAGTCACAGCACAGATGAGCTTACTCGTCAGATCAAGACTAAATATATGTAAATTTGTACCTACAAAGAGAGAAAGAACATTTTTTTGAGGACAAACATCACATTCTAGACAGAAAAGATGGTTTCAGAGACAGGTGAGAGAGGCCATCTACACTACGTTATGGTTGAGAAAGCATCTATAAACAGGAGGGGGCTTACAACATCACCTATCTCCCACATACAATGCCATCCTTTCAGCCCTTTCAGAGAGACTCAATAATTTAGCCTCTTACACATGACAAGCAACACCGTGACTTGTGGCCTTCAGGTGCCTCCACAGTCATTGTTACAACTGAATAGAATATTAATCAGGGTAAGGTGATTCAATGGTACTGAACTATCACCATCCACAGAGACAAATTTACCAAAACTTCTCTCACATCGGTATGTATACTGTCCCTGTCTTGTTCAATTGAACTGCTCCCTTTCATGATTTTGTCTTTGGGGGAGAAGACCAAGAATATTTCAGGAGGAAGGACAGAAGAGAGAGCAGACATATCTGGCCAAAACAATGTCCTCACGGTCCATGACTAAGCCGTGTGTCCTGATCCAGCTGTTGTCAACCAAGCGCTAGACGAAAACACAATTGTCTGGCAGGAATTTCTTCTGCTGAGACAACCAGGATTCTGCGTCTTGGATCTTTGGATGAAGACATATGGTTGCCCAGTTCAATTAACACAAGTAATTTTGATGCATAAAATTAATGCAACTAATAGTTGCTTTATATCGAACACTGGATACATACAACTTAGAGTTGAGTTTCTGCACATATGAGGATTACCTCAAATGTGCAAATACTGGATTTATAGTAGTAATTAATATAATTTGCCATAAAGTTTAAGTCTTAGCCTTGGGTAATTATATTTTATTAATCACGTCATGTCACATGATTAATGCAGTCATTTCACTTGCAGATAGAATGGAAAGTCACGGTGACTGAGTCTGTTGTGTTCAATGGAAGTGTGTGGGATAGAAGTCACTTGGACAATGTCACTGTGGTTACGAAATGAAAAATTTTCCCGTTTAAAAATGATGACTCACTGCAGAGGTACCTGGATGTGAACAAAAAAAAAAACAATCAGTCCAACAACTGCCTTATTGAATTTGTGATAAATGTAGGGGAAACAAGTGGTGATGGAGTGAATCCAACAAAAATATTCATAGCTCTTCTAAACTACACTGGTAAAAAATAAAATGGAAAAATCACCTGGATTACTCTTAAGTCACTAGGAAAGGACAAAATATATCACTCAACTTCAATACAGCAGAAAGTATCTCTTGCTCAACTTGATTCCGCCACACACGATCAGACTTCCATTTTTCATGTCAAAATACAGCCAATAAAAATGTTACACAACATGGATAAGTGACATTTTGTAAGGATTTCAACAGTTGGAAGCTCACAGACTATCTGGGATACTACGTCATGTTTAATTGCCTGTTAAAGAACCACAAAACATGCCAGTGTTTCCAGCATGCATTACATCAGCTTTCCAAACTTCTTCCTCATAAGAGTAATACACTGCTAAATACTTGCCACACCTCTTATGCAGCTGGAGACCTGGTGTATGCCAAATGGACTGAATGCACAATGTGACTCCATATTGGCACCAAACAATACGATCATAGTGCCGTGTGATGTTTTTTATGGTAGCCCTGCCTTGGACTTTTTGGGCTATGTGTGTTTTAAAAAATAAAAATAATAAAAATGCACTCTTGCCAAAGGAGTTCATGGTACTCAGCCCACCACTGCCAAAATTGTACTCCACGGTATAGGAATGTTCCTAAATCTGACGTCTGATTGGGCAATGCAGCTCATGTTAGTGTAGTAATACAGTGTGCGTCACTTCAGTCTTTGTAATTAGCTAGTTTCCCGCAAATGTGACAAGCTTACATTGTAAGAGGGTAAGCATGTGGCATCATGTATCTGGAAGTAGGTGTAAAGGTAATAGAGGAAAATTAGCAGCAGCATGAGCATTCAGCTAGAATCTATTAGCAACAATTAGAACGCTCCGTTAGGCATTTACATTCAAATTGAGATGGCAAAAGAGTAACACCTAGAAAATACATTGCTCGTATTGCGACAAAAAGAAAATCTGGTGACAATTACTTCACTCCTCTCACTGTCATCATGCCAGAACATGCAGAGTGTCATAGCTGTATGACACGCTTTGACACACTGCAGCATATTCTGTCACTCAATCCAAGTGAAGGGCGTGTTCCAGTGGGAGGTTAAAGTCAGAAGAGCCAACATTGTGCAAAAACTGCAAATGAAAGCAAATTTCCATAACTCCTGCATGACTGGACTGAAACAAACCCTCGAACCAAATTGGTGAACAGACTAGTTGGTATAGTAAATTTAGAGAAGCTAAACAAACAAGTGTTGCATCAATACAGTCAGCTTTTCAGACTTTCTCTTTTTACACTCTGTTTATCTCCCTCAGTGAAAAGCCCACTTTTATTCACGCTGCTCTACATAACTGATGATAGCACATCCTGCAGGTCCCCTGGGGTCTTTCATTATGTAAACCTGTTGCAAGAAGAGCTACAGCAGCAGTTTTCCAGCATCCATCAAGCCAAACAACCATGTATTAGAGTGCTCTGTGATGTATCGCCAGTTATGCAGCAGTAAAGTCTGAATGCAATTACTTTTAAACAACAAGAACAGGAAGTGAAACCAGAAAGTAAGTGTGGAAACTACAAAAGGCGTATTGTCAGTGTTAGAAAAAACATGTGGTCATGTACCACTATTGATTTGGGGAAGATTAAAATCCACATGGAGCTGCAGGGCATGACATCTGCAAGAATTGCAAGAGTAATATATGCGAGACAATGAGGCTCTTACACTTTTTAAGAATTTTGAACATTAACAGAACAACTACGGGACTATGCAAAAGTCACTGTTTTTATCACAATGCACCAATGGAATAGTCAGACCTCCAGAATCCTTTTCCATGAACCAGAAGGGATTCTGTCGTGGTAAAATGTCAAATTAGTGTTCAAGTCATTTGAGCACCTCAATACAAACAATTACCCGTTTATTTAGTTGGTACTTTTGAAATAACAAGTCAAGCTTGCTGCAGCAACAATTGTTTATCCAATGTATGACGATAACGCGCCACCAACATGGTGAGAAGACCAACTTCCAAATAGAATATTCCCAAATAAAGTAACACATGAACATCAATGCCTTGGTATGCTCGCAATTTTTTCAGTAGGATATCCAAATACCAGGGATTGCACTGTACCTTGGACTACAACATCACCTGAAATCTGTGTAGACCCGGTTAAGATCCACCAGCATTTTATTTGATATTCTAAAATGCGATTTATACATTATGTCCTCAGCCTCCCCTGGACCGGTGTATCTTCAAGCCCCCCCTTCCTCAGGAGAGAAAAAAATCCTGCCGAATACCAAAAGAAAATCCCGCCAAATACCAAAAGAAAATCCTGCCGAATACCAAATATTCAACAGCGGGAGACTTTTTGAAAACAACTATTCACACACACACTCAGCGCCTCAGACCCTCATTTAGTGGGACCTGAATAAAGTTTTTAATAAGAATATTTAAGCCATTTACTTAACGTCACATCTTTTCTGCTGACGCCACACAATCAAATGACATAAGCCTCCTTGGTCAAATGACATAAAATGTTTTGTTTACTTTCCTGTAATGGTGTGACGTCACGTTGAAAAGTCCTATACGCACTGTAAAACCCATTCAAATCTGCAAGTGGACTTAGCACCTCAACTCATTGAACCTTTGAGGATTTCACTACACTATCAAACCTTCTCAATCAAACTCAATATGGTTACTCACCACTCGCATTTTTCCCACAGATGAGGTGTTGCCAGTGCTGCAGTGATCCCCACAACTCCGCATCACTGCTGATGGCCTGTTCCAAGCTCTCCACGCTCAACTTGGGGATACTGTTGTCCCGCTCTAGCAGCGCACTGCGGAGCACTCGCTCGTGTATCTGGCGGAAGAGGCTCTCCATGCACGCCGCCAGATAGATGGCCGCGTGCTCGTGGATCCTGGCCGCGATCCTACTATCGACCATCCACCTGAAGAATTTTCCCACGTTAAAGACGAGCCCGCAGCGCACGGACTTGCCGCGGCCGAACTTGTCCTCCTCAGTGCTCATGTTGTACAGGGACAAGGCGCCGAGGGCAGCGCCTATGCAGTTCGTGGAGACAACCCACGACAGGACCATCTTTATGGCACTTTGGATCTCATATTTGGTGCATTTGGCATAGCGCAAACTCAAGCGCTGGGCCTCCTTTGCGACCCTCACTAGGACCCGGCTGACCAGCGCCGAGAGCCGAAGCAGGACGTCCTGCGATGGGGTCTGCACGTTCATTCCCTCGTCCCTCTGCAAGGCTCTCGCCACCTCCCCGAGGCTCCACGGCACATCCTCAAGCTCGGGTAGTTTAGCGCACTGGCCGGTGCACTCCAGGATCTCGGCGTCTTCGACCAGGACCGTGTTGACAGTGTCCAGGCTGTTGTTTCGACTGTGCATGGAGTCCGTTAGTTGCCAGCAGTTCCCCCCATGTGCCTCCGAGCAGCACAGCGACGCACTGGAAGACCTGAAGGAGTCGGCGGCTCCACCATATCCCGAGTCGAGAGTCAAATCCTCCAGGGTCCTCGTTGCTGCAGACTTGCTACTGCTTGCCATAATTGTGCTTCATAGCGAAAAGAAAAAGTGGAGAGAATCGACGAGTGCACATACGCGCGCTCCATGCGCAAGAAATGAAATTTTCTGGACGGTAGAATACAAAGTTAAAAGAGTGAGAGCTCGGTACACCAGCCGTCAAACCTTTTGACCAGCGCAGTGCATGACAGTTGGGGGCGGGGACATGGAGCCAAGTGACAGCCAATCGCCACGCGATGTTAAACAATAACTATTTCTAATTGGAGGAATCGTAGCTCTCAATAGAAAGTCACTAATAAAGCGCGTCGTGAGGCTTATTAATAAAAATGCGCTGATATCAGCATTGTTTTCCCCACGATACACATCTCAGTCGCATGGGAATATAGGCACGTACTCATTTACACTGAAATATGCATGATTCCCAAGTTACAACGAGGCTAAAATACATTTACACAAATTGTTTCAAATTAATTTTTATTTAACACTTGGTAATTTGGGCGGAAAGGATCAAGCCTTTTACAACATACTTTTTCAGACCCACGCCTGATGGTAACATGATTCAAGACCATTAATAATTTACTACTGGCGTAATATAGCGTTGTGTCTGTGTGGAGATAACCTACTGCTACTGAGAAGACCTGAAGTGTTTCCAAGGTCATTCGTAGCACGGAATGTCTTTTGGGTTCTAACCTGTATGCTTTGTTTGGTAGTTTGTAAAGGCTGTATGGCTTACATTGTATAGTTATAGTCATAACGTGCATACTTCTTATCAGTTGTTTTTGTTATCTTCATTATTATCTGGATTTTTTTGTTTTTCTAATACAAATTAGAAATTGCATGATTTTAGCGTCTAACTATTACTTCTGGTTTCAAATATGACCTGAATGGAAATAATTCATATCATAAATTGCAGTATTGCTCACAATCTGAGCTTTTTTTTTTTCTCGTCTGCAGCAAAATTCACAATTAAGGGACGGGATGAAAATGTTTCTGGAGCAACAGTGACCTCTAAAGGCACAAAGCGGTAACTCAATTTAGTTAGGTCTTTGAAACATCAGTGCAAAGGTCACCAACTCCGGTCCTCCAGGGCCCTATACGGGATGTTTTGGATATTTTTCTCCCCCAACACACTTGATTCAAATGATCAGCTTCATGAGCAAGCTCTGCAGAAGCCGTATTATGATACTGACCGTTTGAATCAGGTGTCTTAGAGAAGAGAAGCATCTAAATTATGCAGAATAGGGACCCACAATGACCAGAGTTGGTGACCCCTGCTTCAGTGTGTACACCTTATCGGGTTAAACTGGATTTGACTTATTCATAATTAATTTGACAACTTCATTACTTTTCATGCACAATTAATAGCTTGAATACTGCCACTTGCTATCAAACGACAAATCGTGGCTCAGCTTGTAAACGTCACATGAGCTGTGATTGGTTCTTACCTAAGCCCTGAGCACATGTGACATTGTTTCCATTTGACAGCAAGTGGCAAAATACAAAAGATGTTAATTACACATGAAAAATATCAAATTAGGTCTATTAACTTTTTACCGCTGAAATTGGCGAAATAAGCAAATTATTTCATATGAACTGCAATACAACATTTAAATAATCTCTTCATTTAACAAAGGTGTAAAGCCAGACAATAATAAAAAGCAAAATTTTATTCAATTACATTTATTTTTAATTGCTCAGGAGGACAAAAAAATCTGCATTACTTTAGTGATGATTAGGAGATATCACTTATTTTGCTGCAACATTTTCTGAGTTGTCCTCTGGCATACGGTCTATTCATAATGGAACTAGCTATACGTATGGTGTGTTAAAAGACATTGTGAGCAAACTGTGCGTCGACATGTTTCTTTAAAGCATGCATCATCTTATAGTACATTCAAGGACTTTTATGGTACATTTACTTGATTGCTTCTTGGTAATAGTTCTCATTGTGTGCCCAAATAATGTTCTCTAATACAATGACTTATCCTTGAATCTGTGAGAATGTCATGTCCTTTTTTCGGTCAAAAGCATGTTCTATGTAAGAGATGAATGATTGTCAAGGGGGGCAGCAGTAGCTCATCGCTTTGTTCGGACTTAGACCCACGTGAGAGGGAAAAGGATGGATAGATGCAGAGTTTCCGCTCGTGTGATTCCCTTGAGCAAAGCACAAAGCATCCCTTTTACACTCCAACTAAAATTTTGGAGTGCAACGTGACCTGATTACTCTGAATCGTCCAAACTGGGAGCCTCTCACATTAAGAAGTTCCAAAGTAGCATTAACTGAAGAAGCGTGTTTTTGGTGTTGGAAGACGTGACAGTACATTAGGAAATCATGCAAGCATGGGGAATAATATCAGAATCAGTTTTATTGGCAAGTTTGTGCATGCCAAACAAGGAATTTGACTCCAACTGATCTCAGGTTAATATGCAAACTTTACACAGGAAGGTCGCAGCATTAATCCTTAGATGCAGATACTATAATAACCAATTGTCCAACTCACCCTTAAATCCATCCATCCATCCATCCATCCATCCATCCATCCATCCATCCATCCATCCATCCATCCATCCATCCATCCATCCATCCATCCATCCATCCATCCATCCATCCATCCATCCATCCATCCATCCATCCATCCATCCATCCATCCATCATCTGTACCGCTTGGCCCCACACCCAAAACACCCAAATTACTGTGCAAAATAATATAAAAAAGAAGTTACACATTACATAGAAGTAGTATGGTGCTGGCGAAAATATGGAGGCAAGTACAGTACTATATGAATATGAAGATGCTGCAAAAGTAGTTATCAATCATGCTGATCATTTTTTGGTGATTATAAGGCAAACGCAACCCAGGAAACGGATTTCTCCTAATCGGCGTGAACTGGATGACAAATCAAGCGCACGTCTTTTGAGCCAGCGCGGTACGACATGTGCTTATCCGGGTACCTCTGTATAACGTATTTACTAACGCCAACCTTCTGATTGGCTGCTTTCAGTTAAGCTTTGCTCTGTTTCTTTCTCCTTTTTCTTTGACATGGTCTTCAGTACTTTACTTTTACGCACACTGTGCAGCTAATTCCACCAGAGTTGAGGTTTGCAGGTTTTAAAGTCATTCAAAGGAAACATGTAAACACGGCCTAAAAACCACACTACTGAAACGTGACAGCAAAAGCGTTGCATAATAGTCTGTGCTGACCAATCACAGCGTCGCGATCTTTGTTGAAGGTATTCCAATGGGAGGAGATGTTGACACACAAGGATGGAAAGGAGAGCTTTACCTGGCTCATAAGACAGCTTCGCGCAATCCTTTTATCTGCAAATAGGTCGCTAGATTTAATGCATGTCTTGTTTGACACGACGCATGCTTCGGGGGACGACATTGAAACTTAAAACGGGATTTTGTGTCGGATTCATGCTCGCCTTCAGAAACAACATTGACAGGGATGTATTTATAGCGCAACGGGAAAGGATTTGTTTTGGTGTGCGCGTTTAATTTTCTCCGCGTGCTGTGGTTTTCTGCCGTCCACAAACATGCGGCCACTGTGAGGAGAATTGAATGGAGCTCAGTTAACTTTAGCACAAGCGCTAATTTATCTTTGGCAATTCATTTGCATTGCAAGATTTGTCCGTCTGCTGCCCCAGCCCACACGTCCCGCCCCCATTGTATATAATCTGCATTCGTGTAGTGCGCTGTCAATATGGTGGCCAATGCTATCCACTGGTTCCGAAAGGGACTGAGGCTGCACGACAATCCGTCTTTAAGGGATTCTATACGAGGGGCCCACAGTTTACGCTGCATCTACATCCTGGACCCTTGGTTTGCTGGCTCGTCAAACGTGGGCATCAACAGGTGGAGGTAAGTTTGTCTTTTGCGGAAATCTGCTTATTCTATTGGAAGAATACTAACTGTCGAATTGTCATTCTATTTCCCGATGGATTTTAGTAAGTTTACCTTCTGTAGTCTGGAGCAATGCTTGTCATTATGATTAGCAGTTATACTTATCAGCCACACGAGGGCGTGCGTGTAACGTTTTCTGGTGGGGTTCGGTACCTCCAACAAGGTTAAGAACCACTGCTTTAGAGTCTTCAACTAATGTTGTCAAATCGATACAGCAAAGAACAGTGTCAATAAAAAACATAGTCTTGCTGCCCACTTGTTTATATTTGGTATAAAGTTGTTGATGTGACCCTATTCAACAGAAGAAGTACAGTTTTATATGACACACATCCTCTCTGATTGTTTGCAGGTTTCTGTTACAGTGCTTAGAGGATCTAGATGCCAGTCTGCGTAAACTCAACTCCCGCCTCTTTGTCATTCGAGGTCAACCCACGGATGTCTTCCCCAGGCTATTTAAGGTAGATTTAATGCAACAAAGTTGACGGCGTAGCAGTTAAGGGTACAATTTGTTTTTGTTTTTTGCACACAGCTTTGTCTTGATGATGGATGGATGGATGGATGGATGGACGGATGGACGGATAGACGGATAGACGGATAGACAGATAGATAGATAGATAGATAGATAGATAGATAGATAGATAGATAGATAGATAGATAGATAGATAGATAGATAGATAGATAGATAGATAGATAGATAGATAGATAGATAGATAGATGCTTGTATTATCCTGCAGGGAATTTGAAAATCTCATGTAAGTTGACATGGCATGCAGCTTCCAAATCAGCAATGATCATAGTCTTTACAACAGTAGTTTTATATCCAAACAACTAGATGTGTTAATGAACACAACTGTATGTTACAATTTCCTTTTGACATAAGAGTCCATGGCTGAGGAAAATAAAAACATGTACCAATGTAAAATATGTCACATAATGTCACAGTGTACATGGTCGTTGGCAAGTCAGACACATAACCTACTGTAATTTCTGTAAATCTTTTTGCAGCATGATGCTCAGTAAAAGTTAATAAAGAACCCTTGTCACATTAAAGCCACCAGGTTCTGGATATGGGAAAAATGTAGTGGCGGGAACATACAGTATAGTAAAATAAATTGTTCCAACACTGCAGAGACAAGTTTGTGAAGTCCCTATCTTTGACATTTCTAAAGTCTCAAATTTATTTTAGATATATTTTCATTTTCTTTCCAGGAATGGCAGATAACTCATTTATCCTATGAATATGACTCAGAGCCTTTTGGCAAGGAACGTGACGCTGCTATTCAAAAGCTAGCCACCGAGGCAGGGGTTGAGGTCACGGTGCAGGTTTCGCACACCCTCTATGATTTAGACAAGTGAGTGATCGAACACAAAAGTATTTACTTTCCATTTGTGTATGTTGGATTGAGTATAATGAGGAATTTTGTGTTTAATTCCGTTCCTAAAGGATCATAGAAGCTAATGGTGGTCAACCTCCTCTTACATACAAGCGCTTCCAGGGACTCCTCAGTTGTATGGATGCTGTACACTCTCCGGTAGAGACCATCACGTTGGAAGTTCTCAAAAATTGCGCAACACCCATCAGTGAGGACCATGATGACAAATTTGTGGTGCCGTCACTGGAGGAACTTGGTAAGATTTTGAGCTTATGCTTGTCTGATTTTGCTGCTAGATTTATAATTAATGCATCTTCCTCAGGTTTTGAGACTGAGGGCCTACCAACAGCAGTTTGGCCTGGTGGAGAAACAGAAGCCCTCTTAAGACTAGAGAGACATCTTGAGAGAAAGGTACAAAGACCAAAACAGGTTAA
Organism: Syngnathus scovelli; assembly: GCF_024217435.2. Classification (NCBI taxonomy): domain Eukaryota; kingdom Metazoa; phylum Chordata; class Actinopteri; order Syngnathiformes; family Syngnathidae; genus Syngnathus; species Syngnathus scovelli. The sequence goes on from NC_090852.1 coordinate 11,233,815, forward strand.
ACATGTCCAAAAGCTCACTATTTTACCATAGTGGACAAACCATACAATTTACAGTTTTACCTGAAGTTTTACTTTTTATTGGACCTCGATATGGGCATATCATATGCATTATATTTAGAGCAGATTTTTTTTTTTGTGTGTGTGTATTCCCACCCATTCACTTAATAAGACTGATTACTGCACAAAAGATCCAAATTTGACAAAACAGAGTTCCCCCGCCTTCTAGAAAAACAGGAAAATGATCAATCAATTTTTCAGTCATGGAAAACACATGAAAAATAGGAGGAGGGGGGTAAAAATGTCCTGGAAAAGTGTAAATTGTCCTGGCAAATTACTTTTCTATCCTCTGCTTCTCCCTGCCTTGTGGGTGATCTTGTGCCTGTTTGCAGGCATGGGTAGCAAATTTTGAACGTCCTCGAATGAGCGCCAACTCGCTCCTGGCAAGTCCTACAGGCCTCAGCCCCTACCTTCGCTTTGGATGCCTGTCTTGCCGACTCTTCTATTTCAAGCTTACTGACCTGTACATGAGGGTAATGAGGGAATTATTGTTGGTCTTTTAATAGAACCCATCACGAGATGAGGTTATTAAAAAAAAAAAATAATAATAATAATAATTGTTTGTCAAATAGGTGAAAAAGAGCAGCACACCGCCGCTTTCCTCGTATGGCCAACTGCTATGGAGGGAGTTCTTCTACACATCCGCTACCAAGAACTCTTGTTTTGATAAGATGGAGGGAAACCCTGTATGTGTCTTGATACCCTGGGAACGAAACCAAGAGGCGCTCGCCAAATGGGCGGAGGGACGGACAGGCTTTCCTTGGATAGATGCCATTATGACCCAGCTGAGGCAGGAGGGTTGGATCCACCATTTGGCCAGACACGCTGTGTCCTGCTTCCTCACCAGGGGCGACCTCTGGATCAGCTGGGAAGAAGGCATGAAGGTAAACACACAAAGCTTGCTTGTAAATGCTCCTTTCCGAAATGAACCGTGACTGCATGCCGCCAGGTGTTTGAAGAGTTGCTGTTAGATGCGGACTGGAGTGTAAACGCAGGCAGCTGGATGTGGCTTTCTTGCAGTTCCTTTTTCCAGCAATTTTTCCACTGTTACTGCCCCGTGGGATTTGGGCGACGTGCGGATCCTAACGGCGACTACATTAGGTGAGTAGAGGTTCTCTGAATTTGCACTTTCACAGATGAATGTTGTTCTGTTTCATGAGCCAACATAAGGAAGCCAATTTTTCAAGATGCTTTTACAATGCACTGATGACAACCTACATTTTGCGACATTTGAAACTTATAGTACCAGCACAAATTTGTTCTCAAGAGCAAAATGATCAACCGGCCTGTCAGGTTAACCTGAATTTTTTCATTTCTTTTTGTAGACGTTATTTGCCCATATTGAGAGGGTTTCCAGCCAAATATATCTACGATCCGTGGAATGCCCCAGATGAACTACAGAAGGCTGCCAAGTGTGTCATTGGGGTCCACTACCCAAAGCCCATGGTGAACCATGCCGAAGCCAGCCGTGTCAACATAGAGCGGATGAAGCAAATTTATCAGCAGCTTTCTTCCTACAGCGGACTATGTAAGGGTAACTCCACTACACCTAATCATAAACCCTATTTGGATGGGATTAGCTTTAGAGGGGTACGCAGAGTAATCACTGTTTACCATCTGACCTCTGTCATAGAAATGTTCAATTTGGACGGGACTCGAAATCTCTGTAATGTTACTAAACATGGGTGCAGTAAATGTGTTTACGCCCAGTCGTCGCCCTGTGTCAGCATGCGTGTGCTACGTAACTTCCTGTTTTCCACACGCTGACGGCCTGAAGAAGACTAATTAATAATTAGAAGAATTAAAAATGACTATGTGAAATACTGCCTTATCTAGTAGAATAGGTTAATGGGGGGGTTACATTACTTAAAGCAATAAGAGGTTTTGTGCTTCTGTCAAGTGTTGGGGACCTTTGAAGCCTTTTCATCGGTCTTTGGCATATGTGTTCAGAGCGTATGGTAAAGAATGTCGGGGATTTTTGACTGCCCGCAAATTCGAGTGCGCCTTCAAGCACCTTCATGTTCTTAAAAGTGCGGCAAACTATTTTAAAAGAGGATTTGACGTAATATTACATGCATTTTTACTGAGGGTTGCATTCGGACGGGATTAACATTATCTACGGTAGTTTCTCTGGACTGTCACAATGAGAGCAAGCACTTTAGAAAACGTGCCGTTGGATGACTCTGAATGTGTTGTTTATTTTCCAAAAAAGTACATTGCTTATTGATTTTTTACGAACGTGCAATGAATTACGGACCTTTTTAAATCGTTTTGCGCTTTCTGGTTAAATTGCTGATCATTCAGGTTTGCTGGCAACAGTCCCACATAATCCCAACAGCGGGACAAATGACAACATGGGAGGAGTCAACCCAAGAACTAGTCAAGGGCCAGAAGGCTCCTCCGAAGATGCATCAATCCGGAAAGGGACATATCAACCAGGTAGAGTGTTTGCGCCGGAGACGGCATCCCTTCTACATATTTCGAACCATGTCCATTCTACCAACACATTTCCTATCGATCAGTTTAAAAGTCAATAAATTAACAGAATCCCACAAACAAAAGGGGAGTGAATCAACATCACATCTGATAATTGCAGCCAAATAGGGCACTCCATTTTGCCACAAGATCTTTTCACATAATCGATATTGAATGCATTGTTTCTATGCCCACCCCGAAAGCTTTATGTGCATCAACAGTATACTGTAATAAGTATAAAGCAACAGTTGTAACAGAACAAGGTCCAGTAGCATACATTGATTTTGTCTACAGTCATGCCTTTGTTTTTCCCAAAAGGGCTTTATATCCTCATGTGCTTTTGTAGCACACACATACACACAAAAGAACCACAAAGATATCGCACAAATGTCTTTTGTTCCTTATGTGTGATGTGCTTGTTCCCAATAGGTGAGTTGAATGCAGATAGAGGACAATTGAGGCATAAGCGACGGAATGAAGAAGGCCAAACCAAGAACCATTCCAAATCCCTAAGGCCAAGCAAATAGTCTTGAAAAGGACGGAATACAAAACAACCTCCGTCAACCTGAATGGCAACCAATCACCCCCCCCAAGACCACATTGTGCCTTCGGCTACTGAGAATTTACTGGAACTGAAACTGCCCTCAGTGGAGTCATGTTGGGGAGTGATGAATTCAGGTCCCTGCATTACTGACTATTGGATTTGTTTTGAGAAGTACCCTTTGGAAATGCAATTTGATTATAGACAGCACGTTTGTTGTTAGCGTGAACCAATCTCCAAGTTACACATTCAGTGAATTTGGCCTGGTTGCCTTTTCCCACAGACAGTCTGTACCTTAGTCTTGGTACATCAGGGGCTGCCAGGCCATCGTTTCACAAAGCCAAAAAACATTGTCCATTCCCCAACAGGACTATTGGTTTGTAAACAGTCAGTTACACATCTGCATATTATCGGCCACAGAGCATAATTGTCTAAAACTAAATTTTGTGATGACATGCTTTTTTTTTTAACAGATATTGTAACAAAAACCTCAACCAGATGGGTGAACAAGTAAGCTAAAGTAAAATAACTCAACACAAAATACCTGTGGATGTTCTAACAATGATCCTTTCTTATGCAATTATGTATGTGGCCGACGATATGAAAAACATAACATATATGTATATAACAAAGTGTTCTTGTCATGCTTTTAGATTTTAAACCCCTACCACTGTCAACACATTAACTTCCTTAAGTGAGCTAAACTAAGAAACGATTTACTTTGTATGGTCCATTGTTTTCACACATAATAAGCTAATGTTCATTCATCTTCCGAAATGCTTCCCCTCACGAGGACACGGGCGCACTGGTACCTATTCCAGCTGTCCTAGGGCGGTAGGCTGGGTACACCCTGAACTGGTCGACAGCCAATCAGAAAGCTAATTTCGAAAAACAACCATTGACACCAATGGGCAATTTGGTCAATTGGCATGTTTTTGGAATGTGGGAGGAAACTGGCGTACCTCGAGGAAACCCACACAGGGACAGGGAGAACATGCAATCTCCACACAAGAAGCCCAGACTCCGAATCGAATCCCGCTAACCAGTGTGCCACCACATTAAGCTCGTGTAATTTAAAATAACACAACAACCTGGAGCAAAGTAATTTTAATGTTACTGTATTTCTTTGAACTGTACGAGATTCCGTCACCTTATTTATTTACACAAGTTTCCTGATTGTGCCGACCAAGATATTTTATAAATATGTATTTGATCTTTTAAATTAGGTATGTATCTTACTGAAAACACCATTACAGATACTGTATGTATATAAAGAATGTAAATGAATGTTTTTCATGAAGAATACATGTTCAAAACCGTAACAGAAACTTGACTGATGTCTCAAACTCGTGCAGTGACGTGATTTATTTTTATGTTATTTAATTTTGTATAAAGAATGACCAGATGCTACCTGTTTTGGAAATAAAGTGACATTGTGACCTCCAAGTCAAAAACTCTTGTATTTTAATCGCTTATCATAATGACAGGTAACAGGTAATTTCGTAATTGCGCTAAATGCGTTATTTTACATGACATTGAGTTGCCGCCAGAGGTGCGCGCCCACAAAGTCTGAAAAGCGCATGCTCAAACGCCATCGTGTACAAATTCCACATTCTGCGAATTAACCCAATGGCAAATGAAGCTCGGTGGGCGTTAACAGACTAGATCGGAACAGGATCTGATCTAAACTCGGAATCAGACCTGAGCTTCTTGTGGGTACACCAGTAATGTGCCACGTTTCTGAAGATGGAAGAGGATCAGCGGAAAGTCAAAGTGCAAAAGAAACCTGTACGCGTCATCGCAGCGGCGTGCAAAGACAGAGGCATTGGAAAAAATGGCACACTGCCCTGGAAATTACCGTAAGACTCTATGGACTCAGATGAACTCTTTTAAAACACTTTCCAGAATTTTAAACCTCTATTGATATGTTTCTTGAAGCCGTGTGATGATGCACAGATATTGACAGGCTGCGCAGAGAGAGTACTTCAAATATTTATATATAAAAATTGAATGGGAACACATTGAATGGGAGGTACAAACTTGTGCAGCGTCATGCTTATTGCATTCCAAAACGACACGCTATAATGGCCACTGTCAAAACAGGACACCGACCATTTCGGATTATTGTGTTTGTAGTTTACAGGTTACCTGTGCTGTTCTACACTGCAGCTACAATACTAAGTGTTGAAACAGAAAATGGGTGTATAAACATGTATGTTATTTACACCATGACCATACCCACAACATAATTATATACCACTACATTATATGGTATGCTTTTTAACACCTCTCCAAATGATGATTCCAAACAATTTCTAAGATGCGTGTTTGTAAAGCGGTATTTCCGGTTCTCAACAGAGCTCTGTTGGTTCTTGTTACCTACAATTATTTTCACTAACTGGTAGGGCTGCATGACATTGCTACTTTACCTGAAGCATAAATAACAAAAGCTTCTTTCTTTTTTCAATGACAGAAGCCAAATTTGACCAGAAGAGCAGGCTGCAATATTTTGAGAATCAATTCTGGCGAGGAAACTCGAGTACCCAGACCACAATGTCCCTGTAGATATCAAAAGATGAATCCTTAATCATAAAATTCTTGTGGCTTTGTCATGTGTTTGCTCTCACATTCAATGGAGGGGGAAAAGAAGCATATGTTTCACATTTTCTCCTGTTACATTTTGCTTGGTAGTATGAAGTCACTACCAAATTGTAAACGTATATATGTTTATCCATCCATCCATCCATCCATCCATCCATCCATCCATCCATCCATCCATCCATCCATCCATCCATCCATCCATCCATCCATTATCTATCGCTTATCCAGGGTCAGGTCATGGAGACATCAGCTTCAGCAGGGATATGTATGTGTACATGCATTACTATTCTAAAATAAGACCACATACTGGTCAGGAATGGTAATTTTAGCCTTTTAAAATGGAATATAGCCAAATCTAAACCATTGAACATGTTTGGGTACAAAAAGAGAATTGAAGCCTCAGAATACTAACTTGTTTTCCATGACTTCTTAAAATTTGCAGATCTGAGTTCCAGTACTTTCTCAGCAGTGTTACACAAGTCTCAAAACCAGGTAATGCCAACTTCAATCTACAATTCTGAACTGAAGTAACTTGAACTTTGTGCCTTTCTGCACTAATGCATGTGTTAAAATTTTGCAAAAGACTACATAGTTTCTTGTATCGTTAAACATGTACATAGTTTCTTGTATAGTTACTAAAAGGGTTAGTCTTGCCTTCCGTTTAGATGAACAAGGTAGATTGATATCAAACAAGGACCGCCTGAGTCATCCAATTGTTTACATTAATTTTCATATTAAAACAGTTCATATTGATCTATTTATGAATTAGTAAACGCAGTATGATTATTTGGCTGTAAAATAAGTTAACATGTTTTCACTTAGCATTTAGAACTGTGATAGACATCAAGTCAAATGCTAATATTCATCATTATTATTATTATTATATTTTTTTTTTTTTTACAGGAAAGTTCAATATGTTGGTGTGGGGCAGACTGTGTTGGTTCTCCAACCCTCAGTCTATGTTCCCAATGGCTAATGCTTTACATGCTGTACTGAGTGAAACACTAGAGTGAGTACAACTTCATACAGAGAAGACCCACATATGGTCAAGATGGACCTTGGTTGCCAGAGGCAGTCATTATAAATTATGGGTGGTTCTCTGAAATGTGGTTCAGAAGTGTGAGCCAAAAAAAAAACATGTTCAAAACTAGGTAAAAATACTTCTAATAATAATGCTTTAAAACAAACCTGCCTGCCATGTGCTCTGAATAAATAAAGATAATTCACTCACCCCTCTGTTCGCAAGAGATGTTGACTCCATTGCATCATGTTGTACCTGTGCACCAAGCACTAAGCTCTTGAGTAAAATCAATCAATCAATCAATCAATCAATCACTGTCATAGTGAGTCAGCATTTGACAATAGAATTGAACATCACTCTTGGAGAACTACCCATATACTGTCTATTCATTTGTTGTACCTCCAGTTTCATTCCTTTTACATCTGTCTCACAGGACAGTCCCAGATCATGCCCACTTCCTTTGTCAAGACCTAGAGAGTGCTGTCCTTTTGGCTGCAAAGTATCCACTTGCAGACTTGATTGAGACCATATGGGTTGTTGGAGGCGCTCGGGTCTACAAGGTACATTTTATGGTTAATGAAAGGCCAGGTCTTATCCAGTTCTTGTGAGGCTCAATTCTCTTGAAAAATCCACAAACTAAAAAAAACAACATAATGTTGCTGTCATTGTTTGTTTGCTGTTTGTTTTACAGGATGCACTGGATCATCCCTGGTGCGATTTGGTTTTCCTGACAGATATTATGGCTGAATTTGAGTGTGATGTTTTCTTCCCTGAGATGGATCCACAAGTTTTCAAAAAACAGGAAAGGTGCGTATTCTCATCCTCGCTTGTTGTTTAACTCTCCTGTGTGACCATGAACACAAGAATGACTACTTGCTGCATTTACATACAAAGGTTGTACTTTACAGTATATTTTAATCAATTCATACTCAGTGCCGAATTCACTTAAGGATGGATGACAAAATAGTAAATGTTGGAGTATCTGGCCATTACAATTATAGAGAGTGAAATAGTTCATTATATAGTCCATAGAGTTTAATTGTCATTATTGTCATCATTATAATGTCATCTTGATATTTTTTATAAGCTGTGTGTATTGGTTACTTTTCTTGTTGTTGTTTTTTGTCCCCAAATAAGATTTGCTGGAGTACCAAATGGAACCCACGAGGAGAATGGCATTAAATATGAATTCCAGGTATTCAAGAAGAAAGATTCACAAAGATGTGAAGAGAATTTTTTCAATGACACCAGTGAGGCTAAGTGACCATTTCAATGTCTGTTATGTTGTTGTAATGTCACTGTGTGTGGTAATAGTTCTCATTGATCCACTAGAGGGAGACAAAGCACTAAACAAACACTGTAGCTCAAGTGTAAATTGCAAACTTGAGATAGGATACACACTCTTACAGGAAACCCATATACCCACACACAAACACATTTCTATTCATTTATATTAAGTCATCAAAAAGGAATTAAACTTAATTATTTATCTCACCAAGACGTTTAGGGCAATTAATTCTCTGATTCCAACATCTTTTCCTTCGAAATGAGCAAGAATGTGAGCTAGGAGGCCCTCACGTCCTACATCGCTGACGTCTGACCTCATAAATGTATTCTGGATGATTCGAAAGAAATTCAGACAGCAATGTCTGTGTGATGTCTACAATGTCTTGTGGAAAGTGAAGCTTGTTATACCTGCAAAGGGAGACCGCATCTATTTTTTTCCCTACCACTTGCTACATTACAGCAGAGTAACCAGCATACACTTCAATACATTTGACATAACATTTACTGCAGAGTTTGACTGAAGACTGTACTTAATACAAAAGATTAAAAGATATCAACCCACTTCAAATATGGTGTATTTATTACCACATTCCATGCACTGTCCCACTTCAGCTAAAATTCATTGCTTTTAATTGCAGATGTCATCTTGTTTCTGCTGAGATATGCTCCATAAAGGCGATAAGTTCCGCGCGACTAATATCAACCTGTGCCATGTTGGAAATGAAAAAGGACAATTTATGCTCATCCTTATTAACCTCTCTGGCTCGACTTTGCCATCAACGGGCAGTCAGCAAAGGACAAGTGAACCCAGCTGGCTTTGCCTTTATAGAGTCTTTGTCATGGGGCTCCATTGGCAGCTCCAAAATGTGCTAAGGAGAACAACTCATTACTTGCCCCGGGTGCACAACAATGGCTTCGACCAAAACTAAAGAATGTGTAGAATTAGTCAGATGATGAGTGTACGTGAAACATCACTCAGGCCCCCTTGGGGCTTTGCTGTTGTGAATGGTCTCAATATGATCCCTATTCGAGAATCCATCTGCTGAGCTCACATGCATTATCAGCAGATGCACTCACTTGCCCAGCGGCTATCACCATGAGTACACAGTCATGCTGAGTGATGACGACGGCAGCAGATGGGAAGTGGAAGTTGTTAATGTCGACTTTATGTTTCCGTCTGGACATTCTAGTCATTGCTTTCTTTCTTGATTCATAAGCTGGGAAACAAAAGTGCTAGGATGCATATTTTAGGGGAGTTGGCTGGTTATAAAAAGAACAGGACAGCTTCAAAATATAACAAAGGCTGTCCCACTTGTTTACTAAGAAAGAATGCATATTTTCCTAACTCAAAAGCAAAACCATATGGGCTTGAGTCCTTTTAAGTGAATTCAAGTAGTTACAGTCCATTTTGCAAAACACATTCGAAACAACTCACTGGATGAAGGTGACACAAAATCATTTCCAACTCAAATTAAGAGCACTGCTCTGGTTCAAAATGATAATGACAGAACATTTTCCAGGTGAACTGGTGTCATAATTAAGTGTCCCCATCTGAAAAATAACTATAAAAGTGTCTGAGAGCTGTTCCACCAACAACATTGTGATAAAATGAGACATTTGCACAGGTTGCAAATAAAATGATTTGATTTCCTGTAAACTCAACCATACATTTGACAAACACATTACTCAGGGGTGCAAGTTTAATGTGATATGGGGATTAGTTTCAATTCTTTTTCCATTTGGGCAGCTGCAGTGTTTGAACAAAAATGTTATTAAACATACACCATCTGATCCCACACAAGAGGGTTGTTGCTGTTTTGTTTTTTAATGTAAATTTTCTCCTGCAAACAAAGTCACCAATCCCCAAAGATCACAACGGTTTGAAGCACCATGAAAAATGTACTTGGCTATATTGCATGAGGAAAAAAGTATAGATTCACACTTTGATAAGTTACTAAAGTGAGACCATTATAATTATCCAACCAAGGCCTTTTTTCTCAATCGCACTTATTTGAATGTCTCATGGAGACATTCAATTGGCATTACACTCCATGGAATGTATACAGCGACTGACGAAAAAAAAAGTACAGATTCACTTTGATAAGTTACTTAAGTGAGTCCATTATCTTTATCCAAACAAGGTTTTTTTTAATCAATTGCAATTATTTGAATGTCTCATGGAGACATTCAATTGGCATTCCATGCAATGCATACAGTGACTGCGGCCCTGAACTAATGCTCGATAGAGCTTGCTGAAGAGGACATTGGCAGTCAAAATGCAGACTATCGTTTCTTCTACAGCCTCCTTTTTGTCTACAGGGCACAAAACAAGATATGCTTGGATGACTGGTGTGAAAATCATCCTGATCGCCAGCCTATTAAACACCGTTGTGATGAACCAAAAACAAATTACACACAGAACCTTTTTCTTTACTCCGGGTGTGTCCCAATATTTATGTCCACTTGTTTTCCACATTTCACAATCCTATTTAATTTGTTCTTTTAATCTTAAAGGTTATCAAGCTTACATTGTGTGGTGGTAGTCTGTCCGTAATGATTAAATGTATAAATAAAGGCACATAGACAACTAGTTTGATGAGAACATGTTGGCATTCAAAGTTTAATTCATTTCAAGTTTAACTCATGTTTTTTTTTAGTGTCCGTTAAATGTGCATCAGTCATCTCCTTTTAAAGGAGCAACAGGGTTAAAAAGTGGTCTCGCACTGCATAGCTGTAGTTTCCCGAAGCTCACCTCAAAATCCTTCTTAGTTCCATTAAGAACGTCCAGACTAGCAGTCCTGACGTCATAACCACGTGACTTCAATCTCTGGATGCGATAATTAACTATTTGTGTTGTCAGTTCCAGCACAGTCGGCGTTCGAATAATTTGATGCATGCTAATTCCGGCCCGGAGGAGCCCCTGGAAGCGCTCAGCCAGGGTATCTTCAGGATAGTAAAGTAACGCCGGACAGCTGACAATAATGTCTCGCAGTTCTGTCTCGGAGCAGCCCAAGATGTCCTGGGAGTAGTTCAGGGTGCGGTGCATGCTGTCCGGGTTCAGCTCGATAACAAAGCCCTTCAATTTAGAGAGGAGGTAGAGGAGCTCTGCTGTGCTGAAACCTCTGTCTTGCAGGAAGAGCATGTTCTGCCTCAACACTTCAGGCGGTTTGAGGAGCACAAAGGGGTTCTGGCTCAGCAGCTTCTGAAGCCAGATCTTCATGTTGGCCTCATCTCCTCCCAGATCCCGGTAGGTCTGTTGGAGGGTGCGAACCATGTCCTTGTTCTGCTCCACTGGACGGCTGAAGCTCTGCGGGGCACTGGCCATGAGCTTGGTGATCATGCGCTTGTTGAGGTTTAAGCTCTGAAGATAAGTGATGTTGTTGCGCTGGTTGTCATGGTGACTTGAGGAGGTGAAAAAGGAGGCGGGGAATTTTTCTATGATACGAACCAGTTCTTTCTGGTTGGGACACACTGACGTCCAGAGCTCTTTCTGTGCAAGTGTTTGGTCTGGATTGCAGAGAACAGCCTCCGGGTAAACCGTTAAGATTTGAGAAATGATGCTCCCTGAGGCACCCAGGCCCTTTAATAAATCTGCAACCTCCTTTGTGTATGCGGGATTCTGATGCAAGACCCAGCTTTTAAGCTTTCTCACCTTTTGGATGTCAACAGAGAGATCATACAGAGCCTCCACAGTCTGTTGGTTCTCTGCTGAGCTGAAGGTCACACATGGTCTGAAGCTTGAAGGTAAAAATGTCACACGGTGACATTGAAGGCACAATGATGCGGTGATGAGGCGCAACATTGCTGAAATCAACGCCGTGTCCTGATCACCTATGAAGAAGTAGAGGAAACATAAGCAAGATGCTAATAACACCTTTGTGACCCCTTAGTAAAAATTACATCATCCTATGGATATAAGACATCTGTTGAAAAATAAAATATATCGCTCAAATTGAATATAAACACAACTTGTTTATTCAATAACGATGAAATGCCACAGAATATTCAACACGTTTAAATTATACATTGCAATTATTCGACCAGGTAACTGCATGAATGCATGCCAGAACAACCTTCAAATCACACAACAAAAGGCACTAAGTTGACTGTAACACTGAAACTTTTACAAGACAATCAAATCACACCCACTGTTTGAATCTACAATTTAAAAAACAAAAAAAAAGATCTATCTGACCATGTTTGAAACTGTATGGTTGTCTTATAAATATTGAAATTTCGTGCATTATATTTTTGTTTGAATTTTAGGATTTGTTTGTAAAATCCATATAATTCATTCTCACTACCTTAACTTATTAAGTATTCTGATGTGAATAATTCTTTTCAGTATACACGTTTCAAAAGTGATTTTAATTTCATTAACCTAAACTTTGCATTTTTAACCTGTACTTATCGATTTATTTATGCCATTTGTAAATCTCCCTTTTCTAATTTGTTGGGATTTTCTACATGCAGGAAAATGTGTACTGTTGACAAGTGCATTTTTAAAGCAGTAATAGATTTATATTAAGTGTGAGCCTCATTAGAACATTGTGTAGCTTTTCGTCAGGATGTTTTGGTGTGTCACATATTAACAAGGCGAGATTCAAAATTGTTGTTGAAAGATATTTTTGAAGGGCGAACCGGCGAACCGCCGTGCCCCGTTTGATTTGACCTTTGTTATTTAAATTTTAGTATTTGCACAAACGACATTTATCCCCCCAAAAAAATCTGACACGTCAGATCACAACGAAAGATTTTGTTAGCAAACGTAGCTTGGAGCGAGAAGCATAAGCACAACAGAAAATGCTGCAATTGCCAGTGCAAATGTGATAACTACCAATGTAAAATTATGTAAATACGACAGTGGGTAAAGCAAACATTACCTTCGGCTGTGGTACGCGGATGTGACGTTCTGACTTCTTTTCCCACGCGTAATTCCTCATTCTATTCTCTTTCATATGGAACAGCGACAACTACAGGCTGCTACAAGATCAGCGGCTAGATTGGCGTACGACCACTCCAGTTCTATAACACGACTACTAGTACTATAATAATAATAATAATAATAATAATAATAATAATAATAATAATAATAATAATAATAATAATAATAATAATAATAATAATAATAATAATAACTATTTACATTTATTTATAAAGGTTTGACTTTAACATCATCAATAATGCTAATAAATATTGTAATAGGGGCATCACAGTACCTTTTAGATCATAAGTATCAAACTCAAGGCCCAGGGGCCAGATACGGCCAACCACATCATACTGAAATATTGCTATCAAATTGTATTACATCCATCTTTTTAAAATATTTGAACAGTTTGTACTGGTCTCTGATTTCAAAACCAGTTATTCATCAGTTTGTTGTGTAACCTATACTGTGTGTAATATAAGGCATTGAAAGTCTTAATGGCCATCCGAAGGAAACTATGACTGATAATGAGTTTGGCACCCCTGTTTTAGATGCATGGATTGATGGATGAACTGAAAACAGACGGAGGGACAGAAGGACGGATGGAGGGACAGACGGAGGGACGGATGGATTTTATCAGTGATTTTTCATTACTAAGTGTTCAGATTTATTTGATGATTATTTCTATTTTTTAATTGCTGTTGTTGCTCTCATTGCTATAGCTGTGGTTCTTCTTCCTCAACTTCACATTTTTTTATTGAAGCCGCTATGTAACCAGTATTGTTCTACTAAAAAGAATGTTGGCAAAAATGTATATGTCTCAAAGAGCAGTTAGTGCGTCTGAAGCATGAGTGTCCATGAATACACTCTGGGTAATCAGCCCGGAGTTGAATTGGTGGGAGCACATGTAGCGTTTTCTCACAGTTGGTGCTTGATCATGATGGTTGATCACCAGCTTTGCAAGCTGTTCCCTTAGCAGCATGGGAACTGCTGCTGAGTGGGAGGTTGACTTCATTATGTTCAAGTAAACAGATGAACTACCTGGAAGGAAAACAGGTCAGTACTTCTGTGTTTTGTTTTAATGCTTAATATCTTGAGAGGTCTGAGTTGGCTGCACGAATATGCCAGTTCAATAAAATGTAAGATGTTCAGTATAGTTGATTTGTACAATTTAATCAAGGGAAACAACTTTCTTAGAGGTATGAAGCAATATGAGGGCCTGTAAACAGTGTTATTCTCTCTGGTCCCATTTGCAGTCAATCTGTCAACAGATTCGTTGCCTGTGTGCAGGCTCTCAGCAAGTCATGTAATCACAATCTACCCTTCACTTCTGAATTTCTTCTCTTGCTCTGCTAGGTACAATCGCTTTACACACAAGCAACACTATAGAAATATTAAATCCATTCATCTATTTTCTATACCACTGGTCCTCATTAGAGTTGCATATGAGTTGTAGCTGATGGCAAAGGTACACCCTGAGCTGTTTTCCAGTCAGTCAGAGGGCACATATAGAAACCGCTCATGCTCATTCCAAAGGGCAATTTAGAGTTTTCAATTTACCAATAACTGCATGTTTTTAACCCTCGAGAAAGCCTTAAGTGACAAGACACTTAATTGAGCTCAAACTCAAAATCTTTCAACTGTGAGGCAAACAAGGAAACCACAAGGGGACTGCGCTGCCCTGAACTACAGTGCTCTAAAATAGAATTTGTTTTGCACAAAAAAAAAAAACAGATCCCCTTTACATCCTCTGATTACAGTTGTCAACCCTTGTGTTGACTATCACAAATAGTTTTAAGTACTGTCTGAAGTTATTTGTCACAACATGAACAACATGGAACAAATGTGTCACTGTCTCAACATGAAAGAATCTCTGAGTTGTTTGACAGTAGGAAACACTCCCCAAAGTTGGGTTGAACCTGTTCTTTAAGGTTGCACTTAATGAAAGGAGACATTGCTTCTTCATTCTGCTAAATTGCGCATGACTTGACTTGTCAATATGTACTTGACTGTAAAATGTATTTATTATTTTGTCATCCAACACAGCTGATATTCTTGTACTGTATTTATTTCATGGCCTGGAACATTTTGAATGGAAATCAATTAGAAGCTGGTTGTTTCAGACGTTCTTGGTAAATAATTTTAAAGTGTGTTTGTGAGCGTGCGTGTATGTGTTTTAGTTTGTGCTTTTCTTCCTGCATTACATCATTAGTATTTGTGCACCGGTAAGTTGGCAAGAATGCTGAATAGGAGGAAATGGATATTTTCCCCATAGGCGGGACTAAAGTGACAACTTGAGATGAATGCTTGATAAGAGACTGCGTGACGCTACAAATCTCAGTCTGTGACAAGCACCGCTTGTGAAGCAACATGGGTCTCTTCGTTTTTCTCCAAATTTCACTTTTGTTCCTGCTTCATCAGGGGAACAGTGAGGAGTCAGAACCTACGATCAGAGCAGTCGGCGCCACCGTTGAGTTGGGCTATTGTTTTGGAGTAGACTATATCGTCGTTTATAGACGTGGTCCGGAAGGAGACCAGCTGCTTGCCAACTCTTCAGATGACAGTGAGCCCTTCGCCCCTCCTGCTCACCTCCGGGGTCGCATCCACATCAACGATCATCATAACCTGCTCGGACTGCAGATCCGTCAGCTCACGCACTTGGACTCTGGGATTTATAGAAGGGAGTGCTGGGAGAACCGAACGCGGGTCAGCCACCACTTCCAGCTGCTGGTCGTCTGTGATGATGAGATTGAAGCTGAAAAGGTCATCGCGGATGAAAGAGGTGGCCAGACTGAGCTGCTGTGCAACGGTACTTCCAGAGTCACGGAGGGAATGTCTGTGCGCTGGTATTATGACATACAGCATCCGTACAGACTCCAGCTCTTCTTAGACACAAGTATGTCACTAGACCCACTGGTGAGTGAGCTGCGGGATACTGTGACGGTCAGAGACAATGGGACATTGCTCCTCCTGGACAAGACCTTGATGAAGGAAAAACAGCAATTTTACTGCGTGGTGAGCGATGGAACTCAATGTCGCAATTTTCAGAATATGTACCAACCTGTCCACAGTGAGAGGAGAACAATCTTTGCCTCAGTGGGGGACAAAGTGGAACTGACGTGCCCCTTTGAAAGTAGCAGCCAGTTATGGGAGACACCACTGGGGAACATAAACGTTAGCGGCGTGAGGAGCAATCAAATGTACATATCAGATAAATTGAAAGACTACTCACTGGTGATTCCCATCGTTTCACACCAGCACAGCGGCGAGTATTCATGCGTCGCAGCTACACTTGACCTGCAGTACTCGCTATCTCTTTGTCCTCAAAGGCAAGCCAAAGAAAAACTGTGTACTGAAGGTACTAACATCTTGCTGGAATGTGAAGTTGACCAAGAGGATCCCAAGAGGGTGCTCTGGTTCCGCCAAGACTCAGCAGGTGACCATAAGCTGATACTCGACTCCAATGACAAGACTATAGAAGTCCCGGAAGATCTGAGAGGCAGGATGTCTCTGTCAGAAGGCAAATTTTCACTGAAGCTGTCTAATGTTCGTGTGACAGATGGAATTTTTTACTGGTGTGTTGCATTAGGCGAAACGAACTCTATGGCCTATGATTACATAGATGAATATGATGACGAAAACATTGACTATGGCGATGGACAATACTGGTATGAAACACCTCGATGTATCTTCAAACAGGAAAACAAATTGATTTTGTCAGGAAAACAATCCGGCACTTCTGAGCTTGTTATTGTTGCAGTAGCAATGGGGCTCGTGGTGGTTGGATTGGTTGCTGCTGTGATTGTAATGAAGAGGGCAAAAAACATACGGAGGAGAAAGCAAGTACCTTCACGCTCCAGACAGAAAACAAACAAGGAGGTCAAATTGAACGTCGATTCTGAGTGTACTGAAAAGTTGAATCCTGCTTAAAGTCCTCTTTTGTATGATATTTTTTATTTAAGTAAACACTTGATTTTGAAATGGAACACCAGCAAATGCTCAGTTTTTTTTATTCCACGTAATTGCTCGCATTTTTCCTTTTTACTTTGGGAGAGGGGATATTGAGCTTATGACTCGGCAGCATGACTCTGGTAGAGTGGTCATCTCCTGGCCTCACAAGTTGGGGGTTACATGTCAAAGTGTCCTTGAGCAAGATACCGAACCCTCATCAGTTGGTATATGAGGTGGGAGTGTGAAGCACTTGAAATAACCAAGGTAGAAAAACACTGTGGAAGTGACAGCCCATTTACCGAAATATTTTTTTTCCTTTCTTTCATCATATAGGCCCATCACCACGATTACATACAACATATTCAAATTTTCAAAACGAAAAATTGGAATAAAAACATTTAAAGGTCATACTGCACTCTACTATGCTAAAAAAGGTATGTGCCGTAAACACCTAACAGTATAATGATACTTATCCAAGGCCTAATGACTTGTAAGAAACCGGTTAGACTTCTTTTTGTCGATGGGTTCAGTGTGATTAAATATAACCTTTTCAGAAAGAAGGCACTTACACACCACAAAGAGAGAAAAGGGACACTACGTATTATAGCGTCTGAAAAGCTTTTTGGGTACACTTGATTTCAAAGTGTCATCAATTAGCTAGGCATGTTTGCACCATTTAGTATTCATCACTACATATGTATTAGTGGAATACTTAATCTGTCTGGAGAATATATGCACATGAAATTTGACATTAAAGTTAATATTGCTCAATGATGTGTGTGAGTATTTTCACATTTCTGATGATGCAGTGATCATGCCTGGTGAGGCGCTAATATTCAAATTTACAACATTATGAGCCAAACATAGTGGTGTATTCACAATTAAATTGGCAGTCAGACAAAAATTTTATTTTGTATATATAAAATAAAATTTTATATACATATATATATATATATATATATATATATATATATATATACGTATATATACTACACGTAAAGTCCTAGGAAATAATATCAATAAAAGAGAAGGAATCCTGCTTCTGTTTTTTAATCTTTCAAATTTGTTTGTCTTCAAATGTTGTATTATAAATGTTATTCTGAACCTATGTGAAGCACATTGGGTTACCTTGTGCTTCACCACAGTTAATTCCTGAATGTAATGTGCCGTATAATTATTGCCTTGCCTTGCCTTGCCTTGATGTGTCGGGGCAACAAAAAACCCTTCAATTGCTTGGCAGCCTTGAGTTAAAAAAGAGCCTGTGGCGGTTATCTAGGGAGTCAGATAGCTGCTATAAAGATTTTTGTGTGTAGTACATAAATCTGTGTTGGTTGGCGAGACATATATTAAGGTAATATACGACATACTAATCTGTGTTTTTCATAAAGAGCATTTACAGCCGAATTTACAATTTCTGTAAAAGTGTAATGGCTACCTATAGCTAGATGGATGACTTTGTGAAAGAGATCAACATTTGGGATTTGACTGAGAATGGAACCCTTATTTCGAAGCTATATACCGTAATTTCCGGACTATAAGTCGCGCTTTTTTTCATAGTTTGGGTGGGGGGGCGACTTATAGTCAGGAGCGACTTATATATGTTTTATTTCACAAATTTTTACTTGAGCATTAAGACATCACTTACTTACAAGTATAGTTGACCACTTCCCATGTTATTTTTAGTATAGTTGATCACTTCACATGCTTTTATATCTTTATCTTGAACATATTCAAAACATAAAAAATAGAGAAAACATCAAATAAAGCAATTAACACTTTAAAGCACCATATCCAAGTCCACTGTCTGCTGTATGTACACTTGCTCTATTTTTGCTCCTCTTATATTTATTATTATTATTTATTATTATTTGGCCCGTTCTCAGCTCTTTGTTTGTGTTTGTCACGTTAGCATACCTATCGTTTAGCCTGTTGTTGCTATTTAATGAATTGGAGTGACACCGATGGTTTTATAAACATGTTATTCATGTAATAGTTGTCCTTAATCACTCTATATGTTACGTCAGGCCCGTTCTCAGCTCTTTGTTTGTATTTGTCACGTTAGCATACCTATCGTTTAGCCTGTTGTTGCTATTGTTTAGCCTGTTGTTGCTCGTTCATGACTGTTTTTGGTGTGGGATTTTGTCGAATAAATTGCCCCCCAAAATGCGACTTATACTCCGGAGCGACTTATATATGTTTTTTTCACTTTTTGGGGCATTTTATGGCTGGTGCGACTTATACTCCGGAGCGACTTATAGTCCGGAAAATACGGTAGTATATCATTGAACTCACAATCAAACTGACACAGATACACTGGTGAGTCAGTTGGCTACAACAGAGACCACGTTTATTTATTTATTTATTTATTTATTTATTTATTTATTTATTCATTCATTCATTCATTCATTCATTCATTCATTCATTCTGCCCATCCGCCAGCCAGCCAGCCAGCCAGCCAGCCAGCCAGTCCGTCCATTTATTTATTTATTTATTTATTTATTTATTTATTAGAGAGAAAAAAAGTTCTGTGTGTGTAGGGGGAGTGCGTGCGTGCGTGCATGTGTATGTGTGTGCGCGCGTGCGTGCGTGTATCTTCCTTTCTGTTTATTTTATGAAGCGGGGTTCATCCCATGAAGGAGTCATAAACCGGCAGCAGGTTATTTGAAAAGTGCCAGGGCAGGCCAGTGAAGTCCCACAAGACACTAAAGTGATTCTGCCAGGTACAGTAAGATGTCTTTAGACAATGAACACAATATGTTTATGGAATTTACTGAATATTTTTGACAAAGTTAATATGATTCTGCACATGAAGAATTGTATATGTTATACATTTGAACTTTGTATCAATTCTATGTGTGTGGCAGTGGTTCTCAAAAGTTTTGAACATCTGGATGCTCACTATATGCCAGGGTTGGACTCTTTCGATAATGGAGAGGGTCACTATATTTCCACACTCGTTCCAAGGGGCCTCATTGCATATAGTTGATGTATACTATAAACTTGGTTTTATAAATGAATGACCTCCTTTGTCCTAGTATGTCACACAAACACAGCCAGTCCATAAGCTTGAAATTTGTTGCATCGTGCTGCATTTGAACTTCACGGTTGTGTAATTTTTAAAATGATCAGATGTAGAAGCTGGCAGTGTGACGCAAATGCTAAATTACTGACTGATTTTTATTGCAACATTCAGTTACAGCTCTATATCTGCTTTTTCATTTATAACAAATGTTCAACGTACAAATGATCCAGACATAATTTTAACAGTCTGTATGGTATTTATTTTTTTCATTTTTTTTTTTCTTCAGCATGGAACAAACCTGGTGCAATTGCATTCTTCTGCTTGGCTGGCAGTCTTGGAAAACTAGCTTTTGGGTGCGGTCGATAGGTCTTTGAAGGCATTTTATGTCTTTCGTGTCAATTACAACTAAATTATTATTAACTTAATTATTAAGTGTGAACTCATATTTATTATTATTTTCACTTCAGGGGTAAAATTAAAGGCTTTATTTAATTAAGGATGGACAATTGTTTTAAGATGGTGATGATATGTATTTGAACGTTCATGCACACATGTCTTGTGAAGCAAGATATTTGCTTGTTGGTTTAATGATTTAACCAACATGTAATTTAATTTTATTTATTAATGCTCAATACAAAATACTTTTCCAGAAGAAGAAACAGTGTTGGCTTAATTGCTATGTTTAGACCAACATGACATCACAGAGGAGGGCAGAAAACATTGGTTTAATTGTGTTAAAGTAAAAATAATAAATTGTTATTAATGTCTTCCGCCTAAAGACTACTGGGATAGCCTCTAGCAGATCCACGACCCTCATGAGGATGTATACCCTGAACTGGCAGGGCACACACAAACAATCATTCATAATCACACCTACGGAAAATTTGAACTGTTCAATTGGCCTATCATGCATGTATTTGGAATGTGGGAGTAAACCGGAGCACAAGAAGGAAGCCCATGCAGCCTTTGGGAAAACATGCAAAGAAGGCCGAAGCTAACCAGTGTTCCACCCTTCCACCGGCTCATTCCCCTCCTATTAAAGATAACAAACAATTAATATAGTTAGAAAAAGCAAACAGAAATCAAACCAACATCAAAATAAATATATATATATTTAAAAATAGAAATATGTCATCAACATGGTTAATAAATGAAAGTGGTGTACATGTCTACAGACACATTCACATTTACTATCGGTGACCACGTCTTGACTCAAACACATGTGATTGAATGATTCCCTCCAGTAAATACAATAATTAACTGACAGTCATGGCCATCAATACGTGTCTGTGGGCAGCAGAACTACTTGTCAATGCCAGGTAGCTGAAGGTTGCTTAAAGCAATGATAATGCTTTTCACTTTTCCTTTCATTGGTATGCTAACAGCTTTTAAAAGGTTATTCATCAAAAAAGAATGGGGGAGTTATGTCAGAGGCACCTGGCTTATAAACAAATCCTAAGCATTAGTCACTGTGGTCGGAAAATATTACAGAAATACTGTCCTCACCTAATTTCTTTTTGTATTTGTTTCTGCGTACGGATTTACGGAAATGAGGTGCACATATGCAATAAGTGATAGCTTGGACATATACGAGCGAGTATGTCACAGTCACAATGGTAATGGCAGAAGGATGTTATCAATACTGATTTTGTTCAGCAAAGTGTGTACTTGCTTCACTGCCATAGCTAAAGGGTCTTTCACTTGTCAAGAGCTTTTCAAAGTACTCAGAGTGCTTTAACTCCGTCTCCTTGTTCATCTCCTGATGAGGCAGCATTAGTAACAACCAGGGGTTCAATGTCTTGCTTAAGGATACTTCAACATTGACCTCCAACCTCCTGGTTGAGAGGTGGCCTCTCTACCACCTGAACTATGCCACCACACTGCTCATTTGTAATCTTCATTCACAACATGTACCCAGATGATATAATCGAAAGAATAGTTGGTGTCATATTTTTTTAAAACTTTTATTCTATGTATATTACCTAATTTTCACAATTCAGGAGCTGCATGTACCTGCATAGAATGTCCCTATATGAATAACCAAAGAGTTAGAGATATTACAGGCCAACATAGTTTTAAAGGGTGACATTTGGAGATCATCCACTGCAGTCTTTCTCAAATAGGAGCCACCTCTGCCATCACCATGTTACTTGAGATCAAATCCGTTGAGTGTTTCTCGATGTTTCATAAAGAGAGCTGAGAGAGTCTAAATTTGCCCTAATTTGTGGGAACGATTCTTCCGTGATGTCCACAAACCTCAACACGTTGGTGTGAAAAACAACAAGAGGGAAGGAGGTGAGCGAATTGCTGTATCACCACAGAGAGAGCATATGCGTCAAGCTAATGGCACCACTTTTGCATCAAAGAGTTCGTCTGATGGACTGTTTTTTTACTGCAGAAGTGCAGAGGGGGTGGGGGAGCCATGGCAGAACGGAGACTTCAAGTCCCCCCAACAAACCCTACAATATACAGACAGGCAGAAGGGAGATGAGCCGCTCGGGGCTTTTCTTCCTTAATATCGGTTTGTTCACAAGCCAGACGTGTGAAGGTGTTTGGTTAGATTGTAGCAACACCAAAATTTATGGCTTTGATTTTCACAGGGCCAAACCAAGCGAGACCAGGACCAATCAAATGGGCTCAATAAAACTGACTTCCCCCGGAGGTTTCAAAGGCTTTACGAAGATTTGATTTACGGTCTGGAGGCCAGACACCAGTGAGGATGAGCTTGAGATGTTGTGATACACAGTCTCGTCAGATTGGATAACTCGTGCCCCCTTGTGCAATGAGACTATTTATGGGAAAACATCCTCCATTTTATCTTTGCATGTTGACAAGGATAAGCCGTAAAGCAAATATTAGCCGAGGCTTTAACTAGAAATATTCTCTCTCTTCTGGGTAGCAAAGCGAGCTTTCAACAGGTTCGGTGAGGAAGGTTGTGCTACCTAATTATCTCTTTCAAGTACTGTTTGGACTTTTGAACTTTGAATGAGGGAGGATTTAGCTACTGTTAAGTCATTTTAAACCGCATTGAGAAACCTGTACTGCATGAATACAGAAGGTCATTAAACTTAATTGCTAGCAGAAAGCTAACTCAAACTGTTTACTGCTTAGCCAATACAATTACTATTTGATAGAACTTTATGCAATTAGAGATGTGGCATGAGGACAGACTTAAATTAAATATAACAAAATATAAGAAAAAACATTTCTTAAAGTCAGTGCGAGGAAAAGTTGCAAATGTTTTAGGATTAGGACTGTTGAGGATTTTGTCCGGAACTAGGTAATGTTTTGACCCATCAGCACAATCATCAGTATGACAAGTTTAATGTGATTGCAACTAGAAGCCCTTTATTATGTGTTTAGTCAAAGCTTAAACCCTTCTGACATGCAGAATTTCAATACAGTGGAAATTCGAAGTGAGAAGATCGGTCATCCGTGAGGGACTCGGAGTCGAGCTGCTGAGGTGCCAGATGGGGACGACCCAGGACACGCTGAAGAGACTATGTCTTGGGAGGTCGAAGAAGTGGCTGGCGAGAGGGAAGTCTGGGCTTCCCTGCTAAAGCTGCTGCCTCCGCAACCCGAACCGCCAGAAGCGGTGGATAATGAATGGATGGATAGATGAATGGCAATAAATAAAAACATACTGCTATAAAGACATAAATACATTGAAAAAACACAATGATTTATTGATCATTAACTTCAGTTAAGGAAGGAAAACGGAAAGGGGGGCTACATTGAAAAATAATCTTCCATAATAACATGGGAAAATTCAGATTTAAGTTTTTTTTTTATGTCTGTTTTTTTCTTCAGTTCATTGGTTGATTTTGGGATACAAGGTCATTTAATTTTTTTTCTGGCAAATGCATGGGTAATTGTGCATACCTAAGAATATAGGGACTTAATTATACAATTTTATGATTTTGGCAGTCATAGTGACGCTCTGAAGGACACCATAACTATGATGCAGCCTGTGCTAAAACGAGTTAAACACCCCTGCCCTAGATGTTGCCAGGATACTTTTTGCAAATGATGCAAACGATTGCATTGGGGATATGAATAATTTATTCCTAACACAACTTCTTACATTCGATTGCCACTGTAGTGTGTCATTTTGTCACAGAAGATTGAACAAATTTAAAAAATATACAGGGTATAACTTCTACACGCTGTATAGATTTAGACATCTTCTTATTTAAAAGAAATCAGTCATTCTTACTCAATCACACAGATTGCTGGTGTGGACTTCCTGGTCGCCCACTCCATTCAAGTCTAGCAGATCAAGTTCTTCCACCCATATATCAAACTGTGAAACTCCCTTCTGCCAGGTGTGATGCAGTCAATTGCACCAAGTCCTGCCCAAATGTAATAAGAGAAGCTGAGCTAACCTTTCAGTCCTGGCTGACAAGGTGCCTGGGCAAATACTGGGTGAGAGCTAACTTGTGATGTTCCCTCTGATAATTGTCTTTGACACACAGTTGGAAACAACATCACTGTAGCCGTGTATAATAATTTGGGTGGAGCTTTTATTAGTACTCTTACATAAGTAGGCTTTTACAGGTAGTACAAACCTGTACCTGTTTCGTGGCTCTGTGACCCTTACATTGTTGCCCAATCGTCAATTAGTCTAATGCAAGACTTTACCTTGAGGAACAGACATGGTCCCTAGTTGTTTATCATATTCACAAAAGTTGGCAGATAGAAATAAATTATGTGGATAGACTTCCAAAAACATAACTCCCTCAACAGGACGGGCTCTTGGGATTTCAGTGGATCGCTTGATACCACTTGTTGAATTTTGTCAAACATTACTGAACTGAAATTTTTGTAGCACACACCAGCTTTGGTTGTTAGCAGACTGGTGCTCAGGTGGTGAGCAAGTGTGCCTCCGTTTGAATAGCTGTTTATCTATATTTGCCCTATATTTGTCCAGCTAATCACAGAGCACAAATAGACAAACCACTCACAATCAAACCAACGGGCAATTTGGAGTGTTCAATAGGTCTAGCATGCATGTTTTTGGAACGTGGGAGGAGACTGGAGTACCCGTAGAAAACCCATGCAGGCACGGGGAGAACATGCAAACTCCACACAGGGAGGGCCAGAGGTGGAATCAAAATCACACCCTCTGAACTGTGAGGCAAACATGCTAACCAGTGCTCCACCGCGTCGCCTTATTTCAGTTATAATAATACTCATTTCAAATTTGAGTTTCTCGCGAAGCGCAAGAAGAATACTCATGGGCAGCAACAGGAGTCAATAATAGAGTAATAGAATCTAGTTATGCACTGTGCAGTTTGTTTGCTGAAATAAATTTAGCTGTCTCAGCCGGCACACAAGGTGGGTGGAATGAGATTTTCTTTTCACTTGCTTATTGCATTTATAGTGAGGGAGCTCTTGAATAAAGGGACTGTTTTGGAGACCTGATTGTCCTCTTGACACGCAGGCTGAGTAATAATCAGTCTAAATTGCAAAAGTAAAAAAAAGCGCAAGAGAGAGAGAAAGGGAGAGAGACAAAAAGAAATAGAGAGAGACGACGACAAAGGTATGCAGACCTAGAGAGATAGAAAGGCACAGACAGATAGACAGAGACCGAGAAAACAGACAGACAGGCAGAGGGAGAGAAACAGTGAGAGAGAGAGAGAGAGAGAGAGAGAGAGAGAGAGAGAGAGAGAGAGAGAGAGAGAGAGAGAGAGAGAGAGAGAGAGAGATGCCAATCAAGCACGGATGTAGAGGTCAGGTCAGATTATTCTTGGTGAAGGTTTAAAGGCACAAAAAGAGACAGTCCAAACAAAATGTATGTTTCCCGGAAATATGGGGAACATGTTGAATGATTCTGTTTGTTCACTACAGGGAGAAAAATACTTTAGCCTATACAAATGCTACCCAGAAGATGAGGGGGCGTTCAGTTTCTCAGAACTGGGGATTTGAAGCTAGTAAAGCAATGGATCAACACTGAGAGGCGTCGAGCACAGGAGGCTCTTGTATCACTTGTTATGTGGTCTTGGCAGCTTTCTGTCCTTTGTGCATGCTGGAATAGTTTAACCTTTTAGCTGCCCGTCTGGCTAAAGAAATGCATACATACATGGCAATGGAACTTCTGTTGGAAGGGCATGCATTTTTTCTTTTTTGGGGGTGTGTTGTTTTTTTATGGCTGTGTTTCAAAGCCATTGGAGGCATACTGTATGTAAAAAAAACACTTCTGCAGAAACAGGAGAAAGTTAACATAAAAAAATATATCCCTCTACTCGAAGATAATAGTGGCACTTGGTAAGTTTAATTATAATTTACTCTAAACCAGGGCTCACCAATATTTTTAAAACTAAGGCTTTCAATTTGGTACTTCTGAAATCACAGATTTTGCTGAAATTACATTTAATTATATTGGCCCTTGAACTGATGTGCAAGGTCGAAAAGTTCCAACTAGACAAATACAACCTCTGGCAAAAATGATAGAATCACCAGTCACAGAGGATCTTCATTCGGTTGTTTAATTAAAAAAGAAAAAAAAAAAACACTTGACATGACATGAGACAAAACTGAAGTCGTTTCAAACGGCAACTGCCTGGCTTTAAGAGACACTGAAAGAAAAAAAATCAAGGAAAAAATGTGGTAGTTATAGTTGTTGAACCCAAGGAGACGAGAAAACTATGCAATCGCTCAATTCTGAGGAAATGTGAAAAAACAAAACAACAGACCAAGTCAACACATACTTTGCTGCACCACCTCTGGCTTGCCTGCTCAATCTGCTGCCTCCACAAACATCTTTCTCTCTTATTCTGTTCCATTTTCAAGTAACACAAAGTGTCAAACTGCTAATATGGAGTAAAACAATTCCGGACTGACAAATTCATTCAAACGTTCTCGTGAGTATTTCCAATTGAACGTACTTGCGAGTATATTTGAACGTATTCAAATAAAATTAAACATACGACAAATAAAACACATTGTCATAGAGCTGTGAAGCGAGTCCAAACCTGAGTAGACGTCATAGGACACCTCAAATATTGATCTATGCAAATAATAATCTATCAATCCATTTTCTATTGTGATAGTCCTTATTGGGGTCATGGGTGAGCTTTGGCCTATATTGAAATTGACTTTTGGTGAAAGACATGGTCCACCTTGGAGTCTAAAACACCTCCTTTCTGCCGAGAAGTAAATGAACACCCATGGCCACTATTGGATAGAAAAACCATATTTATTCCCTAAAATAATTGATCAAGAACAGAATCCAAAGACATCTATTATTCAAAACAAGTTTTGTTCAGTGAAGACGTTTAGTGAGACTGAATCGCAGCAGGATATCCGTCTGTAAAGACAAGCAGACTTCCTCCCATTCGCAAATTCACCTTCAAGGACCGATGAAGCTGTCACTGGCTGAATTTGAACCCACAATGACCCCCAGGAGCCACAATATTGCACATAGTGCTTTTTACACTGAAGTCGGCATCACACGTGATGATAGCAACCATGCTCACTGGAATGAGAGATGACAAAGGTGTCAGTCAGTGTGTGTGTGTGTGTGTGTGTGTTTGTTTGTTCGTTTATTTGTTTGGGTGTTAGCTTTATTTGCTTTTCGATGTGAATCCCCGCCAAGACCATTTACAGTGACAGATTGATGCATTGATGATGCAAATTTTCATAGTACAAAGTGACGACGACGATGATGATGATGAAAACGGATGGTGAAAGCTACTTCCAGGATATGAGCAATGTCTTACACTTAGAGAAAAGCACACATTTGAAGTTTACCATTGTGGTAAAAACAAATCTAAATCAATTCGGACTTATCCGGCCAGCATGTAGCTATTACAGCACCATTCACAGTATGAAAGGTGCAGGATGAAGCTCGACAATATAATCTTGCATCCAATCTGGAAACTCTGGTTGAAGCCTGTGTACTCACTTGCCCCCACCTCCCTCCTCCTCTTCTTCCTCCTCCTCCTCCTCCTCTTTCTCACTCAGCCTTCCGCTGTCGCTATCCATGGCGCATCTCCATCCTTAACTCCTGCACCCGCTCCTCAGGATCACACATAAAACCAAAAGAAAAGCAGTGTTCAGCACCAGTGCACAACAAAGCAGGCTCGCGGTAAGGAAACAATTTGTGTTTTTTTCTTTTTACGGCTTTCACGCGCGTTAAGCTGTGGAATGAACGATTACTAGAGGGGCTGTGATCGGACTTTTTGCACATGGCAGTGACGAGGTTATACTATTTTCCTGTTCATTCTAGCACTCACTAACACACCACGGCGTGTTGTAATTTTGATGTGTTTCTTCTTCTAGAAATCATTTCAGCCCGTGTAAAAGGCTCACAAGAAGTTCAACGTTCCGTCCATGCAGACTCTTAACGTCGCGTCATTTACCAGGGGTATATATTTATACTATTTTAAAATGCAAAATTATATTTTTAATAGTGTTTTCAGTTTTTGTGTATTTTATTAGTGCAAGATCACGTGGTTCAACCTCTCTAAATGCGAAAAATGGGATGACTATAATCCGATTAAGTTTTCGTGAGCTGTTTGTATTTTCTTCGTGTGCGCGTGTGTGTGTTTACAAGCGTAATAAGTGTTGGACACGCTGCATCCTTTGTCTCTCATCTCTAGAACCTATCCCGTGGTAATTTACTTTTGAACAATTTTGGATGCTATCCTTAAAGATTGTCGTACATAAGAAAAAATAATAGTCCGGATAGTTTTATTTTTTAGATGTTTTACAGTATATTTTGTGCTGCTGCTGGATGATCATCATTATTATTATTATTATTATTATTTTTATCCAGTGCATTCATATGTGTGTGTGTGCACGTGTGCGTTTGTGTACATGTGAATTTTGGAAAAACCAAAGAAAAAACTGAAGATTGGTCTTGATATGTAATAATAAAAAGCTTTGCCTTGAACCTTATTAAAGTCGAGCAATTCCGTACCAGAAAAATCCTAAGCACCTCATGTTTCCTCATCACTTGCATCCTAAATCCCTCAGTCCCTCCCTCATCATCTACCTCTGACCTCATTTGTTGCCTTGTGGTGTTCCACATAGTGTGTATCTTGCACAAATGCCATTACGTTCAACATGTTTGCTGCTATGTTATCTAAGCAACAGCACCTGTGTTTCGTCACTACTGGCACTTGGTTGGTTTGGCTTGCTGTTGCTTTAATGGTGCTCTACAAATACTGTTCTGGTATGTATATGTATGCACGTTGGAGGCATACAAAAGACGAAACCATTGTCCCCTTCCAGCTGTTGATACACGGCATGGTCTACGCTGTGGCATTTATAAACAAGAAGACTTGCATATCAATATGCTCGGAATCACTGAAGCATCTGTCTTCCTTCTTTGGAGAGCAGCAGGGTGTGAGGAGTTGGCAGTTTGATCATGACTGGAAAGAAGAAAAAAAAAAACTGTGGCTGTGGAATCACACAGGTCAGCCAGCCACTTATGCAACACGTGTAGGCAAGAAAAAGCGCAAACATTTTGCTTTTTTAGGAGACAAAGATGACAACAGTAGCAAATCTACATTAAGGCCAGTAATGCAATGTTACACAAGATATATAAATATCCATCCATCCATCCATCCATCCATCCATCCATCCATCCATCCATCCATCCATCCATCCATCCATCCATCCATCCATCCATCCATCCATCCATCCATCCATCCATCCATCCATCCATCCATCCATCCATCCATCCATCCATCCATCCATCCATCCATCCATCCATCCATCCATCCATCCATCTATTTTATAGGGTGAAGAGTCACATCAGCTTGGGTGTTTTATTTACTAAATTAGGTATCGTAGGTATGTTGTTTTGTCCTTTCAAGAAAGTATTAATTTGTACAAATGCTTTCATCAGGGTGGACGTACTTCTTGTTTTGTTGTTGGAGGATTGGAATTTCCACGTTGCAATGGGAATCTAATGGGTAACTTGCTCACATTAGCACTTTCTATTCCCATGTTCTATTGTTTGTTCCTATTAATATTGCAGTGCAGTAAGTGGCAGAAGTAAATATTTCCTACTTGTTTTCTAGCCAATCAACTACAATACATCAGTGTTAGAAACAATAATCAAATAAATGTGTTGTAGACACTGTGCCCACATTAACAGTTTAACATTTGTGGAAAAGTTGACCAAATGAAATCTACATTTTTCTCCAATGAATACAAAAAAATAGGAAAGCTCACATAATACAAAATGCATGTATAAACATTTCTGTCACTGTGCAAAATGTATGAAGAAAACATTTTCCCCTTAGGACTTGATTTTATAATTACTGCGGGTTTCTCTAACTCTACTCAGAGTTGCTTATGTTGTCAGGTCTGTATTTTTCTCAAACCTTCAGAGTAATTGTCTTTGGTATGGTACTGTTTCTGATTAATGAAAGAACAAAAGATGACCTCAGCTCAATGTGACCACTTCCCACAGAAATGAATTTGCAACAGGGACACATACATAAACGAACAAGGAGCAGACTTGAAAAACAGAGCTACATTAAAAAAAAGCAATAATATTGGTGATATGATGCATCGTTTACCAGTGGTTTTCATTGCGGTTGCCTGGGCACCGTCACTTTGGGTGATGGAGAGTCAGGACTCTCGGATGAATATCCACTATTGATTTTGTGCACTGGGAGTGGGACAAAAGGATGGTTGCCGATTTTAAAGATCGTTTTTGAAAAATACTTTTACTCCCTTATGTCAAAGTGTGAGAGAACATTTAGCATTTCCATCCATAAAGACGAGCTACAGTTCAACTGGACTTTTATCTGAGCTGCTATTTTAGGCTAAATTACCAATGGGAGAGCAAAATGTATCATAAAAATGCTGCTTTGTGCCTCGTATACTGATCTTGTTGTTTGGAGCGGTGTCTTTCTTTCGGGAAAAAAAACTTTGGGACAACACTTTTCAAAGGGACGGAAGATGAATGAACAAGCAAAAATGATTTTTTTTTAAAAAGTAAAAGATCGATCTATTTTTAAACCTGATTTACTATTTTGTAAGTAGATCATAGACCGACGCAAGCAGCTAACTGTACTGATGACAGAAAAAAAGATTGTTGCATAATAAAGATTCATTTTTGATTGACGTGTGTGTGCGTGTGTGTGTGTTTGTGTGTGCGTGTGCGTGTGTGTGTGTGTGTGTGTGTGAGACCAGTGAGAAGGATGTAGCACCAACGGGGTGGGGGAAGAGGATGGAGTGTTCCTGGAAGACAGTGCTGCTGCTGGTGTGTGCCTCATTGGGGGTCCAGTACACAGCCATTCGCACCCTGAGGGACTCGCTGTCTGGACCCTGTCAGGGTGTTTACCAGTGTCAGAACAGACATCACAGAGGTACCACAAACATTAATAATACAGATAAGTTCATGTCTGTGGTAGTGACAGAGGAAAATCTTAACACTGTTGATATAAAAGAAAGTGATTTTAAGACCACAGTGGCACGGTTAGTCGTCCGCCTCACAGTTAGGAGGGTGCAAGTTCAATTCCACCTCCCTGTGTGGAGTTTGCGTGTTCTCCCCGTGCCTACGTGGGTTTTCTCCCACATCCCAAAAACATGGTAGGACTCCAAATTGCCCGTACAGGTGTGGGTACGAGTGCGGTTGGTTGTTTTTGTCTGTGTGCCCTGTGATTGGCTGGCAACCAGTTCAGGGTGTCCCCCGCCTACTGCCCGATGACTGCTTGGATGGGCTCCAGCCCGCCCGCGACCCCAGCCGGGACAAGCAGTATAGAAAATGGATGGATGAATGAATGGATGATTTTAAGACCTTTTTGTAACCTGAAAGATATGAACATTGATAGCGCTCATCCAAATTTGACAACATCTAATTCTGATTTACTAGTCGCACACTACAATAATGAATTAACGAGCATCTCTCAACTCCTTGGCCTTTGTGAAAATCAGTTCTGTTCCTCTTACTGTACTGTGCCTGTGACTGGCACCCCCATTTGCAATCAACTCCTCATCAGTAGAAATTACATGTTAGCCGTTTGTGCTATAAATAGACGTTCAGCATTTCAAGTCCCCCTATAACCTCAAGAAGACAAGCTTCTTTCAAATGATTTGTGCTTTACTGCCTAGTTTCTGTGATTTAACTTTTACTCACTAACAATAACAAAAAAAATCTTACAATTTAAAATAATTGTTTTAAAATGAACCAAATTGTTTCCTCAAGAGATTAGGCATCAGGAACCTCACCAGCGGCTCATTTTTCACTTAATAAAAGCTCATAATATCATGTAATTATTTTTTATAGAACTGTCACTTAAACTAGCCAATCCCAGTTCATTAATTAGCAGTCTATAGTGCCGAATTAAGTGCAAGTAGTAAAGTGCTTTCAATTAGTCATTTCTAAAGAATTAATTAGGGAAGCCTGTCTGCCTCACAGTTCAGAGGTGCAAGAATCCACACAGTATTAAAATGTATCATTGATGAAAACAAATATTCAACTTGGAAAAAAAGAGTAATTTTGCTTTAGCATGCATATGGCCTGAAACACATTGTTTTCTTTCCTTCTCAAAGAATCCAATTGGAGAACCTTGTGTGATGACAGTTGGATGTCCATGGAATCCCCTCAGAAGCACATCCTGCTATTTGCCACCACACGCAGCGGCTCATCCTTCACTGGTCAGCTGCTCAACCAGCACCCTGAGATCTTTTACATGTTTGAACCTCTCTACCACATCCAGCAAGCATTCACAAATTCCAGCGGGAGGATTCGTCGTACTTTGGACCGCCGGGCCCTGCTGGGCGCGTACAGAGACCTTCTGCTCAATTTGTACAAATGTGACCTTCACTTTATCGAGAGTTACATCCGCCCTGAGCCTCAGGACCACGTTACTAATTCCTTCTTTCGTAGAAGCTCTAGTCATGCCCTTTGTTCTCCTCCTGTGTGTCTGGAAGGAGGGAACGGAGCAGCACTCGAGCCTCCTGAGGAAAGTTGGTGTACCAAGAAATGCGGAAACTTGAACCTCACCTTGGCATCAAGGGCGTGCCTGTCAAAAGGCCACGTAGCCATAAAGACAGTTCGGATCCCCAAGGTGAGCGACCTGCGAACTTTGGTTGAAGATCCACGTCTGGACCTAAAGATCATCCACTTGGTGAGGGACCCTAGAGCAATTCTAGCCTCACGCATCACAGCATTTTCAGATCAGTTTCGGGCTTGGAAAATATGGAACGCTACGGGGCGGCAACCGCGATATGTGGACCTATCGCAGATCACAAGCACCTGCCAGGACATGGTGGCATCCGCAGAAGCAGGATTGGCAAGACCAGCTTGGCTGCAGGGCCGTTATCTTTTAGTGAGGTATGAAGATTTAGCATTTAACCCAAAAGACATGGCTGACAAGATCTATCAGTTTATTGGCCTAGAGTTGGAGGACAGGGTGCAGACATGGATTACAAGAAACACCAACAGTAATGTGTTTGCTCCATTTGATTGGAATTACAAGTACTCCACCACCAGAGACTCCAGAATGACGGCTGAGAGTTGGAGGCTTCGTTTGGACCATGATATTGTCAGAACTGTGCAAAATTTGTGCAACGACACTTTGGCCCTGCTCGGATACAAACTTGTTCATTCGACAGTCCAACTAAGGAACTTGTCCCATAGTCTAGTTGAACCCAACCCATTTCAACCCAATCTTTCTCAAAATTGGGTAACGACCAAAAATGGTCAGGGCGGTACATAATTTATCCATAAAGATATTTGTATTTATTTGTTACCTGTGGGGTTATTTTCATCTTTTTAAATCATTGATTTCTAAGTAAAAATGTAGGTCTTGGACCAAAAAGGTTTAAGAAACCCTCCAACCAGGAATGATAATGATAATAATAATGATAATAATAATAATAATAATAATAATACATGTAACAAAGTATAAGGATGTATTAATAGATTCTTCTTTTTACTGGTGATTCAATGCTGTGAAGATGCTAAAATAAAGAAACAAAATACATAGTCTGTTAATATTTTACCATTTCAATACAGATGTGCCAGATATCAAAAGGTGTGACATGCACAGATTTTGATTAAACTACTCAGTATATTGCTGTGTGTTGCAGTTATGTGGGAATTAATATTTATTAATTATTCTATATGTAATATCACAATGTCACATTATTGCTGTAAATCAAACAAGCAAATTATGTGCATACCGGGAGGGCATTGGCCATTGTAATTTGAAGTATAGTTTTAATTATGCCTTTGGAAATAAATGTCAATAAATGAGTGAAATCCAACAGTGATTTTAGGCAAATGTAAATTTGTGGTCTGGTTTTGTTGGAATGGAATCAAGTAGATTATCGTGCAAATCTTTCCCCTAATAAGTGCACGTTAAATTGGAATTCTGTCCAGTTCGCCTAAACGATCGGTAGTCTTTGGTCGCAAAGTGCAAATTCCTACAACTGGTTTAATTTGGAACTCAAAGTATTCATGCACAAGATAGCAGATAATTTAGAAGTCCCTGCTCTTTGTAGAGAGGCACAGCCACAGATCAGAGTCGCTCCCAATTTTAGACATCCACACACGATACCATTTTTGTAGAATTTTCAGGGTAATCATAATGAGTCATGATGTCGCCACTAACTCTGATTTTGCATCATGTTTCTGTGGCAACTGTAATGGTGCATGGCTGAGAGTGATGATAATACTCAAGCTACAAAATAAAACCAATGCTGGCTTCAGTTAATAAATGTAATTTTAGCTAAACTGTCAGGTTTCTATCTTGGGACCATTATGGTAAATCTGAGGTGAAATTGGCCTTTCATTGATGTAGTCTGTTCATCAATTTTCTATCTTTCAGCTACTCACACAATTGCTGACACCACAAATATCTCCCTATACATCTAAAGATCCTGGGCAGGGCAAACAGGATTTAAAATGCATGGTCAAAAGAATATAATCTGCAGGCCTAAACTGTTCATAAACTAAACTTTTAGCCCAGTCAAGGAAATGTACATCATCATTTTTTTGCTATTCCCTCTCTGTCATGCAAGCTGCAATTGGACTGAGTCAGCTGTAAGATAATTATTCATTTCTTTGCACACAATAACAGAAGTTTCTTCCAATCTCCTTGACTGTGCTGACAAAATTGTATCAATATTGCTAAAATTATGAGGCACATGCTTGGGAGAAAAATTCACAAGATCCATCCTTACCTGGTTAGTGTCTAAGTAGATGACCCAAATACAATACATGGTATCATTTAGGTTTGTATTCATTGGTTCATTGGCTAGTGCACAGCAGGAGAAAGCACTATGTTTAGCAAGATCTAATTTCCTGTAAGACACTGTGGAGAATACAAATTTAATGGTTAATGCGCATTTGTTAACATACTGATTCAAATTCTCTTTTGAGAGTGTCAGCAGAAACAGCCCCACTCAACCACAACATGTAGCTAGTCATGCGCGCTGGATTGCTTGAATGGCAAATTAGGGCTGATGAAGCGATGCCGCTGGACAGAGAGCCGGTAGGAGATGCTGGACGTCAGGTAGACCTACAAAATTGAAATCATTGCATAAACAACCATGAATCTTTCCACAAAGCATTTGTATTTTACATGATTAAATAGGACGTAAAGACTTGATTTTAGAAATAAAGGCAAACCTTTCCACCAAAGATCACATTGTGTCTTCATATCTCATCATTATTTGTGCACAGCACACAACTCATCAGTCTGATCCATTGGATCTTTATAGCATAATAGACATTTGTAAGGGGTGAAGGTATTGCATTGTGGTATAGCTCCAGGGTGCTCCATTGGTGTGTTTTTTTTTTTTTTTTTTTATAAACACTCTTGACCAAAATGTCATGATCCTCCATCTTCAGGCCACAGTCCTGGCAGTGTGAACCAGCTGCCACGTAGTTTTTCTTGACCTTCTAGTCTTTCTGTTGTGTTACTGTTGATGGAATTAGCTCTGTTGCATAATTTCCCCTTGGTGTTTTCTTAACACCCTACTGTAATCACTGGGTTTAACCACTGGCTGCTTATAATGAGATGAGGGGAGGATATCCTTTGGGGTCGGATCTACGAGTTGCAGGTAGGCTATGTGGTTCATGCAGGCTTTAATTTCACACTGTCTTTATGGCTCTTAAAGGACCTCATATGGGCAAGCAGCCCAGAAATGTGCAAATTAGGACCTGCCACTTGTTTCAGTCATTGTATGTTGTTGACACATGCATACAATGATGCACTTGCCTCTTTGTTCCTGTGCTGTAATGGAGTTGTGCTTTAATGGCTTTGGCACATTTGCAGTCTGAGGAGTGACCACACCACATTGTGCACTCTTTTAGGATGGTATTGATTTAGGAAAAGTCCGAGGCTGGCGAGAGCGCAGCAAACAGCATATTGACAAACCACTTAAAAGGGCTTGTGAAAAGTACTGTTGACGACTGGAGAAAACTCACTGAGAGATGACCACTCCGGCTTGAATCAGCACCTTAAGAAAGCTCACAGTGTTTATGCTGCCGTTTAATGGCACCTTGAAGCGACTGTGTGTAGCATATGGTAACAAAATGTTTTAAACATGATACTAAAGATGGTGAGAAAATACTTTAAGCTCATCAGACTCTGAAGCAACACAGCCGTTTCCTTAGTCACACAAGCACCACAATCCCACAGGCACTGGCTCAGACATATTGCATTTTTCACACTTCTCACTGGAAAGCAAAGATGTCATTTATGGCGAGATTAAGGAGCATTTAGAAAACACTTTGAGCCGCTGGGGCCTCGAGCAGACATCAGCCGCAATCCCAGCCTCACTCACGTCTTGCTATTTTCCCTCATGTGCGAGGTTCAGACGTGCACAGACAACACTCTGCCTGCAACCCTGCTGTTTATTTGATGTCGACGCTCCTCTGCGCTTACTTTTCAGCAGTTTGCGTCATTTTCTGTAGTTCACTTAACGTCATAAATGCCTGCTGTCTCAATTTTTCCTGTGCGGCAAATACAATTTCGTGATTTTTTATCGGTGATCTTAAGGTTGTTGTCAACATCTCATTGGTAATGTAATAAGTGCAGAGATAGAAAAGTAGAATAGAGTGTTTCAGGGTCTCATGCTTCATCACCTCACCAGGTGAGAGAATTCAGAGCTTCAAGAAGTTTTACAGTTTAAAAGAAAAAAAAATCAATCCTAAGGAGCATTCAGATTTCAATTTTGAGTATTAAGCAGGGTTTAAGACCAATGGTTCTCAAACGGAGTTATGCGTATCCCTGGGGGTACTTAAAGGTACTTCAAGGGACATGTGATATTTCAATTTATATTTAAAAAAATAGCATTCACACAAAAAAGATATATATATATATATATATCATCAGCTCGCACAACCCACTTTATCGTATTTCATTCCCAGCTCCACTTTCAAAAGGACGTAGGCATGAAAATATGTGTGGGATTTGGGTCTTCCATCCTCCCCGATATCAGTGTTGTACACCAGGAGGCAGAATAAAGTGCTGCATGAAGCCGAGGCTGCAACAATCGGGAGGGGTGTGAGATCCTGCGGGCTTAGATCAGAAGTTATCTTTTACAGAAGTCTGTGAGTTTGGATCCTGCAGTGATTTTTATTCTCTTTACCTAAATTACATTGCCTGAGGTGGATGTCCCTTGCACAAATCCCATAAGCATTTTTTGTGTCCAAAATAAACCAACATTTGATTGAATTTATTTTCTCACATGGCCCCAAAACAGTGCAACACCCGCCTGATGAAAATGACAAAACAACACATTGCCATAAACATGACAAGGTGCACCCTTACTATAAATCCATCCATCATGAACATTGCATTACCAACACAAGTAGACTTTAGGACATATAGTATTCAACTCTCGTCTGGAGATAGCATATTCTCTTCATGCTTGCGTGAGGGTTGAGCAATCCCCTATGCCAGCAGATCTAACCGTTTACCCATCCATCCATCCATCCATCCATCCATCCATCCATCCATCCATCCATCCATCCATCCATCCATCCATCCATCCATCCATCCATCCATCCATCCATCATTTTCTTTTTAACACAGGTGCAGCGTTGTCTTACCTCCAGCACAATTCTTTTTAGCAGATCGTGACTCCATTCTTTTTTTTACCTAGCATGCTTTAATTAGTATTTAAGTAAGCTTAGCTAATGAGTGGAGTCAAGGAGAACCAGCTTAGGACACGCCAGATTTAAAGACGAGCTAAGAATTTCAGGGAGGATTTTTTGAATGAATCCCCTGCACCCCAAGGCAGGAGTTAGTCTCCCGAGACCAACTTGCTTCAGCAAATCTGCAGGATGAAAGTATTGATTAATGCCTTTAAGTGGTTGAATTGGAAAAATAAAGCTTTCTGCCACCCATGTCATTTTCCATACTGCCTTTTGCAATAACAATATACACAAAACACAAACAACTGCATTATTCTTAATACCACCAACAATCAACAATTGCACTAAACACCTTTTAGCCTGAAAATGTGAACAATCCATTTTGACAGCAGAAGCCTGTGTACTAATTTGCATGTCAAACACTAACTCAATTTACTCAGCCTTTCAGTGTAATTGCTATCTCAGAAAGTTGAATCAACAACAAAGGAACATACGGATATGAAATCATCAGTTAGAAGCGAGAAGTCGAGATCAGTGGTGCTGTGCCTTTGAGTACCAAAGGTATTGAAGCACAGGGTGGTGGAAAAGCTGTCTTATATGACGAATAGTAGGAAATTGCTAGACAAAAAAAAATGTTAGTTGCATATACAGAACAGCAGGATTTCTTCAATCCACTCAAAAAGTGGATTGAAGAAAAACAAGTCACAAAAACACTGCAGGTTGATTTATGAATCCACATATGCATATGAAGACAGAAAAATTCATCAACATCAATAGTATAGTTGTAAGGAAGTCGAACAACCATGTTTGTGATGTTTATTCACAGTAAGCCGAATTAGTAATTAGTGGAAATTAATATAAAGAGAAAATGACATGAATAAAATATCTAATTTAAATATTTATTTATATAAAGCATTTTTTAAGACAAATAGATAAATATATAAATAAATGCTCAATTAAACAATCTAACAACAAAATATGAATCAATGCATTGGAAGAGAATTTACAAAATCTTGAACCATATAAACAGAAAATAATGAAAACAAGCAAGGGCTGTACTAATATTTGAACTATAAACCGCTACTTTTATGAATTTTTACAAATTTGCTCCATGCCGCCAGGAGATTTATATTATAATCTCATCATGTCTGACCAATGAAATTACTGAACACATCACAGTGGCCCAATGAAACTGTGCAAATCGGTGCTCACGCTGAACCTCAATGTCAGTTATTGTGTAATTTAATTTAATGTTTCTCAATTAGCGTTCTTGTCTGTTCTTCCGTCTTTGTGATCTTGTTAAACGTCATCAGTTATGGTTGTATGCAAGTATAACTGTGTTGCACAGAGAATTACTATTTCTTTGTTACATTAGGAATATATGGTCATCAGGGTTTTGATCCATATGCTGTGTTATTATAAATATCAGTAATACAGCTGTTGGAGCTTCATTTCCTCACAGTTACTTTTAATAGCTGTACTTCCATGCTTCATATAGCCTCGAGTTTTTATGTCGTTTGGGGACATTACATATTGGGACAAAATATTTGTGTTGTTTTCTTCTCCGATTTGAATTCACTCGTGAATCACATGCTGTTGTTTTACTTTGATCTCATGCAGGGATCTGCTATGCTGATCTGCCATAAGCTACACTCATGCTGCTAGCTTGCTACTGAAATGCGGCCACGTCAACTACACAATAAGGCTTGGTGGAAACTGCGGCAATCGCTATTTATGACTACCCAGTGGCATCACCTGCTATTTTCCCCTAAGACAAAACGGAGGAATTATCCATCTTCTCTCCAACATTGCTCTATGCCAGCCGACTCTTAAGATCCAATCACTGTGCACTCTTCTACTCTTTTCCATTCGTCCCTTTCTCTCCATTCCTTCTGATATTTCAAGCCACACATCAGTGCCTTGGGGCTGGCATGGCCACTGATGCTAACAAATGATGACTGTCCCCAATGACAGTAGGTCCATCTATCTGTGTCACCATAATTGAATTTCATAAATACAATCATAGGGATCTGTTATGTGGGGGCTTTGGTCTGGTGTCATCTGCATTGTGATTGTGTATAACCAAGACACGAATGAAAAGTGAGATTATCACATCAGAGAGGTACTCGGCCAACGAGGAATTTGCCAAGTCAAAACGGATTCACTTTTTGGGCCATATAGCAAGAAGAGGTTGCCAGAGATAGTTTAGAATTGTGTGATATGTTAAAGTGCCTGTTTCAAAATTAGGCTAAAATGTTTCCAAATGTGACTTTGCTAGCAATCTAGTAACGTTTAACGAAACAAATGAAGAAAACTCCTATTGGTTATTTGCAAAGCAGGGCTGCCTCAGTATGTACACACTCAGCAGAAAGCATATATTAAGATGGAACAGATGTTGTACAAGAACCATATGCTCAACAGAAAGCAACTAATTAGCTGTTAAATGAGCCAGGCACTGACATGAAAAGCTCCCTTAGAAATTGAGTTAATCCCTGTTGATGCACTCTGAGGAAGTATTGATCGGATGACACATCAAGCTTCGCTCCGAGGATGCGATCAACCAACTCACCCAGAGAGTCTTTACACTCTGCAAACTCGCTTCAGAGATTTATTTATTTTTTTGCTAACAGAGGCAACTGACAAGGCTTTTTGTAAGGCGCATCTGACTTGTGATAATAAATACCTTGAGAACTCTTTTGACAAGGCAGCCTCAAAGGAGATGATCCCTTTGGTGATGTAGCTAAACAAAAAGTGGTTATGATCACAACTTCACTGTAGCAAACCTCCGCACAGGCAAGACAAAAATCTATAATGCTATATAATCTATAATGCCATAATGAGCATGCACACGCAAACTAAGTTATGTCCAGGAACTGCAAGAGTCTCAATTGAAATGCCAAATGATGAACTACAATAATGAAGTGTAAACAGCACATCACAGCACATCATAATAATCCAGATATCACAAAAGTGGACCCAATCGGAGCACAAACAAGCCTGCAAGCTGCAGTATGTGTTTATGCTTGATTGGCTTTTGTGAAAGCAACAATTTAAGCACCACACCAGCCCTGAGCCTGTCAATGCTGTTAAAGCATGTTGAACCTGAAAATTCAGGGTCAAGCTTCGAATTGAGCGGACGAATTTTGAAGTTGCATTGTATTTGTTGGAGTCAGGTGCAATGCATGAAATGTTTCAAACGTAACAATCTGATGGTGAAGTGATGAGCGATTTCATGTCCAGACAGTGGGATAGTTTGTCACATCTGTTGTGCTGCGGGATGTGCTGTTGGGATGTGAAGAGCTTGCTACCATATGGTAGATTTAATGAATGTCAATTACTTCATCTGCGTCAGCCCAGGCACTTTAGGCCCTTAGCTGTTGCAGATTGTTGTTTTTCTGTGCTTTCTTGCATGCCAATTCAAAACCCTTATTAGTGAGGGGGTTATGTATGGGTGAAAGAAGTCATTGGAGAGATGGGGACTCACAATTCACATAGGCATTGAGCTGGCACTTGTGCTACATTGTGTCCATGTAGATCGTTTTTGTCCGTCATCCCATTATTAGACAAGTATGGGTTCTGAACTTCTCCATAGTATATACATGATAGTTACATTTCTGAAATCATATAGAAATATTTTACAAAACGATACCAAACTGATTTGAACAAGAGAAGGCAAAATGTAAAATCCACCAAGTATCGACTCGTATTGCTTCTTATTGACTCCTATTACAGCACCTTTTGGCTGGCTGTGGTTTCACTCAAGCAAGCAATAGATATTAGTAATGAAAATATAAATGATTACTATATGCCGAACCTTTCAAGCAGCAACTTTGAATTTGATTAGTCCTTTAACATTCAGCCAATGTCGTTTGGTGCAGGAGCTCATTTCTCACATCCCTGGGATCAATGAGTGTCTTTCCAGGCTCTGTTTGCACTTTGTCATTTTCACTCTCCTCTTGAGGAGAGTGCGACGCAAATGGATTTGAACACTAAACTGATGAAGGAACATTTATTGGCTTATCAAGACAAATCAGATTTTTTAGCAAGTTTCTATCAGTACTCATCTCAGGAACTCTCTAATGGGATAAACAAGGAGCCTTTGTGTGAGTGAGTGTCTGAATCGATCATTGTCCATACAAAATCAAGAATTGTATAAATGCTTTTTTTGAAAGCTTAATCACCAAGATTCACCACATTGCTGGGAAAGTAGGTCCTCTGCTGGATTATTAATATTTCACCATACCACGTTTAGCATCAAATGGCACAAAAATAGCTTAATTTTGTCTCTTATACTACAAACCAAAGCAGTGGAACATTTCTATAGAAATTCTTTGGTTATCGTCACATGAGCATCACCATCATCATCATGGTGTCATCCACCCATCCATATATAGACAAACAACCATTCAATCCATTCTGCTTGTCGCTTCTCTAGCCTGGAGGGTCTAGAAAACATTGTGTAATTCACGCAAATAATAAATACAAAGAATAACCTTTTTCATCATCAGAAGTGGGTGAATGTCATTTATGTCTTCACAATATATCTATACCTCTATATATCTCAGTCAAATACTATATATTCAATACACTACTTTTCATCAACAAAAGCTGCAATGAACAAGAGTAACAAATTAAATTCACAAGTAGAGGTTTCAATGAACAATAGCATACTGATTGCTAAATAATAGTAGTGTGACATTCATCTTCAGTCATGCATAATACAGGAGCATTTGTCCATTTTCATCACAGCATAATGAAATACTGCAGAACCTTTTTCAAAAGATCAATTGAATCACAACAAAATAAAAGTGAATTGACTGAAGTGTGAACCCCCGAAATGCCTGTCATGGAAACCATGAAAGATTTTTTTTATTTGGATAAACTGCTAATAACTCACCACAGTTTGCCTGCGTGCGTGTGTGAGTTTGAATGACATCTTTAAAGTATACACAATTCTGCCAGGCCCCTAATGCGTTTATAATAACTGGTGATGAAGTTGACTTATACTGCCCTCTGCTGGTATTTAGAGGAACCATTATCATTTGTTCATATTATGTATGACCAGGGATTATATTTTACTGGACAGTAATTTTGAATATTTTCAAAGAGTGTCAAAGACTCACTTTCATTAAGTAATCGTACATACAGACTACTAGTTTAATTCGACACTTCGATTTTGTAGTCTACTAACAGTAAAAACGGAACTGAAGTTTTTACCCCGTTTCCACACGACGGCAGAACACACATTGTCAAGTACTGTTCACTTGCAGTGGTGTCTCAAGAGGTTCAAATGTCACATTTTTATCTGTGTAATTTAGTCGTCGCCTTTTAAACGACCTGGAGCAGTTATGATTAGCCTTGAGATAGTGAGGCGTAATGTTAAAATTTTTAAGCGTGCTCAGGTTGTCTTATTTAAAATCTATTAAATGTACAGTGAGACCCAGGTATTTCTCTACCAAATGTATGGGTGATGCATCTATTAAGAGGTTCATTTCAGAGAACACGGAGATTGTTGAAGATCAAAACCTGACACCCGAGATCAAACTCAGACTTTTCACCCCAAACTGTAGGTTTTGGTTTGAAAGACCAGAACTTTGGCCTTTTGATGACCCGTACTGGGCCATATACTGGCCAGGAGGTCAAGCACTTGCAAGGCAAGTATTTTAATTAATACGTTTTGTATGTTATTTTTTCTTTTGCAAATACTATTGCTGTACACACATTTCCGAAACTTCCTAACTGCAGGTACCTCCTGGACAATCCTGGAGTATGTTTGGGAAAATCCGTCTTGGATCTAGGAAGTGGCTGTGGTGCTTCGATCATCGCTGCAAAACTGTGTGGTGCCAATCGAGTGGTTGCTAATGACATTGACTCGGGTGAGCACTGTCAGTAACATTCCTTTTCAGTCACAATTATTCTGTGTATAAAGTAAGTCAAGTAAATGTGGAATGATGCATCAATTGATTGATTACCAAAGCATGTTTAATCAGGAGGAAGTCTGCATCACATATTGTGATAGCTGC
Organism: Syngnathus scovelli; assembly: GCF_024217435.2. Classification (NCBI taxonomy): domain Eukaryota; kingdom Metazoa; phylum Chordata; class Actinopteri; order Syngnathiformes; family Syngnathidae; genus Syngnathus; species Syngnathus scovelli. Next base: position 11,277,796 of record NC_090852.1, read on the forward strand.
TGGCATGTGTGAAGACGTGCACTGACTCCTGTATTTTCATTCCATGCAAAAACTACATCAAGTCAACTTCTAGTGTTTTCAATTGTTCATTACTGTAATGTAAAAAACAAATATTGCTGAAACATTGTGCATGTTCTATTAGGGTTGGGCTATAGATTTCAGATCAAATCAGCTTGTGCATATTAAAGTCATTTTGTGTTTCTATCACAGTCGCCACACTTGCAACCTGCATGAACTTTGAGCTCAACGGTCTGGAGGCCCCGGTTTGTGTGACAGATAACCTGATTGGTTCAGATCCTGGCAGCTTTGACCTGATCCTCCTTGGGGATATGTTCTATGACGAGGCCCTCTGCTGCAACCTTCACACTTGGTTGGAAAACTGTGTCAAAACTGACAACAGCAAAGTTCTAATTGGAGATCCTGGCAGATCCCAGTTTGTGGAGTATGGCTTTCAAAAACACCTGCAGAAGTTGGCTGAGTTTGAGCTGCCCAAGACTGTTCGAGAAGAAAACTATGGTCTTACCTGCAGCAGTGTTTGGTGCTATTGATTAGGAACTGACATGAACATAAAGTTGTATTAAAAGACATAGCTTGTAAATATCTTACCTGTAAACAAGTACAAACAGAGAAATTAATTTAGTTTAGATTCAGGATGAGCAGCACAGTGTGTTATTTTATGGTACTCTGCGGCCCCCCTGAACTCGACCCTATTGATAACTGCCTATTGGAGGCAGTTCACATCCAAACAGCAGCTCTGGGAGGCTTTTCTGTTGTCCTGCAAAGCAAATCCAGCTAAAACTCCAAAAACGGTCAAATTCAATGGATGCAAGAATTGTGAAGCTCATTTTAAATAAAGGCTCCTATATTAAAATTGTCATTCTCACACTTGTCATTCCACTCACTGTTTTTCACTAAATGAAATGTATTCTGAAATCTCACAGCTACTTTGATCTTTAAAAGCATAGGAAGGGGAAAGAAGGAAAGAAGTTTGGGTAAAAATCCTTTTTAGGTGGGATGAGTGATCATGATCGTCTTAGGCGGCGGTAAAGGTAAAGTTGAATGCTTGGCTTCCTCTCGTTAAACCACAGTTGCTTCCCTTCACCTACCTTCTGACTAAGACCGATAGAAAGAACAAAATCCATCCTTGCACAAAAATCAAAAATGAGGAAAAATCCTGCCTTTCAGTCAAGACGTACTCGCTATCTGGGCGCATGTAGAGGAAGTGACCCGACTCTCCGTTCAAAGGGTTAAGACTCTTCCCGTCCTGCCACAGAAGCGCTTTCCCCTCACCTATTAAATTCAACAAAGTCCAATTGAAAGAAACTCAAACTTCATCTAATGGATTTTGGTCTAACACGAAAATCTCAAAGAGTGAAAAATCTCGTTCTTTGTCTAAAGCGTCCTCACTCACGGGCAGCACGTAGGGAAGAAGCCCTTCTTTGGGTCGGAATGACCCTTTCATAGGCCTCTCTATGTACGTAGGTCACATCCTGTTCTTCACATGACTGTTTAACGTAAGTGCTTGCTTCTATTTCCCAGAAGTGGTTGAAGCTGCATCCTGTTGTTCACACCATGCTTCCTGTTTTTCAGTAGCAACTCAGGTGTGTGGGTGCAGCTGCCTCCTGTTTCCGACTTCTATTTCCCAGAAGTGTGATTCCAGCTGGTTGCAGCTGCATCCTGTTGTTCAGTTTAGCGAGCAATCACAGCCATCCACCAATAGTTTTACAATTACCCCTTGTTGTCGTCTTTTTGTCCTTATCACATTAATACACTCTTGTATGGAAAAAACATCAATATTGAATACATCCATCCATCCATCTTCTTCCGCTTAACCGGGGTCGGGTCGCGGGGGCACCAGCTTTAGGAGGGACTTCCAGACTTCCCTCTCCCCAGCCACTTCATCCAGCTCATCCCGGGGGATCCCAAGGCGTTCCCAGGCCAGCTGAGAGACATAGTCTCTCCAGCGTGTCCTGGGTCGTCCCCGGGGTCTCCTACCGGTGGGATATGCCCGGAACACCTCCCCAGGGAGGCGTCCAGGAGGCATACTGATAAGATGCCCGAGCCACCTCATCTGGCTCCTCTCAACGTGGAGGAGTAGCGACTCTACTCCGAGTCTCTCCCGTATGACCGAACGTCTCACCCTATCTCTAAGGGAGAGCCCGGACATCCTGCGGAGAAAACTCATTTTGGCCGCTTGTATCCGGATCTCGTTCTTTCGGTCACGACCCATAGCTCGTGACCATAGGTGAGGGTAGGAGCGTAAATCGACCGGTAAATTGAGAGCTTTGCCTTTTGGCTCAGCTCTCTCTTCACCACAACGGACCGGTACAGGGTCCGCATTACTGCCGACGCTGCACCGATCCGCCTGTCGATCCCGCGCTCCATCCTCCCCTCACTCGTGAACGGGACGCCAAGATACTTGAACTCCTCCACTTGGGGCAGGATCTCATCCCCGATCCGGAGAGGGCATTCCACCCTTTTCCGATCGAGGACCATGGCCTCGGATTTGGAGGTGCTGACCCTCACCCCGACCGCTTCACACTCGGCTGCGAACCGTTCCAGCGAGAGCTGGAGATCACGGCCTGAAGAGGCCAACAGCACCACGTCATCTGCAAAAAGCAGAGACGCGGCGCTGAGGTCCCCAAACCGGACCCCCTCAACGCCTCGGCTGCGCCTAGAAATTGTGTCCATAAAAATTATGAACAGAATCGGTGACAAAGGGCAGTCTTGGCGGAGTCCAACCCTCACTGGGAACGAATCCGACTTACTGCCGGAAATGCGGACCAGACTCTAGCATTGGTGATACAGGGACCGAACCGCCCTTATCAGTTGGCTCGGCACCCCGTACTCCCAAAGCACCCTCCACAGAACCTCCCGAGGGACACGGTCGAACGCCTTCTCCGTGTCCACAAAACACATGTGGACTGGTTGGGCGAACTCCCATGCACCCTCGAGGATCCTGCCGAGGGTGTAGAGCTGGTCCACTGTTCCACGGCCAGGACGAAAGCCACACTGCTCCTCCTGAATCTGAGGTTCGACCTCCCGACGGACCCTCCTCTCCAGCACCCCTGAATAGACATTACCGGGGAGGCTGAGGAGTGTGATTCCCCTGTAATTGGAACACACCCTCCGGTCCCTCTTCTTAAAGAGGGGAACCACCACCCCAGTCTGCCAATCTAGAGGCACTGTCCCCGATGTCCACGCAATGTTGTAGAGGCGTGTCAGCCATGACAGCCCCACAACCTTTCCAGCCAGAGAGGTGACATTCCATGTCCCAAGAGCCAGCTTCTGCAGCCAGGGATCAGACCGCCAACGTCCCTGCCTTTGGCCGCCGCCCAGCTCACACTGCACCCGACCCCTTTGGCCCCTCCCACAGGTGGTGAGCCCATGGAAAGGGGGACCCACGTTTCCTTTTCGGGCTGTGCCCGGCCGGGCCCCATGGGCGAAGGCCCGGCCACCAGACGCTCGCCTTCGAGCCTCGCCTCCAGGCCTGGCTCCAGAGGGGGGCCCCGGTGACCCGCGTCTGGGCGAGGGAAAACTAAGTCCATTTATTTCACTCATCATAAGGGGCTTCTGTGAGCCGTGCTTTGTATGGCCCCTCACCTAGGACCCGTTTGCCATGGGTGACCCTACCAGGGGCATGAAGCCCCCGACAACATGGCTCCTAGGATCATAGGGGCACGCAAACCCCTCCACCACGATAAGGTGACGACTCACGTTGTTACTAATAACCCCTCTGATTAAACATCATGACAATAAAACATACATTTTGTCTAGCAATAGTTAACTTACCCCTACGTTAACATATGTGATTGTATTGCTTAAACTGTTACAGATTATATTATAGCAAAGCAAAATAATATACCTGTTGGAAATAATATACTTTTTATCATTGGATTCTATGTAACTACTTTTGTGTGCAAGATTCTCCGCAGTATGTGTGACCATCTGGCCTCGTGAATATGACTTGGGGGCATATGGCTGGCTAATGACTGGAGTCATTAGCCGCGCTATACAATAAGCCCCACACTTAGCTAGACATGTTCAGATCATGAGATTGTCATGGGATGGCTGAAGCAGACAAAGGTCTTATTTTAAGTTGAAGTCATGAGTACGGCACAGCGATGTATTCCCAGGGCCACTAAGACTACGTCTTTGTTAAGCTAATGGTCATGAGACGTCCATACTGCCCCGTCCATAAGAGTATCCCCTTTGTTCTGTGGTAATGAGATATAACTATGGAATGTACCTCCTGTCTGGGAACCTACTCGATCATGTACACTTGCCCAATTGTTTCTTTCTCAATAAAAGGCACGGCTAAACTCGAGAAGTATGGATAATTCATAACAGATCGTGTTTCTCTAGTTACTAACTTCTACCAATTTAACTAAGGGTTTATTTATTATGTCATGTCAAGATTTGGCACTATCTCTTGGTGAAATTCGCAACTTCAGTAGAGATTACTCTAGTTACTAACTTGATTAAATTTAAGTAAGGGCAGAGTTAACTTAGGGGTACTAACTTCTACTAGGTCCCATCAGGTCTCAAGATTTGGCACCATCTTACGGTGAAATTTGGAATTGCATTAGAGCCAATTTGCCTGGGAACAACCCAGCACACCCTCATGCCATCGCTCCAACACACATGGCTAAATGGTTCATCTCAGGTTACATGATCAACGAAGGCATACATTCATCACAACATTTGTCAAAATGTAACCACCTAGAAGGGTGTTTTTGATTGGAATAGCTTTCATTTTGGTAAATTTGACCTGCTTATGCTTCTAACTTAATAAGAAAAGTATTTCTGTTCTTAAAGACAATCAAATGTTTTGAAACTGTATTGTGCATAATTCATAACAGAAGATTCAGGGTTGTTGTTTTTTCTAGAAAAACAATTGTCATTGGGAGGTTTATTCAATAACATTCAACTTGCACTGTCATTGCGGATGACTTGAAAATTATGGCTCATTTACAATGATTTAGGAAAATCTGAGAACAATATAATTTGTATAAAAAATTGTAACAGTGTGTGTATGCATACAAAAAAAAACATTGGTTAAAAAAAACAACCACCACATATTGGTTGTTTCTATTGCATACCAAAGCATTCCCCACAAATAAATTACACCAAGGTTCTGGGAATATAAAAATATAAACCGAACTTTTACATAATGTTTTGGGGGGAAAAAACATTCAATGAATCAAACAAGTTGAAAAATATGGAACTAATACCTCTTGTTTCAAAAGTATCAATGCAGTGCTCATTTCCACAAACTTCAAGTAAAACAAAGCTTTGCGCTACCAACTGCATCACATTTTGAGTAAAATACTGTCAACATCATGCAAACAAAGTATTAACATGGCAAAATAGACGTGAAAAAAAATTCCTGTATACACATTCACAGATATAAATTGGGAAGCATGCCTCAAGGTCAAGTGTGCAAAATGCTTATGACCAATCAGTCTTGCACAGTGTAGTCTAGTGAGTGAGACTCTCATGATGACGCAAAGCCTGAACAGAATTGTTTGAAAGGACTTCAATCTACTAATGAACAGATAGATGACTTGGACCTCTCCACGTATTTCTTCTGATACTCTGCAAAGACACCAGAGCTACTGGAATCTGCACCATGCACGTTCTTTACGGGCAAAGGACTCCATGCACCCACTGCATATTGAAACACACCAAATGAATAACAAATAAATAAAACACTGTAGAAAAGAATGCTTTTAATTCACTTACATCTGCTCTTTTTATGGGGGTTTTCCGCTGTATATTCAGATGAAGGTTTATCTGGAAGAAATGAAAATTTGTCAGAATAGAGAGGTCAATGACTCCTTCCAACCACAACGCACCCTTTTAAAGCAAATATGTCTTATTTGTAGAAATTGTGACGAGCTGCAAAATGAAATGTTTCCCCATTAGATGTTGGAAGGTATAATAAATCTTCCTATGTTCCCATTCAAAAAGAGAAGTCGAGATTTTCCGCAATCAAACGGGTCGAGATTTCACACTGTGCAAGCAATTTGTGACTATAATGAGACGAGATCATTATTTCACTATTTATATATATATTTTTTCTTCCAACGTGTGCTGTGCGATGAGATTCCTTTAAGATTAAATGGTGTGTTAGGATATCATTCAAAGGTTGAGAAACTATTACAGTGGCCTACCTGAAGAATCCTCTGTGGTCGCTTTTGCGCCTGATGATTCATCCTCAAAGCTGAAGGTAGTGGGCAAAACGTTGAACTTCAAGACATTCTCCTGGATGGTCACATCAGCCTGATGTCCACTTTCATTCTTTCTTTTGTCCCGTTTAACAGATTGACTTTGTTGGGCAGCAAGATCCTTGTCATCTGTGCATTTTTTCTTTTCTTTAGTTGTACTTAGTGTCATATGGCTTCCCAGCTTGATTTGACTTTGAGATAAGGTGTTTCGTGAAGCGGAACCAAATGACTTAGGGCCACCTCTATTGAGTTTTTTCTTGGAGTCAACCGTTGCAAAAATAACTTCTGGTGGTTTTAGTAGTCCGCTGTCATGATTATTTGATGCATGCTTTTCTTGTTGTACAGATCCAAAGAGCACCAGTTTGACAATTTTCTTAATTGACACTAAAGGTTTATCATCGGACTCATCAATGTTATTTTTTGAAACATCGACTCCATGTGATTCCACGTTTTTGCTCATCAGCTTCTTCAGGTATGGAAAAATAGTGTTGGGGTTGCCAAGTCTCTTCCGTTTTCTTTCATCGGTTTCATGTGTCCCAGTTATACTGATATCGTTCTGACTTCCAGACTTTACACAGTATTGTATCTGTTGTTCAGTTTCCAAAGGTGACTTTGTCACACGTGAAGATGCTGTTGGAGCTTGTTCAACATGGTCATTGGGTGACATAGGGGACAGAATTGGATTTTCCGTCGAGGAATCATCGTCACTGGTGTGGCTTTCCCTTGACAGGCAACTTTCTGCAGGTTTGAGCCAGGCTTTGTAAGAATCCTCTTCACTGTCCGCAGTGTCACTGGTGTGGCTTTCAGTTGAAGGGCAACTTTCTGCAGGTTCGGGCTGAGTTTTGTTAAAATCCTCTTCATTCTCATCAATGCGGTTGAGTAGGTCACAAATAGAGAGACATCCTTTGCGGTCACTTATGATTGCGGCCTGGCTTCCTTTTGGCGGTGGCTCATGCTGCTCATTTGTTTCCTCGTCGTCATTTAATTCAAAAGTCTCGCTGATGTCATTGCATATTTCCAGCCAACTTATTGTCGGAAGGCTGAAGGACATTTTCTCCTGACTTTTAGATGCCATGTCTCCTTCCGGTGTCTCTTGCAGATCGGGTTCTATTGTAAACTGTGGACAGTTAATTTCTTTTCGTTTCTTAGTGAAATCGCACAGTTCTTCCTTACACTGGCACTTCTCATTCAAAGGTGTTTTGGAACCCAAAATGGTTTCTTTCCACTTTGCAACACAGCAGAAATGTTTCAAGGGATCAGCGATTTCTGATCTGCTGGTAACATGATCTTCAAGTGGCTCATCTACCACAGCGATATCAATTGCAACTACTTCTGGTTCACTCATAATTTCTGTGTTTTGTGACATTCCAACATGGCCTTGCTCATAGATAGCTTTTGCTTTTTTGGGTGACAAAACCTGGATTTCAAAGTGGAGAGGGTCATTACATTCTTTGTCGTCTATGTCACTGTCAGGTCTGGGAACGTTACTAACATTTTGTGATGAAATGCTGGCGACTCTTTTAACTGGATCCGGCTGGTTGAAATGTCTGTAAACATTGGGGCCAAACTCTTTGTCAATATCATCCAGCTGTTCGTTTAGATTCAACCATGATGACGTGTAGGGCTGTTCCGTGTAAACCTCGCCATCTTCCAAAGCATGGTAGTTTTTCAGTTGATCAACAGACGAGGGGGCCACCTGTGTCACCACAACAGTGTCGTCTCTTACATATTTGGCACAAAATGGAACAACACAACGCAGCACGGAAGGGAAACCCTTCACAGAACAAGAAAAATGGTTGATGTTCGCACCCCAAAACAGGATTAATAAATCTTTTCGTAAATCCTCTTTATGTGCACATTCCACCTCAAATCCTCCACTAATAGAAATTAATTCTTCCCGAGTCCACTGAATTGTTGGGAGAGAGGACAGTTCATCGGGACAAGCCTTCGGATCGAGTGACATCTCCTTGTTATTTGCCCCGGAGTCTTTTTCTTGAATTCCAAGTGTTACCGGCTGTGAAGCACATGCTCCGACAGAATGGTCGTTACGTAGCATGTTATTTGCTTGTTTGGTAGCTGTAGGATGGATCCTCTGCCCTTTACTTAGTGTGTCATCAATGTGCCTGGGAGCTGATGTATCCCTACTCTGACATTTGTTGAACTGTGGCTGAGTTTCACTTTCCGTGGGACCCCGACCATCCTCTTTAGTAGTCTTCTTCTGTGTGTCTACTGTGGGTAAATTAACATTGTGTGTTAAGGAACAGTTGATTGCAGACAATGGCTGCACCACTTTAGTAGTCTTCTTCTGTGTGTCTACTGTGGGTAAATTAACATTGTGTGTTAAGGAACAGTTGATTGCAGACAATGGCTGCACCACTTTAGTAGTCTTCTTCTGTGTGTCTACTGTGGGTAAATTAACATTGTGTGTTAAGGAACAGTTGATTGCAGACAATGGCTGCACCACAGCGATGACTTTAGAAGGAATGGAATTGTCATTCAGTCTATTAGTTGGTGATGACTGTGCACTATCACTCTCTGATCCTGCGCCCTGTAGCAACTGCACCAGTAGTGGATTTTTTTTAAAAGACCATGCCGTTGTGTCTGTTGTAACCTTCCCTTCATTTTGTTGTGTTGTAGTTTGTTGACAAGTGGATCCTTGGATAGCTGTCACAATTACACTATGCTGCGTCTCTGCTACTGGGAAGAACACTGTTTTACTACCAGCCACGACAGTGGATGAAAATTGCTCTGTCGGCCGATTCAAACCGGAAACTTGCAAATTCCGACAGGTAGATGGGGCACTTACAATGGATTGGTTGGGACTGCTGGAAACAACATTTCTATTCTGGGCAGAAAGATATGGTGCATTTTGGGTTCTGTTGACTGAAGCAACTGGAATGTTATGTGCAGTCCTTGAAACGTTGTGTCTGACTTGAGGTGGGGTTTTCGTACAAGTGACGAATTGAGATTGGGTGAAGACTTGGTTGAAAACTTGATTTAATCTCTCATTACTCATGGTATTTTCAAGAGCAGGTGCAATGTTGTTACTCCCCTGTCTGGTTGATATTGGATTGTAATGCCAGAAAAGGTGTCTCGTCCCATCTTGATAATGCACTGGTGACGTTTGGTTGGGCCCATACTGAACTGATGAATGAGAATGATTGACAGCAATTTGATGTCCATTTAGATGGGAAGGCTGTCTACCTTGCACATTAGAAGGTGGGTTCTGCGGATTGACAGTTGGCTCCTGGTAGGCGAACTGCGACCCACAAGCTGTTTGACGAGAGCCGTCAGTGTGCCGGTTAGATGGACCGCCGCCATGAGAAGAAAAGACATTCTGTTGTGGGTTTACTCCAGGATTTACTGCGTGACGGGCAAGTTGGGCTTGGCATTGTGACAGTGAGAGAGGTCCTTGGTATGGTCCACTTTGCCATGTCAGATACATTTTCCTGTGATTATCCTAGGGGTGAATCCAGGAGAAAAACAAGAATTCACAATATAAAGATGTTGAGAATATGTAAATTGTAGGGTTGATTTTACCGTCTCCTCATTGCCACATAAATTTTGAATTAGGCCGATTTATGACAAAATAATTCAATCAGCCTTGCGTTTCACACAAACATTAGAAGAGACAGGATCTGTCTTTCATCTTCACAAGCACCAGGAGTGCTTTACACCAGCAATCCCCCACATTTTTAGCACCACGGACGAGATTTTTGTCAGACAATATTTTAACGGACCGGTGTTTGACGACGTCACCATTTTTGCGAAGAAAACTTCTGAAAGCAATTTCAGAAAAAAACAAATCTAAATCAATGAATCAGATAATCACTGACTGCACGTTGTTTTTAGAAGTTTCTTGGCAAATATCTTTCATGTTTGAATTACAATTCTATCTCCGCAAAATAGACCAACTACAATCTTAAACATCACCGTATCGTCTTTTCAGCCAATCATATAACGTGACGTCTTCAAAAGCGTTACCGAGCCAATCTGAACACACACCGAGTGGATGTGGTGCTGACACCGGCTTTTAAGGTGTGGCGGTAAATACAACAAAATAGAATTAAACATAAAAACAATGATGTGGTGCCGAAGGAAACACAGGCGTCGCAAAAAAAACGTTACTAAACATGCTTGTATAACAAGGAATAGAAAGAACGCACATTACAGTCGCAACACCCTTCAATACTTAGTTCCATAGTAGAATTCTGTATGCAAACATCTGTGAAACTTTACTCACAGCGTTCTCCTAGCTTCACTCCAACAACATAACCTGAGTACTGTTATGTTATGTTTATGTCATGATATGTAGGAGAGAATGCGGTCAATTTTCTCAAAATAAGAGATTGTCCAGACTCAGGTAAATAAAACAGAAATAATGCAAGTTATTTATGCTTTCTTGTGCCGCCTGTAACCAAATGATCCACGGACCCGTACCTGTCCGCAGCCCGTGGGTTGGAGACCACTGCTTTATACAACTTTACACCCCACATTGGGCGCCACATGTCAAACCAGGCTTACTGCAGGACTTGTAGGGTCAGTCCTCACCAGCTTTCAAACTTTACTTGGTCCCTATTCACTGTAACGAGGCACTAAGGGAAAGGAACGTTTCCTAAGCCGGTGTAGACAGACTTGTCCAAAAACCTCAAGTTAGAGCACCAGGCCATCTTAGAACTGAACTAGACAGAATTCAGTTTTCATTAATAAAAGCGGCCCCGTACGGACAAAAGCGGTAGCGTTTTGCATGAAGCTCTAACCGGGAGAAGGGGACAAAGGACAAAATGGCTATTGAGTGGAATAGGTCGAGTGATCAGATCGCCTTGTTCCAAATTCCAAATTTGTTCAAAAAGATAGGTCAGCCGTCGAGGGAAAGGCGAACGCCGTAAGCTGGTGTGAAAGAAATGATGATGGCTGCATTTGCGAAAACAAATCTGCCCATACAGAAGCTAACTACAATAGCCACGGATGGAGCGCCAGCCATGATCGGATCTGTGAACAGACTTATGGGGCTGTGCAAAGCTAACCAAAGATTTTCAGAGTTTTGGAATTCTCACTGCATCATCCACAGGGAGCAACTCGTGTCTAAATCGTTGAATTTAAACAACGTCATGAAGCCTGTGATGGAAATCGTCAATCGTGTGTGCGTGTGCGTGCATGCAAGAGGAAAGGATGAGGTGATGTTCATGTGTGCTCATGTGTATGATGTGGCTCTTTGCAGTAACACAGTGAAAAATGTGGCTCTTAGGCTCTGACTGGTTGGCCACCCCTGAGCTGTACCATCTAGCCACCATGACACTTGACAAGGCACATGAGCCAAACAGCAGGATGAGAGCTGAGAAGTGACACAGCCATGCATGAAGGAAAAATGCAGCGGCGTGCAGAAAAGGTCGTGACAACGGCAATGAGCACTGATAGCGCGGGGCGTGCACTCACTGAGGAAAAGCGCCAGGTGCACGGCTGACTGCCGCTGCCGCGCACGTAGGAAAAAAAGTACTGCCATCCAGGATTTAGGACAGCGGCCGGCAATGAGGACTAGCACAGAGCGTGCCTCTGAGCAATGTGCGGATGCCCTTGTGCTGGGCTGCGGGGGCGCGTCAGCAATAGCAGAGCGGAGCCGTGACACGTTTACAGTTTAAAATGTTTAAATGTTTAAAAATACAATAAAGTATTGAAAAATAAAATTTGAAATGTCTTGTGCGAATGCAGGGACGTGTCAGCCGCTCAGCACAGCAAGAGCGGAGCAGAGCCTTGACACCTTTACACTTAAAAATGTTTAACACAGTTTTTAAAATACAATAAACATATTTAAAAGTACAATACAGAGTATAAAAATAAAATGATAAAAGTCTTGTGCAGATGACTGATGGCCCAGCGCGAGGGCGCGCCAGCCTGGCTGGCACGCAAAAGCAGAGGAGCAATTTATTGTATAATAATTGTAAAACAAATAAAGGTTACTACTTCACGGATTTCGCCTAGGTTACTACTTCACGGATTTCGCCTATCACGGGTTCTTTTTTTTAACGTAACCTCCGCGAAAAACGAGGGTTCACTGAGATCCTATGGATTTTATTTTTTTAATTTTTTTGTTTATTTCAGCTTGTACACAGACAAAGTCACACTTTCTTTACAAAGCTTAAAGTTCGTTTCGTACTTGCCGAAAACGGAACGGGTGGAAGCAGTCTTGCTTATCGAGTCCCGTCCCAAAACTTTCATCCAAAGATAATGACGAGAGAAATTGACGAGAGAAATTGACGAGAAAGATAAATATCAAATACAGAATGCAAAGAATATATGAAAGAGAAGGGAAAAAGGCGAGAAAAGGAGACAAAGAAAAAAAAGGAAAGAACAGCATGTGCAACTCGCGGCAAACACACGTATTAAGTGGGCTTCTGTTACGAACACACTATCATCACCTTTACAGGACGACTCGCAAGCTTTGTAATGTTAAATGCACAATACGTATTCCTTGTTCGTTGGAGCACGTTGATGCACGTTCATATTCATTCGTACAATGGGAGATTGCGCCGCTGTCCCAAACAACCACCAAACAAGTTCAACTGGATAAATCTCAGGCGACAAATCATGTTTTTCCGATTCGACAGTGATTGGAAAATAAATAAAAACCGCTTGACAATCACACGTCGTCTCTCATTCTATAGCGAAAAAGGACTTTGTCTACAGGGTTCCAAAGTTGCAAGTCCTTCCATACGCTAATTCGACCAGAATTGCGACAAACTTTTCGACCACATTTGTTTGGAAAAAGGGTGGGGGAAAATCAAGTAACATAAGCTTACCGTTTGCACAGATAAAACACTTATACAAATAATGATCGTCACTTTTGCAGCAAAAATACATCCAGGAAGCTTGAAAAAGAATTGGCATCAGCATCCACAGCTGCGATAGCGTCTTCTTCACTGGTCGCATGCAAGATTGTTCCGCTTTTCCTTCCGCTTCTGCAGTTTCTCTTACGACGAGCTGGCGTTTTGGCGACATTGATACGAATGTCGATACCCCCACCCCAAAGAGAGTCGATACCGGAATGATACTGCAACTGTTCTCAAGATTTATATTTGATAGGATTGATTGAAACAAATATATAGAGTATAATATGGATCGTTATTAGATAGATATCAACCCCCCCCCCTCTCCTTCCCCAGTAATTATCTTGACTCATGTTTTGCTTTTGTTATCACATTCTATGCCAAAGTTCTCTTTTCCATATTTTCTCACACTGTGGGTAGGACAAATCCAAATTCTGTTTCACTTGTGATTGTCTGCTGATACTTTTCTCTTAAACAGATATTCAGTCAGCGAAATAAACCTGACAATCTATCTGTCTGGCATCAAACTATACAACACACTGATTTATTTTGTCCTCTCATATTCAAACACACAAACACTTTTCAGTAATATCACATTCCTCCTTTGAGCTTATCCTCCACCAATGTCTCCACTCCACCAAAGCAATAGGAAGGCCAGGGAGAGAAGAGCTGTCCCCAAAAGATCACCAAGAGCTGTGAGATAGGGTATAGAGTAACTGTCTGGATCTTTCCCTCTCCTCCACAAACAGTGCACCATACAATCAGCTATACACAGCAAAGAAAAGACCTGCAAAGCAGAAAAGATGAGAACATGCATGAAAAAGGGACACTGTGTGCAAACTATGCAGGAACACACATCTGACTGACTCACCTGAATTAAAGAAGCGGTCAAGAACGCAAATGTGAAGAGAGCACTGGGCATGGTATAGGACCCTTTGATCAGGTGAATAGCGTATAAGAAAATCAGCTGACCAGGAATGACAATGAGAAGGAGCACCTTTGCAGATTTGTGATTTGGTTCTGAATCAAAATCAGTCATACAGTTGCATGTATCGTGAACATGAGACCCATTTATCAATTGTTGAACTCAATGATACTTACCTGAACCAAAGAAAGTGCTGCAGGGTTGGTGGCACCTTTTACGATCTTCAAGAACCTCTCCATGTGCAAAATTCATATGTAATTTTGTGGAAATGCGACTTGCTTGTATGGAGACAAGGTTACCTCCAATGCCTGCATGGTGAGAATAAAGAAAAACAAGTTATGAAGTTGCCAGCACAGTGTCATTGAATCAAGAGAGGCTGCCGACCGAGGTGGAAGAGAGGAGTGAATCTAATGTATGTGCTTGATCTTGTTGCATTTGTTCAAGATGTCTGTCGTTGAGCAAGGAAAACAAAGATGTGGGGTCATAGTTGGTGCTTTATTTGCAAGATCTTGCGTTGTTTTACGGCAGTCAGTACACAATGCACTTCAGCAGATGAAAACAACCACGTCAGACTCCAGATCAGAATGTTTTATACTGTCCGCAAGCAGGAATACGGAAGAGAAGAGAAGGGAGGGGAAAAGAAGGAAAAACATATCCTCATAAGGCAGACGTTTGTTCTGTTATCACCTGAATGTCTTGTTATCTACTGAATGTTTTATATCTATTTGTCATGACGTTAATGAGCTCGCCCTTATGTGTTATGGAAAAGTTACCAAGCTGTGTGTGCCGTGTCTGTGCTCTGATGGAGCAACTATGTTTGTATAAATTAACTAAGAGTATTAATATTTATATATATATATATATATATATATATATATATATATATATATATATATATATATATATATATATATATATATATATATATAATAAATTAGTTAAGAGTATGAACATGTTGCTGTTACTCCCTCTTCAATGTGGTAGCCATTATATTCATTAATTGGGATATAGTGGGAGCGGGAAAAAAAACAAAACGCTGCTATCTTAAGATCAGGAGAAGCTTTGAGAATAATTGTCAATTTGTTTTGTATATGTGAAGCCCTTTGAGACTGCTTGTGATTTAGGGCTATATAAATAAACTTGACTTGATTTGGCGATCTGCGTAATCCACCGAGATTACAGGGCAAATGAAAACAGTAAAAGTTGTGGTGAGCGCCCTTTTTACAATGAGGGTTTGAACTTCCAGGCTGTAAATTTAAAGGTTGCATATATTTGCTTATGTCTAGACTTCGTTTGATAAACTGCTCAGGTTCAGAGTTGTTTTTGTTTTTCATCTTTGCAGCCTCCTCCAGTCACATTATTTGTAACAATAAATACCTCAAGGTAATTTTACAAGATCCTGAAAAACAGTGTATAAAGTAAGCACGCAACTGCAAACATTATGCATTGTCCAAAATTTACTTTCAACAAATAATTTTACCCCAGTGGGTAAAGTTTATCCTATTCCAAATGATAGTTTTCCCCATTCTACCTTCTTTGCAAGCAGAGAAAGTCATTGTTGGAAAATATATCAAATATTATCATTAGATTCTAAGTATGGAGGCTGTTGTGACAGTTTTACTTTGTGCTCATGACTTTGGACCGTGTGACTGGAGTCTTGTGTTGTTTTAAACAATAACATCACCTTTTGAAACAATAACATCCTTGGTTGAACAATCACGTCAACTTTGTTTAACTAAAGTCGAATGCATTTGTGTAATACTCCCGGTTCTCCCTATGGTCAGTACGGGCGTGGCCAGACTGTATAGGAAAAGCTCGATTCGAGCCACACACATTCTGTGTGTGTCTGGTTCCACTTTTTTGCAAAAGTCGTTGGCCAATGAAGACAATTCTCTGCCTCTGGTAAAATTCTTTCTAATTGTTGATGAACCCAACCGTTATCATCACCCTTGATTCTTGATTCATCACCCAACCACACAAGAGTGTTTGAAAGCACTCTAACTTTCACCTTTCACCAATACATTTTATTGACAGGAAGCAGGGTGATGGTGAGGGTGAATAGGTCTCGGGGGTCGGCTCTACAAACTGGTTGATTAGTGGAGAAGGCCTTAGCGCTTGGTTTTACGAGGTTGTGGAAACAGATACTTCGTGGAGCATTTTTAGATAACTAACTAAGCAAGAATGTTTCCACATCTTTTGGAAGGTTTCAACAACTGAAGGGAATGTGGAAAGTTTCAATGAGTCAAGGGAAGGTGGAAAGTTTTAACAGAGTTAATGATTCACGTCAACATTTCAATATGATCAAAATAAATTGCCAACCCTAACACCAAATACTCTGTAGTGATCGATACATACAAAAGTATGAATAATATTGTAAAATACAACAATATGCATGAAGACTAGAGCAGTCTTGTCAGTGCAGACAAATACGCAACTCCACCAGGCCCTGAATCTTCTCACATTGTGTCAAGATGGAATTGAGTGGGAGTCAGGGGTTTGATTGAGGTAGGCGGGAGTGGGGTTTCAAAGTGTTCTATGTAAATCTTCTGAAGAATGTTTGCATTTAAATCATTAACCAGCCCCCAGTCTTTGCTTGGGCAGAAGGGGGGAGGGGGGGGGGGGGGGGGGGAGGAGCCTTTGATTTTTTAGTTTTTGAATAAATGTAGCCCTTTTTACACTGAGTAGGTGACGCTATACCAAAGTCAAATACGATTGATTAAAGTACATATGCACAAACTTGTTTATTGAAAAAAAAATGGGAAAAGGGAGTGGAAAGCTGGAATTCCTGTAGGACAGAGGCAGCAAAGAAGAGGAACCAAGGAAGCAGGACAGCAGACGCCAGGACACAGCTGGTGGCTCATGGGACAAGAGTATGCAGACGAGCAGAGAGACGAGAAGATGGGACAAAAGGCAGACGAGACGGCGCATAAGGAGAGGTGTCGTCGAGCCAAACGAGCTAGGTGGAGACGTGGTCATAAACAAAGTAAAAAAAAAAAGTCAAAGTCTGCTTTATTGTCAATTTCTTCACATGCCAAGACACACAAAGAGATCGAAATTACGTTCCCACTATCCCACGGTGACAAGACATAGTTCACAATGTACATACAAGTAAACAACACAAGAAAATAAAGCAAGAAGGCACAAACAATGAATAAATAAGAGTGATGAATATTTATTCATTGTTTGGCAATATGTCAGGCCGGGCGGCATGCAGGAATGTTCGGTCAGTCGGGTAGCAGAAAAGCAAGACTAGCTATTGACAGTCAACAAGAGCAGGAGCAGGAAGCATTGGTTTGTACAAACGTCCTTGCTTAGCTTGTTGTCCAAATATGCTTAACCAATAAGACAAAGGGATAAAGAGACTAAACCAGTTTGCTGAGGCGCCCCCAAAATCTGTTCACACTCAACCCCACCCTGCTTTCTTAGAATAAAAAGGCTCTTGCACGACAGAAAAGTCGGAGTAGCTTTGAGACACATATGTATGTGCTTCACAAGTTGTGATGGCTCTCCCCGTTTTGCAAATGTAAAACGGCCAAACTGTCTCTCGTGATTCTTGGGTAAGGTAGAAAGGCTTTTAAATCGAAATCATTAGGTTTTTAAAATTCCATATATGCGATTGGGTTACCACCTACTAATTTAGCATGCTCTTGTACCACTGTAGCACAGAAAGTACCTGCCACCAGATCTGTTGGAAATAATATACTTTTTATCATTGGATTCTATGTAACTACTTTTGTGTGCAAGATTCTCCGCAGTATATGACCATCTGGCCTCGTGAAAATGACTTGGGGGCATATGGCAGTCATTAGCCGCGCTATACAATATGCCCCACAGTTAGCTAGACATGTGCAGATCATGAGATTGTCATGGGACGGCTGAAGCGGACAAAGGTCTTATTTAAGTTAAAGTCATGAGTACGGCACAGCAATGTATTCCCAGAGGCACTAAAGACTACGTCTTTGTTGAGCTAATGGTCATGAGACGTCCATACTGCCCCGTTCATAAGTAATGGGATATAACTATGGAATGTTCTTCCTGTCTGGAAACCTATTCGACCATGTACACTTGCCCCTTTGTTTCTCTCTCAATAAAGGCACGGCTAAACTCAGAGCAGAGTGCGAATCTCAGCCACACTTTCTGCGTGTGTCTAGGGTGCGCCCTTCTGCGCAGGAGAAAACGCTAAGCCAAGAAAGACCTACCGTCTCCGAGATTGATTTCAGATAAATGTTGTCAACCCAACAAGATCTATTTAATACTTGCAATTAACAGCTGCCAATCAAACTTCTTTTGCATCAATCTACTTATCAGACCATCAATCAAATTGATATTCTCATGCTTTACTTACCATTGATAACTGGAGCATAAAGTATAATTCCAGCCAAGTTTGGATCCGACACAGTCTTATCCAGTATAAGCCCCCCCATACTAAAAAAACACAAAAACATGTAAAAGGACAAAATTTTAGTTGACAGATAGCAAAATCAATGCGTAAATCTCAATAAATTTGAATGTCATAATAATTTCAGCAACAAAAACTACAGATTCATTTCAGGCCAATTCCTACGTCGATAATATCTAATGTAAAATGATTCTGACTGTTTCCACTGCTCTATGCAGAGTATCTACCATAGCAAAGTCCATATGTGAGCTGCCGCCATCCTCAAAGACCCCAGTCACCCCCAGCACCATTCACACTGACATTTCTTCTCTCAGACTGGAGAACGGAAATGCAGGATGACCACAATGAAAAGTCCTACTGTCATTTAACTGCACGTTCTCCTGACTCAAGACTCGAGTCAGCAATCAGTATCCTGATTGTGCAGGCAAAAAAAAAATCCTCTACAGTTCTTATACGTAAGTGCTTTGAATCTTGAATATTATTTTGCAAAAGAAACCGTTTGTTAGATGTCAAATTTTGACTTTCCAGTATTCATCCAAGTTGACTAAAACCAAAGGCACTACCTGCTAATGACCATTGCTGTTATGATTGGTTCCCACCCAGTACGGAGGAGAAGCTGACTCGCAGGGTGTTTGGAGGAGATCACAATCCACAGAGGTATCAGGCACAACAAAAGCAGATCCAAGAGATACAGCACATATGAATACAAGTCTGTGAAGAGAAAGTGTGAAAACGTTGTTTAGGATTTACTCCACAGTTGCCCTGGAAAATGGTGGACCAGTGTGGTGTCTGTACATGTCCCTGGCCATGCATCAAGTAATATATCATTCATTCTTGTGGTTGCATTAAAAGAAAAAGAAAAAATATATATACATATATAGACCTCTTTTGTTGCTTTAGGTTCTTGACACATTTTATTAATGTTAAAATGGAAATTATATTTTATTTTAATTTATAAATTTGTTGTGCATGACTTTTGAGCTGATTGCGTTGGAGATTCCAGCCAAAGAGGAACAAAACACAAACTGTACCCCAACAGTCGGGGCGACAGCTGTCACACAGTTCCTGTCCTGCTTGAGCAACAATCTATTTTTGGTGTAAAGTTAGTTGAACAGCGTTGCTGCTGCTGCAGCTTCACCCACCCTTTAGTGCAGCAATGTCTCTGTTTCCATGTTTATTTAAAGTCTGATGGTGCTTAAACCTGACACTTACCTATGAAGGAGTAGAACCACTGACTGAAGCAAGCTAATAAGGCCAGGGTGATGAGGTCTCCAAAGCTGGCTGCCATGGGTGTGGCCACATTGTCAGGGTTGATCCCAGTCCGCTTTGAGACGATAATCACTCCCACCATTATAATACCTAGACACAGTTGTAAATGGACTATGTTTTCATTTTATGAATGGATGGACGGACAGTTGAACGGGAGGGAGGAAGGGAGGGAGAGAGAGAGAGGAAGGGAGGTAGAGAGAGAGAGAGAGAGGAGGGGATGCATGGATGGATGCATTAATGAATGCAAGGATGGGTGTATTGATGGAGCAATATTTGTAGATATTGGGGCTTTGCAGTTACACTATCTAGCTTACATTGAGGCTTGATATTTTAAAAACAATACATTGTAACATCTTCCAAGTTTAACATGAGATGGGGACTGTACACATAATCACACATACACACAAGTGGTGATTTTTTTTGGACAGAAAGGAGGGGAAAAGAGCATTTGTTCAATTTGAACAATGCATACTGTATTTAGATAAAAATGCCTAACACCAGTCAGACAGAAGACAATTTTGTAATCCAAAATTTACCTTGCAGCAGTGAGGCCACAAATGTGGTACAAACACTGGTTGAACATAGAAGGATAACATGATTGAATGGTAGCCTTCCATCCGCAATCCAGCCCAACACAATAGCCATCAGGGAGGCGAGAAGACCCAGGATAGTTGATTGTAGCTGTAGGATAAGTAGTATTAGTAAATAGTAACTATGGTGAAATACTACAATAGTTGGTTGTTAGTTTGCGGATGATGCACATCATTTTTAATAGGGTTTTATAATGAACCTGCTTGACTGCCAGGTTTCCAATGATCAGCATCCATTTTTCACTTGCAAGTTCCATTTTTCCTGCATTTACCTGAAATGCAAACATGTTTATATACTACATACATTAAATATTAAATGATGACTCGTGACAAAATGCTCCCAAGTCATTATCACGAGGTCAAACTGTCACATACCGTGGAAGATCTTGCACACATAAGTAGATACATAGAATCCAATGATAAAAAGGAGATTTTTCCCAACACCAGCGCTGTATTGTATTTTTTCTGAGAACACACATCAGACTAAACTTCCTTGGCACTGTAGGAATTTACATTTAAAGAATTTACTTGCATATTTGTCGTATATTTTTAGGCCGGGGTGATGTACCAGGGCAAGCACAGACCTGTTTGTGCAGGATAGTGAGGTTTAGTTTTAGTAATGTATAGCTAGCTACCAACGACCGAATATAGAACAGCCAGTTGTTGGTGACCAGAAAAGAACGAGAAGGTGACCATATAGGGGCCGCAGAACGAACAAGCAAACTTGGGGCTCGACCTGCAGCTGTGAAGCAAATTAATGAGGTCAACAGTCATAAAGCATGGTGACTGGAAGACTCAGGGCGGGCCACTCAATTATTTTTCTTCGCAAAGGTCGATCGATGGATTTAATGATTTGGAGTGACATAGATGGTTTGATAATATTGTTGTTTAGTAAATAGTTATTTGATATATAATTATATATTGTTATATGGGCCTGTGAAATAATTTGAACTGCAACTGACAACAGTTCGGCGGCGCACACGCGGCATTGTTTACATAAAGGACGATCGATGGATTTAAGGATTTAGAGTGACACAGCTGTTTTGATAAAGGTGTTATTTATGTTATAGTTATTTGAATAACGGTTAATGTTACGTCAGGCCCGTTCTCAGCTCCTCGTTTGTGTTTATGTCACGTTAGCATACCGTATCGTTTAGCCTGTTGTTGCACATTCATGTCTGTGTTGGATTTTGTCAAATAAATTTGGTCGAAAAGTGCGACTTGTACTCCAGTGCGACTTATATATGGGGTTTTTTCCCCCTTTATCGTGCATTTCATGGCTGGTGCGACTTATACTCCGGTGCGACTTATAGTTCGAAAAATACAGTAAGTTGTTATCATGTAGTATGTACATATGTTTGTGCATGTTTGTGTTCCCACACTCACCGCTGTTGACAGTCGAGAGGCGAGAGTCATTTCCAGGTTTCCTTTCATGCCCAATACAACAGGAAGCAAAATGAAGATCTCTGTGATTTCTTGGAATACATCCCAATTCTACCATAGAAATGCAAAAGAGGAAGAAAAGTGCTCATTCAAAAGCTAACTGTTGTAACCCATGATACTTTGTGAGACTATTTTGTTTGTTTTTTGTTTGTAATGGTTTCTTTGTCTGTCTGTCTGTCTGTCTGTCTGTCTGTCTGTCTGTCTGTCTGTCTGTCTGTCTGTCTGTCTGTATGTATGTATGTATGTATGTATGTATGTATGTATGTATGTATGTACGTACGTATGTATGTATGTATGTTTCTCCGTTTGTTTTGACAAATTGATCTCAGTGAAGGAAACTTATTACCCTGGCTATTCTTTCATCTGTAAGGTAAGACAAATGTCAGTCTCACTTAGGACATCACACAATCTTACAAGAAGAGAATTAGAATTATTCGCCTCATTTATCTATTTGTTTTATTTTCATGGTGTGTTAATAAACTGTTCAAGCTAGGTCAACATACTCAAATTGATTAAGAAACTCTTAATGTTCACTTGTAACACCAATTGAATTCACTTGTTTTGGGGAACATGAGCAAAGATGTGGAGTAAAAGTTGGTTCTTTATTTGCAAGATCTTGGGTTGTTTAAAGGAAAAAGTCTTGTTCCTCGTAGAAAGCATCTTCACTTCTTCGCTAGGGGAAGAGCCCCTCTAGCTGTCTGAATGGCCCTTTTATAGTCTCGTCTGCTCCCTCCTCTGGCATTACCTCATTGTGGAATGGGTGCATGACCTCAACCTACTTCCTCTATGCCTGCTGGGAACCAGATTGCCTTAGCAGCATTGGTCAAGACAGTTAACAGCTGTGTCTGGTCTCACTCTTTCCCACCAACCGTTTCCCACCAACCGTTTTCCACCAACAGTATAGCAACTAACCTCTGGTGTCCATTCCCAAGCACATTACATGAATAAAAACACTTTTCCATGTTGAGTACATACAACATACGTACGTGCAGGATATTGGGATTTGTTTCAAGAATGTATAGTTAGTTACCGGCGACAGAACATAGAATGGCCAGTTGGTTGTGACCAGAAAAGAATGAGAGGCTGACTGTATAGGGCTGCAGGACAAACAAGCGTTCATTATTGAAAATCCATGTCGAGCACAGAAGTCCAAAAGTAGAACACCGCTCGGGTTCAGATCGGGGGGGTTCCTCCCAATCACGCCCTTCCAGATCTCACTGTCATTGCCCACGTGAGCAGTGAAGTCACCCAGTAGAACGATGGCATCCCCAGAAGGAGCGCTCTCCAGCACTTCTTCTAAGGACCCAAAAAAGGGTGGGTACTCTGAGCTGCTGTTCAGTGCATAGGCACAAACAACAGTCAGGACCCATCCCCCCCACCCGAAGGAGGAAGGAAAGCTACCCTCTCATGAATCCCAATGTGCAGGCGCCCAGCCGGGGGGCAATATGTATACCCACAACTGCTGGACGCCTCTCACTTCCAACTCCAGAGCGGTAGAGAGTCCAGCGCCTCTCGAGAGGGCTTGTACCGGAACCCAAAGTCTAGTCGGATTTTTTCTGCCTCACAGACCGGCTCGGGCACCTTTCCAGCCAGAGAGGTGACATTCCATGTCCCAAGAGCCAGCTTCTGCAGCCAGGGATCGGACCACCAAGGTCCCCGCCCTTGGCTGCTGCCCAGCTCACTATGCACCCAACTCCTTTGGCCCCTCCTACAGGGGGTGACCCATGTTCTCCTTTCGGGCTGTGTAAACAACAAAGATGGCTGATTTGAATAAATTGTAGATGCAAGATTCACTTTTTGCATAATTTCACTCTTAATGATTGAAGCAAGCACTCTAGAATCTTTGGATTTTTTAAAATTGAACTGACCCGTGTTTGGGTCACAACCCGTCACTTGAGAACGATTTCTTTAAATGATTTGGCATTTTCTTTACCTGAACCATGTCGAGAAGCAGTCCAGCAGAGATAGTTCCCAGCCCAGCCAGCAGGAACGACACCAGTATCTGCAACACTAAGGAGCAGACTGACTCAGGGCGTACCTCTGTACTACCACGTGAGATCTTTGCCTCCTGAGACCCAATGAATCTTGTCCCACTGGGCAGTAGTGGGTCGGTCTCAGTGTAGTCCTGTGGTTCATAAGTGACATTGACGGGTGAAATAATCAATCTCGGGGTGAGATAGTTGGGTCCTGGAGAGTGTTGTGGTAGGACACGGTTCTGGGTGGATCTTTTCTCCTCAGACCCACTTGTCTGGACACCCTTTGACTCTGGGAATACCATATTGTCAAGTGGGACTCTGGCAGAAAAGAATCCTGCTCCACATGCCCTAAACAAACATAAACACATTAAGATACAGAACTCCATCCATCCAAAAATTGCAAAGCATTAGAAGCTAAGTTTTCTGGTCGGTTTGCATTTTCTTTGGCTCTGTTTTGGTTGCAGTGTCTGAAGAGACGGTGGTTGTTTAGCGTCATCTGATGCAAAGATTGCCTCGATTGTTACTCAACATCTCAACATACCAAAGTCTCATGAGCAACACTGAGGTTATCTTGTCTTACTGGGACATGCTATTAGTATTTAATTCCTAAGAGATGCCTGTGGGTGTGGGACAAGTTATGTCATAGGCAAATGATTTAGTGTTACAATTTTGAATTGAGTTTGCTAAAATAAAGTTCTTAAAACAGACTTTCTTTGTAAATAACTCGTGCACACGTGCGACTTATATTCCGGTGCGGCTTACATAAGTATAAAACTTAAAAAAAATCATGAATTTCAGCTGGTGCGGCTTATAGTCCGGTGCAGCTTATAGCCCGAAATTTACGGTATACATGAATGTATCAAGTTGAGGAAGGACAAAGAGGAGACAACAAGCATAGAAATGATATTCCATAATGATTTATTATGTTTTATTGTACATTTGTAATTGCTGTGGAAAGTGTGTTGTGAATAAGCCTCAGAGGCAGAGGAACTAAAACTTATTGCCTCTGCTTGGCCCCAGCTGATCTCCAGCCAGCGATATGAGGAAACCACCGGAGATGATCTTTCTGCTTGAAATGACGTGCAAAATAGCTAATCTGCTAATGCGTGCTTGAAATGACTCTGCAAGAAACATAAGTAAACAAATGCAGGGCAGATGCCTGTTTGCTGATTTCCCCACCCCTTTAGAGGGGCCCTTATGTAACCTAGGGACCTCAAAATGAATAAAAGTGAGATTTATGGGAGGGCTGAGTAGAATAGATGAGAGAACAGCGTACGGCTCTCCTATTCTCCTTGCAAGAAACTGGAAGTGACTTCTCTCCTCATTGTTTGTAAGTTATTTGGGGAAATAAACCTAACAACAAGGGATAATTGTAAAACTTAGTGGAAGGCTGCGATCCCACGCTAAATCGAGCAACAGAATGTAGCTGGAATTCGAAAACGAGATGAACTTGCAACCGCATGCCTAAGAAAATGTCACCCCGACCCAACAGGTTGGAGCTGCAGTCTGATTTTAGACAGTCATGTGAATACAGGATGTGGCCCAAGATTCAACTTTAAACGGAGAGTCGGGTCAATTACGTTCAATAAGTGCGGATTTGACACCACTAATAAATCATAACGTTAGTTTTTGACACATTGTTCTGTGATGCAAATATTTCAATTGCTAGAAATGTTTACTACAATAAATATTTGTACTTTTGGACAAATGTTGATTTGTACAGTGTGTATGTGCACTGGAGATGGTTAATGAAAAAAAAGAAAAAATTTAAAGTCTTTCTCCAACACAAATGAACATACATTGCAAGTTGTGTGTGTGTGTGTGTGTGTGTGTGTGTGTGTGTGTGTGTGTGTGTGTGTGTGTGTGTGTGTGTGTGTGTGTGTGTGTGTGTGCATGTGCGTGCGTGCGTGCGTGCGTGCGTGCGTGCGAGTGTGCGAGTGTGCATATATGTATGTATAGGCCTACACATTAATGTTCGCTCAAAATCAGAATATTAAAAAAAACTGTTACGATAGATGTAAATGTTTATTTAGACCTTACCTTCAATGTTTAGGAATTCCGCAGACAACAGCTTCTCATGCTGCACTGCAATCTCTGGCCTTACCTTGTCCCATCATCCTCTGAATGATGTATTGTGCCTCCACACTGAGTTAAGTGTGACATCGTCCCACCCCATGACCAGAACAAATCTTATAGCATGCATGCCCACCATTTTTGACGCATGATTGTTAGATGAGTGTGCTGTCTGTTGCAGATGCATTACTGAACTGCATAACCACCACAGATGAATAAATGTATTATTCACATATGCTAAAGTAATGCTGTTCAAGCATGGCTTGCATGCATTAACAGCATAACCTACAGCCAGTACAACCATTACTTGAATATAATTAACCATGGATATGATGAACCTTTCTGTGCCAGACAAATTGGGAGAAAAAAAAGTGCAAAACAAAAGCTGAGGACTTACGGGCCATGTTTATCCACTGTAACCTTACAGTTTGCGACAACAAACGCCCTGGTTGTTGCCCCTAATTGAATAAAGTAATAAGAATTGTCAAGGAAGTGCCTGCTATAGCTTCAGTAGCACTATAATCTAACATAGATTACATACATAAAATGATAAGATTTTTTTATGGCAAGTGGGGAAATATTATTGGGAATATATTGTTATTGGGAATTATATTCTTATATAAGCATGTTGATGTCCGCTTGTCTATGAACTTCCGGACTTCATTTCCCAAGAACGCTTGCGGCACTTTTCGAAATCACAAGACCCATCATGGCTTTTTGTAGCTCTATATTTTAAAAACAGTGTTTGGATTGCATATTTTCCTGCGAAATGGCTGTGGAAACTCTTGCACCTGATTGGGAATTTGACTGTTTTGACGACGGTTCACAGAGTGAGTTACTGCAATTCGATCGATTGTTTTTCAAGTGACTGCATCATCTGACAGCAGCTAGCAAGTTAGCCTTGAAAAGCTTCGTTTCTTTGATTATGGAATGCAATTGTGCCGAACAGTCCATCAAACTAAACCCACGTTGCTTTGATTTACTGTCATCTTTGCTTACTTATAACAGTCAACAATAATAGACTATAAGCTGACGCTCCGTGCAAACATCACAGCTGACAGATTGTTAAATACCTGAGGTAAAGAAAGTACTTCTGTGTTATGCATACCACCGAGCACAGCTTAAGATACACTTGCATCATTTAATGAGTCCCCATCACAAGTTCCGAATGGAATCGGGATCAAATTATAATGCTGCGTTGCGTGGCATTCATAAAACGACGAACTCTCGGACTTGCCTTGTCGAAGTACTGATGAAAGATCCCTCCCAACAGAAATACATACAGAAGTTCAACTCAAGAATTATGCCAAGTTTTTGGAAGAGTACACAGCTCAGCTGAGGGGCATTGAGGAGGCTCTCGATGACTCAATTGGAGATGTTTGGGACTTCACGCTGGACCCCATTGCCCTGAAAGTAAGGAAACCACAATCATTGTGAATATTAACAATTAGCTAAGCAAAAAGTGGCACAGAAGATAGCTTTAGCAAACTGAAGCAATTTATACCACTTGTTTATAAAATTTGAAATGTTACTGATTGAAAAAAAAGTACTGAAATGTCACTCCTATTTCCACCATTTGTGATGTTTAGCCATAGTAAGCATCTTTATGTTTGGAGGAAATGGGTGGAAGCATGCATGTCAGAGAATACGATCCCAACTATGTTTTGGAATTGTTTTGCAAGGCATGTGTGAGCAAGGTGGCCTTGCCCTGGCTTAAGTTACATCAGTTCTGTCAGGGTGAATCATCTACAATTCCTTCCAAATATTGTAATGAAACGTATGAAGAATTCTGCCATACAATAAAGTAATGGAAACTAAAAAAAAATAAAGTTTAAAAAAACTCACATTATTCTGTCATTTAGTTATTTCACCAATATTTTGTATTTCAGCTCATCCCACATGAGCAGTCTTCCTTGTTGGAGTTGATTAAAACAGACAATAAGGTAAAGATAAAAAAAAAAAAAAACACACACACATTGATCTATTTCAGTGATCATTAAAAGATCAGACCTGAAATGTTTTTCTTTTCATGTTGATTTGCAGGTCCTTAATAAAGTCATCACAGTATATGCTGCTCTGTGTAGTGAAGTGAAGAATCTCAAGTATGAGGTAAGCATGTAACTGCTCAGTTTCAAATCTGCTTATGTTCTGTGGCTGCCATAGTATCTCATTTCATTGGTCATTGTTTTCTGTGTGCCATTATGTATATAGTGTACTGCACATAATAAAACTAGAATCATTGCACTGGTCATGTTCCCTCACAGGCAGAAAACAAGTTCTACAATGGTTTATTGTACTATGGAGAGGGAGGTAATCTGCCATTCATCTACTCCTTTTTTTCCTTTTTCTTTACCAGTATAATATTGCTCATTGTTTCAGTATGGATTCATTAGACTCATGCATCCCCTTTTAACAGTGTCTGACCTTAGCGTTGTTGAAGGCGAGTGCCAAATTCAGATGGGCAGATTCATCTCCTTCTTACAGGTAGCGAATGAAAGAATTTGTTTAATATATAACAAAATAATAGTGTCTTATTTACAGTACAAAAATAATTGACTCATAATTGTCTATCAGGAACTGTCCTGTTTTGTATCAAGATGTTATGAAGTGGTTGTCAACATTGTTCATCAGCTGGGTGCCCTCTACAACAGCAACAAGTAAGTTCACAAAAGCCACGTGAAGAACAGATGAAAATGTTTATATATTCATGCTTTACTCGCACTCCCCATTAATTTTCTGTAGCATGTGGAATGTTAACTGTAAAACTGTGGTGCTCACTCGCAAGAACCACACGGGAGACAGTATGCCTGTTCGAACAAAGTCTGACTATGGATTCTTGCAAGAGCCTATTTATTGAGAGAAGCAGGGTGGGGGTGAGAGTGGACAGGTTTGGTGAACCCCTAGCCTCTGGTCAAGTCAGAGCAGGGGGTGTTTTACGATGTTGTGTAAAGAGAACGGCTTTAATTGCTTCCTCTGCATCAGTTCAAAGGATCTTAGCACTTTGTTCTACTCCTTTAAGACAGGACAAGTTTGGTTAATTATTACAGGTTACATTCCAACATAATCATAGGATCAACTAATCTATCAACCCTAACAAAAACTAAGCCGTTGACTGATAAATTCATATTGGAGCAGGAATGGAATTATCTTTGCACTGTCCAGCTCATTCATAAACCCTGACCTTTGTGCCCGTAAATAACTGACCAGTAATATAATATTTCTTCAGGGCTGCAACTAAAATTATTGATTCATCGGGTGTCCATTTCCAGGTAAGCCTTCACATATCACCAGTGGTATTTTTGGATGAATTTATTTTTGAACCCTCTGTATTCTTTTTCCGTCTGCAGATAGTTTATGAACACCTTGGTGATTTATTAGTGGTTCTACTTACCCTTGATGAAATCATGGAAAATCACGGGACACTCAAAGATCACTGGAAGATGTATAAGAGGTAAGCCACAGTAGTTTAATTTACAGAACAATTGATTCGTAATTCACATTTTGGGATACATTTATTGCAATTATTTGGTTGCAGGTTATTGAAGTCTGTGCACCACAATCCTGGGAAATTTTCAATTGCCGAAGAGAAACTGAAACCATTTGAGAAGCTCTTGCTCAAACTTGAAGGACAGTTGCTAGATGGCATGATACTGCAGGTAACTTCCTTTTAAATATCAAATAATCAAACCAAAAACCATTAACCAATTAAGCAAGCCTGACCAATGCTGTCTTGTCTCGCACAATGCAACAGGCATGCGTTGACCAGAGGTTTGACGATCCTGCCAAGGGAGTAACTATCACCAAAAATGCCACTTTTGCCGAGGAGTTTGCCTTCAATATACGGACCATCTTCTCCAATGTGGAGTCCAAGATTGGTCAGGTTTAATTCATGTGATATTTGTTCACCATACGTTGTTCTAACATAATTTTGAGTGATTTACGTCTGTGTGGTTTACAGGGGAACCATCAGAAATTGATCAGAGAGATAAATACGCTGGAGTGTGTGCTCTCTTTGTGCTTCACTTTTACATCTTTAGAACTGTAGACAAAAAGCTCTACAAATCACTCCTAGATGTCTGTAAAAAGGTATTCAGAAAAGTCCCGCTGGATTGATCACTGCTTATTCCCTTGACACAGCTTGTTGAAGCTTTTGTGTTTGTACTTCAGGTTCCAGCTGTCACGCTGACTGCCAACATCATCTGGTTCCCCGACACATTCCTGCTTAGCAAGGTTCCCGCTGCAGCTAAAATGATAGACAAGAGAAGTATTCAAGCCATCCGATCGCATCGAGACACCTTCCTTCAGCAAAGGGCCCAGACACTGTTGAAGTAAGTCATCTGTGGCCTTTTTTTTTTATTATTATTTTTTTTGGGAAGGTCAGCAACAATTGCAGGTTTGGTAACATGATGTTGGCCTGTCTTCAGGGATGTTCAGTCGTACTATGTGTTTGTAACGTCATGGATGATGAAGATGGAGTCCATTCTGTGCAAGGAGCAAAAGACTGACAAGATGGCTGAAGACCTTAACAGCAGGTGTAATGTATTTGTTCAGGTAAAACAAATCTAGATGACTTCATTTATCCGTCCAAATATTTTTTCTCTGTGACAACTTACTTGGTGTTTCCTTGCACACAAAGGGTGTCCTATTTGCATACAGCATCGGTACCATTATCAAGACCACCATGAACATGTACATGTCCATGCAGCGGCCCATGACCAAGACCTCTGTCAAGGCGCTGTGCCGATTGGTGGAATTGTTAAAGGTGCGTTACCATGGGGGCTGTCAGGACTTGGCAGACGTACTGATCTTGTGTCATGTCACTGCCCCTCAAGGCTGTGGAGCACACGTTTCATAGACGGTCGATGGTCGTCGCAGATTCTGTCTCTCATATCACTCAGCAATTGCAGTCGCAGGCCCTCAACGCTATCTGTGTTGCCAAGGTAACGCACACGCTATATGGGATCACATGACATTTCACCCACTGCATTAACTCCATAAAAAGCAGCCAGGCTGTAGGAAGAGCGCGATTCGAGCCACACTTTGTGTGTGTCTGGTTTCCGCCCTTTTTCAAAAGTCGTTGGCCATTGAAGACAACTCTCTGCCTCTGTGAAATTCTTGATAAATGTTGATGAACCCAACAGTCATGATAGACCAAGGATCAAGCATTACGCCACACTCTGCTTGCTTATTCTTGCCTCTTTTTGTTTGTCCCCAGAAACGAGTGATATCTGACAAGAAGTACAGCGAGCAGCGTCTGGATGTGCTGTCCTCCTTGGTGCTTGCCGAAAATGTCCTCAGTGGACCCAGCACAAAAGAGAGACGTCTTGTCGTGTCTTTGGCTCTCTGTGTTGGCACTCGGATGGTAAGTGCGCTCCATTCAGGACACTGAGCCATCATTTTTTCATATTTGAATTTTACACCGAACATTTCCATCAGTCATCAACAATACTAGAAACTGTGATGGACCTTTCGTCAGTCCGTCACAGACATACTACCCACCCTTAGGGTTAGTGACGATTCAGGCGACGGACAATAAAACACTTCCATTGTCGTAGTCTTTCGTCGTTTCCAAGTTTCTGTCATTTTCCAGCAAAACAGAAGTCTGCCAGCGCCTCCTTTTGGTGACGGAATGCCCACTTCTGATGATTTGCCGTCTCTTAGTTTGCATACTATTTACCTATCTTCAAGCTGCAGCTGCAACAAACTTCGTGTTATACAAAAAATCTCTCTGGCTGTTGTTTCTCGTAACCCGTTTATCTGCGGCTGCACGCCATCTGTCTCAGTTGATCAAATTACCGTGGGGTCGCATTCATTCTCCACCAAATTGTTTAACTATCACCCCTTGTTGTCTCCTCTTAATCCTCATCCACATCAATACATTGTGTATGAATAAACATAAAAAATAAAACATCAACCTTAAATACATGTAGGTTTCTGTTCAAATATCAATAACAATAAAACATATCATGTCCATCAATTACTTAATTTAACACACAATCAGGGCTAACTATGATCATGGGTGCTCCTGTTAACGTGTGTAAATGTATTGCTTAAGCGGTTACCGTTCATTATGGCAAAGCTAAATAATATAAAGCACAACTCAATCTAACAACGGTTAACATAACGCATAATCATACCGACTATGATTATGGGTGCCCCTACGTTAATATGTAAAATTGTAATGCTTAAACTGTTACAGATGATATTATAGCAAAGCAAGGTATCATAAAATAATTCTAAGTTGTGTGTCGTCAGGTCGCCTGTTACAGATGATATTATAGCAAAGCAAGGTATCGTAAAATAATTCAAAGTTGTGTCGTCGGGTCGCTCATGTCAAGCTTTGTCTCTACCATCTGGCGAAATTTGGATTTGCGTTTTGAGCCAATTCGCGCCTGGGCCAAATCCAATAACACATCCTACACACCATCTGCACCACCTAGCCACCATGTCACTTCACACAGCTCTAGAATCGAGTGATGGTGTCCTGCGCTTTGCATTGCACTTGGATGCAGCTGCTCGTCCATGGAAACCCTTTCCATGAAACGCTGTTTTGAAGGACACATGAAGTTTGCATTCCCATAGCAATTGACTCAGCAGAAAAAAGACCTGGCACTATACACCCCATCCACTTTTTTTTTTAAATTTTTATTTCAGATGGCTTTGTTTGGCAACTGCCCTCTTGACATGCACTTCAACAACTGAACTCCCCACAGCATCAACCCCCCTTAAAAAATAGATTAATGTCACAGCTAGCAGCCTATCATAATTCTGCTGAGTTCCTGAGAGCAACCCATTCTTTCACAAATGTTACACTGTAAAAACAGTCTGCATTCCTTGGTGCTTGACATACACCCTCGGCCTTGGATAAGAACACCCAGATGGGAGTGAATACTTTGGACAGTATTGTGTCTTTTTTTTTTTTTTTCTTAGACAAGAACCCAGGAGACAAAACCATCTTTTGTGCACATTAATTCAAAGAGGTCAGAGCAGCAGCACAAAGTAGCAAGCAGATAACGATGCCATCTGGAAAACACTTATACACAACCATTGGTGTGTATTTGTGCATCTGTATTTATATTCCTTCAAGGTTTCTTTCTTTGTTCGATTGTGCCTCCTTTACCTCATACCTTCCTGAAATGAAATACACTCTCTGTGGACCTAAACATTGCACCAGGGTTGGGCAATAAATTTTACAAAGACACCGCATAAACTGAAATGCTGGAAATTTAACTTGGTAACCTCAATTTATCTAAAATATTATTTTTAATGGATTGAGAAAAAGCAAGTTATCTGTTTTGGGCCCCAATCACCAACTCTTATTAACTGTTCAGGATTCAGACTCCCACATATGTAGAATTAGAAGTATTGTTGTTTTCTGTGTGTGCTACACTTTAACACAAAACAAAAAACTGTCAAAAGATATACAAAGAACTTGTGGCATTTTAATATAGCATACCTCCAAGTTATATATTGTCATGAACAATACCCGGTCAGCATTGTCATATTATATCACAATGTGATGAATATTTAAAATTCAAAGCATGATGTAAATAATATTTTACACGCTGTAGAAAACCTTCAGAGATGAGGAGTTGCTTCCACTGCAGCTTGTGTTGAAGAAGCTGGACCTGATTAGTGAGCTGAGTGAGAGGTGGGAGATGACAGGATCACACTCAACAACTTGGATATGACAGATGTGTGCTTAGTGTTTTTTGTTTTTGTTTTTTTTTAACTTCTAAGGGTCAAACTTCAGTGCGACTGCAGTTTTCTTTACTGGCACCGAGCAGTGTTCCCTATCTACTTGGATGATGTCTATGAAAATGCAGTGGATGCAGCACGGATGCACGTAAGAACCATAACCTTGTTATTGATCGCATTCATGTCAGTTTTACCTGCATTGGAACTTTGATTTTATGGTGGTTTATTCCAGAATTGGTTGTAATTCACAACAAGGCCAGTACACGGTGCTGTGTTGCTATGAAAAGACAGAGACTGGTTGGTCAAATGTTGCCAGGCTCTGCTCATAGCTAAAGAGAATTCAGACCACAAGAGACTTGAGCAGACTAAACCATGTCAATATGGCTGCCATGTTGGCAGTGGTAGTGTTCATATCATTTAGGGACATGCAATCCCCTCCAAAATTACTGGAACAGCAATGTCAATTCCTTCGATTTTGTTGTAGACATTTGGATTTCAAATCTAAAGATGGTTCAGGTTTCCAACTCTTATTCCATCGTATCTTTTTAAAATTTTCATTCAGTGTCGATAATGTTAGAGATTTGCTCACTCCAACTTATTTTGCAAGAACCATACGGGAGACAAGTAAGTCCTTTTGGACACCTGCAGGTGGAGAGTCCATTCGTCGCTGTCTGAACAGCGATGATCGAATGAATTCTGAAAAGTCTCCTTCCTGCAAGGGCATATTTATTAGGAGGAACAGAGTGGGGGTCAGAGTAGACAAATGGCCGAAGCCCCTGGCCTGTTGATCAAAGCACAGCAGGGGGTCTTTCACGATGTTGTGTAAACAAAACAACTTTGATTGCTTCCTCTGCAGCTAGTCAATCAGTTCAAAAGATCTTAGCACTTTGTTCTACTACTTTTGTTAAGACAGGACAGGCGAGGGTAATTATTACAGGTTACATTCCAACATAATCCTACGATAAAGATAACCTGGAAAACCCTAACAGATAAGATCCTATTTTGGCCGACAAGAAACCCTGTCACTAAATCTGTGCACAATATTAACTGTCACATGGTAAATAAATGAATTGGTAAGTGTGAAGCACCAGATAAAAGTATAATACTTACCACTGTTAGGCTCAACATGGTTCATTAGTTGAAGTTTTAATTTTTAGCATGTGATGACAGATATGTCTTTTTGAGGCGTTTTAACTGTGACCTCTTTTGCTGTGCTGCCTTGATTGGTTCCTGCAGTACATGTTTAGCGCCCTGAGGGACTGCGTGCCTTCAATGCTGCAAACTAAACACATGGAGTCATCTGACCAGCTACTGGAGAGCTACGACAAGGAGATCATGGATGTTTTCAATGAGGTGAGTCAATGGACAGCAATAGAAAGGAAGTACCAAAATGATAGAACCAAAATCAGACCATTTGCTCTTTTTGTGTTGAATTAAAGCACCTGCTGGACAAATTGTGTAAAGAAATCGAGAAGGACTTGCGGCTTTCTGTTCACATGCACCTGAAGCTGGACGACAGGAATCCATTCAAAGTTGGAATGAAGGACTTTGCGCACTTCTTCTACCTCAAACCCATCAGATTCTTCAACCGGTTCATTCATATCAAAGGTTCTGAAAAAGTCCAGCTCTTAATAAGACCTCCAATCGTATTTACAATCAGCCAAAACTGCAATTCTTAACTGGTGCAACACTTGACACTATCAAAAACAAAATATAAGCTGTGCACACACAAAAATGACATGTGCAAAATTAATCAGTATAAATGTCCTTCCAGAATACGTGACCCACTACCTGGATAAAACGTTCTACAACCTCACCACTGTGGCTCTCCACGACTGGGCCACTTACAGCGAGATGAGAAACCTTGCCACACAGCGTTACGGGCTGTCAATGACAGAAGCACACCTGCCGAGTCAGACCCTGGAGCAGGTCTGTCTGTTGCTTTGTAACATATCATGATGGCAATGCAATTAATATTTCTTTTAGATTGTGCCTCTCATGCAAATTGTGCAATAAAAAAAATCCCCATTTATGAACAGGTTCAGATTTAAATGAACCAACGTTGGAGCTGATGTCGATAGATGCAGCGGCCTTAAAAATGGCGTGTACTCGAACCTTTGCCATGTCTCTTCTTAACAGGGGCGGGCAACTTATTGCATTTGTAGGTCATGCTATCCTTTTGAGAAGGCAAATGGATCTGTTTTTATCTAATCAATCTTCCCTGAGGCTCCACCATTTGCCTTGTGTAGGAGCAGATGCACTGGTGCCGCTGGGGGGGGGTCACGGGGCTACTGCCTCCCCCCCTCTGAAATATATGATAATTGACATGGAACAAATTTGATAAGTGCTGATAATATTCTCCTAACACTGCGTATTTCTATCAAGGGCCTGGATGTGTTGGAGATCATGAGGAACATCCATGTTTTTGTCTCACGCTACCTTTATAACCTCAACAACCAGGTTAGAATTGTAGCCTTCTTGTTTATTTTCTTAGCAGCACTACCAATGCTACTGCTGCTGCATTGTGAAGTATTTTTTAAAGTAACAACTATTATTGTCTCACAGATCTTCATTGAGAAGGCAAGTAACAACAAGCACTTGAACACCATCAACATCCGACACATCGCCAACTCTATCCGCACCCACGGCACTGGAATTATGAACACCACGGTGAGTGTACATGGGGATGGAGATTATCATTGCTTGTATTAGCTCACAGGAGCAATTTATCTCCTTCAGGTGAACTTCACCTACCAGTTCTTGCGCAAGAAGTTTTACATCTTCAGTCAGTTCATGTACGATGAACACATCAAATCCAGGCTCATCAAGGACATTCGCTTCTTCAGAGAAACAAAGGACGAATCCGACCAAAAGGTGTGACAAGTAAATTTCAAGAAAACCAGAAATTTCTGAGGATGGAAGTATTTTTTCTTAACATTGTTTGATGATTGTTGTAGTATCCTTTTGAGCGTGCTGAGAAGTTTAATCGTGGCATCAGGAAGCTGGGCATCACTCCTGATGGACAGAGTTACCTGGACCAGTTCAGACAGCTCATCAGTCAGATTGGTAAGATCTGCACACAAATTGTAAATTACTGTGTGTGCATATGCTTGCCGGTATGTACTTTTTTTTTTTTTTTTTTTTTTTTTAGTTCTTTGCTTTATCTAAATTAACAATTGCCCATAACGTTCATCATTTCCTGTTTTTTTTTTAATTATTTTTCAAAATTTCATTTCTATGTATCCCATCTTGGATGATTTGTTTTCAGAAATTTGTTGTAGGAATGGAATGGAATGCTTCCAAAATATTTTGGTTTAAGTACTCTCACAAAACTAGATGAGTCTTTACATATAAAATTATTTTGCTTAATGTTTAATCTTTGTATAAGAAAATCATATTGTTTAAAGCTTTCAAATGTGTAACATTGTGTCAAGTAACTTAACGTGGAGTGCGCACTTGTCTTCAAGGTAACGCCATGGGTTACGTGCGCATGATCCGCTCAGGAGGACTCCATTGCTGTAGTAATGCAATAAGGTAAGCTGTCGAATGACAAGATACATTAGAAATTTTAATAGTGGCTTGGATGGATGCCACCAGTCAAATTAAAAACATATTAATGCTTACTTATGGGTCTTGAAGGTTTGTCCCAGACTTGGAGGATATTGTCAATTTTGAGGAGCTGGTAAAGGAGGAAGGACTGTCGGAGGAAACTCGGAGAGCTGCAAGGTAACACCTCGGACTACCATGCTGACATTCTGGCTTTTATGTGAATTAGGATGATGACACATCTAGATAAACGTAGTGGAAACGTCACCTCTCGATATTCAATTGTCGTATACAGCGTACTGGATTCCGT
Organism: Syngnathus scovelli; assembly: GCF_024217435.2. Taxonomy (NCBI): domain Eukaryota; kingdom Metazoa; phylum Chordata; class Actinopteri; order Syngnathiformes; family Syngnathidae; genus Syngnathus; species Syngnathus scovelli. The sequence goes on from NC_090852.1 coordinate 11,315,079, forward strand.
ATTGGGAGATTTGACAAGCAACTCTGCTGAGGGGACGGAATACTTCAAGATGCTGGTGGAAGTATTTGCGCCTGAGTTTCGACGTGCAAAGAACATGCACCTGAGAAACTTCTACATGATTGTGCCCCCACTGGTTAGTACGGAGGCGTGCTAACTTCTGGTCTAACGTCGCTGATCTTCAAATAGCGATAGCATCCAATTTTTTAAATATAGTAGCAATCTGCTGAAATGGCATCACGTTACAATAAATGACATATTTTAGCTAAATGAAACCTTTTAAAGTATCCAAAATGAATATGCACAGCACCAAACAAGAATACAGCTTTTTTAATACATTTGACACCAGCATATCAATTTCTCCTTTAGACTGTGAACTTTGTGGAACATTCAATCAGCTGCAAAGAAAAGTTGAACAAGAAGAACAAGATGGGAGCTGCTTTTACAGATGATGGATTTGCTATGGGCAAGTAATCTTCATTGCTTGGGGAAAATCGTAAAACGCATGCATGAATGGCTCGTGATTCTGCTTTTCTATAATTTACCCAAGGTGTGGCATACATCCTGAAGCTGCTGGATCAATACTTGGAGTTCGACTCCCTGCACTGGTTCCAGTCAGTCAGAGATAAGTACAAGCAGGAGATGAATGCCATGGTGAAGGAGCAGCATCTTCAAATTGCCAGTCAGGATCAAAAGTTGCTCCAAACAATGAACCTCACCCAGAAAAGATTAGATCTCTACCTTCAGGTACCCACTTCATGTAACCTTGCCTCCCTCTCTCATGAGCTTTGCTACTTCTTCAATAGGCTCATTGTCTGATACGGAGTATTTTTGTTCTGTTTGATGTCCATCTGCAGGAGTTTGAGTTACTTCACTTTTCCTTAAGCAGCGCCCGCATATTCTTCAGAGCGGACAAGACAGCAGCTGAGGAGACTCAGGAAAAGAAGGATAAAGGTTTATTAATGAGTCATAAATTATTTTTTTAAATGTGCTTCTAGTAAATAAATTGTAAAGTTAATGGTTTTGGTCACCCACCCCCTATAGAAAACGCCTCTAAAACTGGAGGATCTTCCGATGGAGCCATCACTCCAGAACCTGGATCAAAGTGACCTTGTTGTGATTTCGGCATCAAGTGAACAAAGAATGAAAGACAATGTGTAATAGGTCAAGACTGTGCTTGTGCTGTAAGGAACATTTGGCTGACATCAAAAGACTACAAATTTGACAGATTTATCACAGAAGAATGTCTGGTAGATTTTGTGTATATGCTTTTATCAACGATTGTGTACTTATTAAGACTTACTGTGTGCTGTATTTTCTGTCTATCCATTTTATGTACAGCTTACCATCAATAGGGTCACGACCCAAGGTGAGCTGGAGCTTATACAAGCTGACTTTGGGCGAGAGGCTTGCACTGGTCGTTAACCAATAATAAAAATGATAACATCTAATAGGTTTTTGGTTGTACCCTAATCAGTGAGCTCAAAATTGGATTTTTCATTTGCAAAGTAGCCTTGAGAAATGCAGAACAAGCATGTACTTCTACACAAATGCCATGTTTTGCCATAGGTGGCATCATGATTGTTTATGGCCTTAAGTGGTAGCTTCGTTCTTAATGCCTCATTATGCATAGTAGCAAAATGTTTGTGTGCCATATTTGCATACAGCTCATTTATATGTCCTTTTACCACATTGTTAAAATGTAAATGTGCCTTTCTGAACTGTAGGTATAGTATATTTGATTTAAAGAACAATAGATTGATGTAGAAATAACTACACTGAATCTCTGCACAATGCAAGACTTTTTTGCAGCACTGATAATTGCATTTTACACATTTCTTAATTTTATATTCATTGTAATATTAGCCTAACATGACATTCCATCAATTTACCATCCTTGGGTACATATTTAAAAACTAATAAAACCTGCACTTTGGATTATTTTTGTTTAGCGCTTATACATAGTGTGTGTCATTTTTCCAGTGTTTTGGTTGATGAGCTCTTAACTACATACAGTACAAGAGACATTGTAATTCAGGAAAGCTTTTGTCTCCTTTAATACAAAGATGAAGCGGTTGCCTCAAGAAATACAAGACAGATCTGCACTGGTTTCTCCACAATTTTCCCTATGAAATTCTTCTGTTCAAACTGCTTCAACTCACTTTTCTACTTATGGTTTGTCCTGAAATCTATATTTTTTGTTGTTTTTGTGACCATGTTGGTTTTATTTTTTTTAAATTGAGAAACAATTCCTTGTGTGATACTTAATTTGATGCCCAAAGTGCTGTGTTCCAAGCTCCAGCAAATATCCTGTTCCTTCCACATATTGCATCCATGCTCACCTCAAAAACGAGGTACAAGGCAGGGCAAAATTTTTTCCAAAATAGATGTCATATATATATATACTGTATACACATAGATATTGCAATCATATATACACATTCAAAAGTACATGTTCTACTTTGTGTGATGTAAAGAAAAAAAATTTACACAATTCTTAGAAAATTGTAACAAAGACAGTTAAGTGTTTTGTTTGCTCTAAAGCAACATTTTGCCGGTGTCTGGTCTCTGAGAGTAATTTGTCCATATTGGTGGACACCAAGTAGCCCACACTTCACAAGCTAAACGATCGGAGACAGTCATCAGGAGAAACATGAAATAGGAAATAGCTGGTGGTGGAATAAAAGGAATAAAGGGTGAGAAATTGCAAATACTGGTACCTGAACCAAGGGAAGAATGGAAACAAAACAAATGCAGGAAGTGTCGGGACAATAAAAAAGCACAAACAAATGTTGTGTTCTTTTATTACTAAATATAGTGCAACAATAAACATTGCATTTCTTTCACCCTTTCACTTGAGTCTGAGGATTTTAAATTTGCCTTCCCCCTCGCTTTGTCTGCTGTTTACAAACGAGGGTCACTACTCCTTCCTGGGAGAATTCAGGCTTCAGACTCAGATGTAAACATAACACAGACCCTGCTCAAAACGAGACAAAAACAGGGGGAAACAAATAGAATAAAAACAAAAGTGTTGCTGTTTAGGGCAGCATGAAATTTTGGAACGGTAGGCAGTTCTGATGTCAGACTCGCCTCTCCTGCAGTCAAAGAGACAAATCATCGAGGAATAAAAACCAGGCTGTGAGAACCACAGCGCCCTCCCTGGACGACAGCATTATGTGCAGGAACAGCTGTAGCTTTGCGAACAGGTCGGCCTTAGAAGGCCTGCTGAGCTGGGTTGTAGTTGAATGTTGTTGGCACGTGAGGCCTCTCTTCCAGCTTGTCATACTCCAGATGGAATTCCTTCGATTTACAGACAATTTTGGACAACAACAAATGAGCGCTCTTGCTATTTTAAAAGACCGCTTGGAACTTAGCAGCAGAGCATTTTACCTTGGCCACTTTTCTCCAGTTAAGACAATCAAAAAAGTAGTAGGTGCCCCTCTCGTAGGTGTTGGTCTTCAGTGTTGGCTCCATACCAGGGGCTCTTGTGATCCAAAGTCGTTCCTCTTTGTGGTACCGCCAGTCCCGGTTAAAGCTGGGCAGATGAGTTGTAAAAAGAGGATGATTTAAAACCCCAGGGAGTACAAGACCCAGGTTGAATAATTCATTATCACTACTCACAGTTCTACTGCTGCCAGAAGCTGTAGCAAGTCGCCACCATTCATGTAGTACAAGTAGAACAACAAGTCTTCGCCGTATCGAGACAGTTTAATCGGAGCCAGCTGGATGCAGGACAGCAAAAAAAATAAGAAGAAGGACCAAAAGGCACCACTTTAACGCACTTTGAAGACTACAGCCATTTACAATGGAACCTCTTAAGTCAAATACGTTGAACTAAACTCCTGATCAAATACGCTTCTAAAGTCACATAAATGTCACTGCACATCTTGTGGGATTTCACTTCAGTGAGCATTTAGTGTTTCGCTTGTTCTTAAACTTTTTGGTGCCGTCTCTACAAAACACTAGACATGCCTGTTTTGACTGCTCAATAGAATTATATAATCCTAAATATAAATTAGACTACTGTATACAGATGATAAAAGATCACATTCAGTTTATCATAGACTAATATAAAGTGAGCTGTGTCTTTGCCTTCTTATGTATAGAATCACTTCCCATACACACAGTAAATATTTGCATTTCATCATCATACCACCTGTAACGGGGTCGTTGTTTTTGGGGTTTTTTTGTAAATAGTGCTTAACTTAACTAAATAGCGGTTAACTTAACACTTGTATGATGATCAACAATAGAGAAATGCTATTTAAAACACTGCCTGTAGGTTTTATGATGGCAACCGTTTGACCCAGGAGGAAATGTATTCAATGATTACTTTTTTGTGAGTAACGAGAAAGACGAATAAAGGAGAGAAAAAAATGTGGCTGACCGGCATCTCAAACCAAACTGCATTCAATTTAAGAGGTTTTACTGTACTTTATTTACCTTGTCCCTTATGTGGATATTTGTCAAGTACTCCGATGGAACATGGAAGTCTAAAATTGCAAAAATTGCAAATGTCAACTAAGTCTTTTAAGAGAAGAAACTTGTATCCATGTTAGTCTCTTACCAATATCTTGAGGTCGACAGGGTGCTGAGGCCCAGGGTGATGCAAACTTGGGATAAAGGTTTCTATCAAGAGAGGAAGCAGGGGTCAGTCACATTTTGAGGATGCGGTCCATCAAGAGTATTGCTTGCTGAGGCGGCTACACTCGTACTCTGGTGAATTTAAATTGAGACCCAGCGTTGTGAGGTCACTTCCAAGTGCCAGGTGGACCATCCCGGGGTCCGTTTCTGCTGCCCGGATGAACGTCAAAAGGCCAATCATACCAAATTGGTCCGTCACCATGCCTGAGGGAATGTTCGTCACCCGACCTGCGGCCACGAGACATGACGAGGGTTTAGAGCGCACTTCTTATCATCAATGCCTCATCAGCCGAGCCAGGCAACCTCTCCTCTAATCTCTTACGCCGTGAGCTTGTCAACCTTAAACTTCTCTCTCCATAAAATTGCAGCAGTCCACTGCGAGTGCTCACCATCAGGCAACACCTGGATCCCTTTCTTCTGGTTGTTGTTCTGCGCCGAGGCCGTCTTGTCCCCGGGGAACTTGGGCCCATCTGTGTTGGATGTGTTCTTGCTTGTTGAGTTCAAGTTCTAAACAAATCACAAGAACAGAGACAAAAAAAATGGTATGAGATCACAAAGGACTGTTTGGTATCCTGTGTTGTTGTGCACTTACAGTTTTATTGTCATCGCTGGTCAACGACGGATCCTTGTAATTTGGGCCGGGCAATGCGGGGAAGTCCTCATTATGGATTGAGAAATCCTGTGTCTGTTCCGTTGATGGTTTTGTCACCATGCCAACTTGTTAGTTAATCAGCAACACAACAATGGGACAGTTTTAGACAAAAAAGTAATTGCCATAAAACCGGTATAATTTGATATTCGGGTTTATCCAGGCTTCTTAATGACGCAAATTGTTTATGTGCTGATTACGTAGTGTTTGAAAGAAGCTTTCTGCAGCCTATTGGCCTACCATAGGGAGCCCTGCCAGCCAGCGGGTTAAGCACGGGTGTTGGGTTGCCGGTCCCTTCTCTCCGACTCCTGTCCGCTAACGCAGGGAAATCTGACAGATCCAGTCCCGCAAGATTTTCACTCCCATCTGCAGAAAGGGGACAAAAACATGCTATCTACTCAATTCACTAAAATGTGGTCTTCAGTGCACAACAAAAAGCCTTCACAATGCAATTTTAGAGCATTGTCTGTGCTGAGAAAAAAATAAATAAAAAATCTTTAAATAGTTAATTTTGGTTTAGTTAGTTATAATCTGTAATAATCAATATTAAAATAAATAAAAAAAACAATGAAGCATTGAGATACACCTTGTATTGTTGGTGTTGGAGGGGAAAAAAATCTTCTACTTCTGTAGACACATTGGTTTAACGCACTGACCTGTGCCATTGAAGATATTGCTTGATAACGAGTTGTTCATCCCAAAAGCCTGGTTGCGGTTCATTCCAAATCCGGACATGCTGCATATATTACAGATTAGACATACTTAAAAATGCTTAATAACACACCCGAAACTCTGGCAGAGAAAATCGGTATGTAGAAAAAAAAGCTTAAGACTAATCAAGCGCAGGTGTCCATGAAATGACAGTCTCATACCTGTTTACAGTGAAGGCTTGGCGTGCTGGTTGTTGTTTGGGCATACATATGATACTAGGAGAGCTGCGATTGGGGCTGCCGAGGCCTGAGCTGCTCATACTATTGGTCCTGCCGCTCATGCCAATGCCTTGACCGACCTGAGAGTGGTTCAGGATATTCCTCGTGTTCAGCGGTAAAGACCCCCTGTTGAAAGAAACAGGGAAACATTTATCAGTCCATATTTTTTTTCTCAAATCACATCAGGTCATTTAATTTCAGGTGAATTCAAGTGTCATGAGCCTGGCACCTGCTTGGTGATGGAGGGGTATGGAGGGACATGGTGGGGACACCAGTTGTCGGGGTGATGTGACTTTGTAGCTGCGTACTTTGTGTTAGATTTCGGTTTAACTGAGGCGTACTGTTGCCCATGCCTCTCACCGAAAAGCCGAGTGCACCTGCAAAGGAAAAATAATACTGTATTGGTAAAAACACAGAAAATACAGCCAGGTACTCCAATTAAAAGTCCATGCATTCAAAATGTCTACAAAATAACACTTTTAATACCCGTATGATGTTCAGGTTTGTGTTAAAATACACTTACGAGTCCTACACAATATATTTTTTAATCATTTAAAATATCCTCAGTGTGTCACTGTTTCCGCACTCACTTTGTGGACCGTACAAACTTGCACCAAGCTGAGATAGCTGCCCCGAGGATGAGGATGGTGAAGGTGACGACAGCATCTGGGGAGAAACATTCCATGAAGGGATAAGTCCTTGGATAGACAGTTAACCAAGCTAGGACTAAAGAAAGCTCACGTCTTTGTCCGAACGATGCGGGAACATCGACGGCTGGTTGTAATACATGCTTTCATCAGTGAAGTCGTTGTCCACTACCTCCACAAACTTTCTCGAACCAAACATGCCTTATGTCACCTGCAAAGAGAGTTAAAAAAATATAGGTATCTATGAAGGGAAGTGTGACTGGGAAGAAAAATACAATCAAAGTTCAGGTCAGCAATAGGATTTGAGTGAACTAAATCGGGATTGTGTGGCTCCACTTATTTACCTTTACTTATCCTGGACGAAACTACTGCAATTGCCACATGTTTGTACGCATTGTAAATAAGCGTCTTTGTTGACACTTTTTTGTTAGTTTTTCTCTTATTTATTAGTTTTAACTTTTGGGATTAAAGATGCACGCAGTGTCCTTTTGCTTGCGAGCTATAAAATATATCCAGACAAAAAAAGGCACCTTTGTAGTGTTTCTTGTATTTTACACAGATATAGATATTTAGACAAACGCTTCCACAGAGTGAACAGTTGGCGACACATACAACGCGAGGCGCCGATTACAAATATGACATTACGGAACAATACATAGTATGGAAGTGCAACGTTTCTGTTAACTTAATGTTTAACAGTTTGCCATAGTATATATTTTCTCACATTTTCGGTATCTGTTTGCGATGCTAACATGCTAGTTAGCTAGAGACATGACCATGTAGGCAGGTAGGCTATAAGCGGATGCCGTGCTTGTATATAGCATTAGCTTAGCTAATGCGGCTTCGCAAAGCAACCATTATGCTCGTAACAATTTTTATCTGTGCACTTTTCTACGCGTATTACGGAAATCTATGTGTTTAGGCATCCCGGCGTTGGTAGCAAGAAGAGGCTAGAATGCATATACCTCGAGACAGATGTCTCTTTCTCGTCTCAATTTACGCTCCGTTTGCCAAAGCAGCGACAGCAACAATCAGATGAAGCTAATAGCTAAATGAGCCGTTCCCCCGCGAAGAGGCACAGGAAAACACCGGGGCTAATTTCTCTCATTCATTTCAACGACCTGAGCTGCGCGTCGTGTTAGAAAGGCGATATACAATTTTAAAAAATCGGCTCACCGCATCAATTTCACTTGACTTCGTTAAATCCAAGATGGCTGTGTTCTCAACCGAAAAGAGAAATAGCCTTTACCCTTTGACCTTACAACCTGCAGACCACTTCCGTACACAAGCCCGAACGAGTCTGTAGTTCTCATGGGGTGATGCTCACCACCGAACAACAACGACGAAAACAACAATTGAGACTACAAAAATTTACATTGGAAATTTACACCACTAAAACTACTGCCACGCCCCCTCTATCATTATAATCTTTTGCATCTTAAACCCCGTAGCTCGCCTTCATATGCTTTCACTTCTCTTTTCTATTATGTTTCATTTAAGGGCTTCAATTTAATAATCATCTTTACTTTCTTTGCAATTTAACAAATTACAAAAGCAAACATTTGCGGAAATAATTACAAAATAAGGAGTCGCGGCAGCATTGTGGCGTCTGAGTGTCAATGGTTGTTTGTCCTTTTGTGCCGTGCAACTGTGTAACACTAAGTTTACCAGCACACTTGTGATCCTAATGAGGACACACAATCTTGAACGTGGATGATTAATGAGGATTTATTATTTCTTTGTATACTTGGTTGCTTGGTTTTTAATTTTCTCATCCACTCCCCATTTTATCTTTCACCGTACCCATAAATTACTTGTGGCAAGCACGGATGGAAAGAAGTGACAGTGGATTTATTCCATGCTTACTAATTTGATTTAGCTGAGGCTGCTGATCTGATTATATTTTAAAAAACACAATATATGCTATGCCATTGGGAGTACTAAATTTTAACTTAACAGAACTTATTACATCAAAGTTATAAATACATACATGTGATTGAACAAATGATACAGAAAAGGGTGGTTGGATGGAGCTAGATTGTGGTACCCCATAATGCCTGCATGGAAAACAAGTGAGACAAACATTGATGTCTTAAATGGTTCTTGTGGATAATTGTCAATGCTCCGAGTGTTCCATTGTATCGGTAGCCCACCAGAGAAGATAGTTATTTCATCTCTACTGGCCATCAGCTCACAGTAATTACACGTTCGCAATTTAGAGACATTCAATAAAGTCACCATGAGTAAAAATATAGCTTTCCAAATAAAAACAATTCTGCTTGATAATAATAACTTGTCATTTTATTATCAAAGGCAAAATGTGGATCATAGTTCTTATTAGACTGTGCAGATGGTACTGTGCATCTAGTAGTGTGATGCAAGATATCCAGAATACTCTTTGTCAAACTTGTCTCAGCTTACTGTAACATTTCTGACTTTGACTGTCCAAGTAATGGCATGACTGACACCTCACTGACTGGAAAGTTTCAGGACAAAACAAGTGCATTTTCAACAATGACGGATATTCCACATGTGCTGGTTTCCTGCCAGAGCAGCCCACTCTATAAGAGGGTGAAGAGGGAAGAGGACGTGCCAGTGAACAAAGACCAGGGCCTTCTCTGATAAGGAACATGACATTTCATCCAGTTGGATCCAGTTAAAAAATATCTTGTAGCTAAAGGTATGCAAGACGATGAAGTTTGGTGTTAACACTTCTGGAATTGCTAAAAAAAGAAAGTCAAATTGAAAGTAAATGTACATTTGATCATACACTTGACCTAATGTGCTTCTATAATAATTGCATTAAAATGTGAATGCTTTCAAGAGGAAACGATCCAAACAATCAAATTTTTGTCACGCCATTTTTTCTGCAGACGAAGAACTGTGTCCAGCCTTATCAAAACAGGATATGTGCGACTTTGGCAGAAAAAATAAAAGATTCCCATTATGCATATCCATGACATGCTGTGCCCCTCCCTGTCTTTCCCTTTGTCCCACCTCTGTCAGCACAGGGAACAAGAGGGGGGGAGTCATTTAGCACAAATGGGGAGGAGAGAACTGTTAGTGGTTGCCTTGAAAGTCAGGCCAAAGCTCAGAGGCACCGAGTTAGGCACTGGGGAACATCCACTCAGGGAATCTGATGTTTTTTCAGGTGATTATACTGGATAAATACATTGCTAACTGTTGGCGATGAAGATAGTTATGGATCAGATTTGTCGGAAAGTAGGTAGTTTTATTTTAATGGGTATTATTTATGTGATCAGTGCTATTGTATTTTACTCAACTGTGTAGTTTTTGACGACATGAAATGGTGTGCAGTGATTAGCATCCTAACAATCTGATTGTTACATCATTCATATTTGTAATCTAACAACTGCTGTTTTCTACACGTTTTCATGCACTTTGGAGCTGCAATTGGGGCGTTACAGTGGACTGAGATGAAAAATACATAAAGATGGCACCCGATTACCTCAAATTCCTGTGAAGGAGCAGCAAAATGGGAAATGCCATGCGAGGTGTCATCGCCTTCATTCCATCAAAACGCTGTCAGCGCTTCCTAGTGGGGGACCTGGAGGAGATGCCGCTTGATCGGACTCTGGACCTGAGTAGCCGTCAGTTGCGCCAGTTCCCTGTTGCTGCTTGTGTCTTTGATGAGCTGGTCAAGCTCTATCTGAGCGACAACAACCTTAGCAGTTTGCCTGATGAACTCGACCGCCTGAGGAAGCTTCAGCTTCTGGCTCTTGACTTTAACTGCTTTGAGGAGTTACCTGCAGCTGTCTGCAGACTGCCTCAGCTTAACATCCTTTACTTGGGTAACAACAAACTCTTCTACCTCCCTGAGGAACTCCAAGACCTGAAGGAACTTAACACCCTGTGGCTGGAGACAAATTGCTTTACAGTCTTCCCAAATGTGGTTTGTGAACTTCCCAATCTCAAGACCTTGCACCTTGGCTACAACCAAATACGCTGCTTACCCTATGAACTTAACAGGCTGGAAGAACTGAGAAGTATTTGGCTGGCTGGGAACGAGCTGATGGAGTTCCCGCCAGTGTTGTTGGAAATGCACTTCCTTGCTGTCATTGATGTGGATCGAAACAAAATCCAGCGCTTCCCCGCCCTCTCACATTTGCAGGGGCTAAAACTAGTCATCTATGACCACAATCCATGTGTCAATGCACCAATGGTGGCTGAAGGAGTCCGAAGGGTCGGGCGCTGGGCGGACTGCTCCGACGACGAGCAGGAAGATGAAGGTTCCAAAGCCAAGGTTTCAGAGATGGAGCCAGAGGAGGAGCCCAACGTTTAAGGTCACGTCACAAAGTGACATTCAGCTGTGAAGAGGCCTGAAAGGACAGGACGTCACTCAAGTGGATCACTTGAAGCACAGGGGTGTGCAGAGGCCTTCATACCATTGGTATTTGAGCCATATATGGGAAGGCAACATGTAACATGTTGGTCATAAGGAAAAAAAAGGGTTCCTAAATCAAAATGACTGCAGCTCGCTACAGGCCAAAGAACCATATTTAGTTATTACTGTATGTAGTACGTCAAAATAAATACCAATAGCATTTATTCATTTGATTGCATTTTAGTATTTCCAATGAAGGTCATAGATACGGTTATATAATGCGAGTTTATTTTAGTGGTTTGTTTTATGCCTTTTGTGTGTGTGTGTGCATGTGTGTGTGTTTGTGTGTGGAGGGGGGGGGGGTCACATGCAAAAAGTGAAATAACCGAAAAACTTAGTTGATCGAAACAGTGTACACCATGTGGGTCTTTGCAATGAAAAGCATGCAGTGTTGTTGTTTTTTTGTCACAATTACACTTATTTTACAGTTTGGCAATTTGGCTGAAAAGTTCAGCCCTTTTTCAGGTTCTCTGGGTTACAGCAGAAAGTGCATGATATATCAAAACCATGTGTATATTGTCAACTATTTTGTGTTGGTTTGGCACTTGGACAAAAAGATAAAACATCTTAAATTAGGATTGCAGAGCAGTGGTATATATCACTTCACTGAGGCTAAATGCAAGGATGGATATAAATCAAATGATGGACGGGGATTTCAGTCCATTAGGGCACTCCAGATCCGGAATAATGCATAATTCATCTGATAGATTGGAGATGTCGTTTGAATGAAGCCTGCTAATGGCTTTTATTGTCACCGCATTCCGACCCTATTATCAACGGTTTGCATTTGCAATATTATCAAATGCTCTGTAAACAGCTAACTTTAGGAGGGAAAAGTGAAGACTAAAATGTTTCCAATATGTATTCAGCTTGTTCTTTTGTACAGTCTAACTGATAACTGTTTTTTTCATTTCACAAACCCAATGTTTTATTTCTTTACTTACATATGTATAGTACTTTTATGTAATCATCTCTTACCATAAATAGCATTATCCAATGGACCTCATCTCAACAACAAGCGCGGCGGTCTTTAGAGAATAAAATCATTATAGACGAGCGGGAAACTTTTTTGACGTCTTTCAAGACATCTTAAAAACAGAGTATCATGTGAGTTCAACTTTCATTCGCACAGACTGAGACAGAAAATAAATGTACTATCATTTGTGTTCATGTTTTTATTTAGTGACAGTGCACAAGAAACATCTTTTCATTCTTTTTAGCAGAACAGAATAGATGAAAGTCTGTCAATATCTTTGGTACCTTAAATTACTCAAACATGAGCTTAAATACATAGCTGATGACCCTTTTACCTTCAATGAGATGAGAAACACATAAGTTGGAAACATCTCCTAATGCTGAACGCAGATGTGTTACATAAAGAAACACCAAAAACCATACATAACTTAAAACATTCATCTAAGACTAACTTTTTTTCATAACTTACTCAAACCTGAGCTTAAACACATAGCGGATGACCCTTTTACCTTGAGAAACACAAAAGTTGGAAACATCAAATGCTGAACATGCTGTGTTATATCAAGAGACACCAAGAAACATACATAACTTAAAACATCCATCTAAAACAAACATTTTTTCCTCTTCTGTGGAACAATAAATACAGTTTTCAACACTTGCGTTGTGCACATTGTAAATCTGACAAGCACTGGTGGGAAGAAGACCAGTTTTGTAAGTTCTTCAGTGCTACGATGGTGAAACGAGTCATTGCACTCGAAACGTTTTTGTGCGATATGAGAAGAATGATTCATGCGACAGATTCACAAAGCCCCTCAGGAACTATTAAAAACAAACATACTAGTTTTACATGTTAATCGCTTTGCGGAAAAAGTAATATTCCCAATTTGTAATTTGACTTAAGTGCGTGTGTTAGCTTATACTGTATATATAAATAAAACAAGTCCGTGTTATTAGATAATTGTAGCGAGAAGACAGATTATAGGAGTAAACCTCTTTAATTAAAACATTAAGCTCTATATGCTATTGACTTCTAATAGTAGGTGTTTGCTTTTGTTAAGCTCTGCAACTATATCCAACGGACTGCATACTGTATGCACTAAGTACTCTTAATGTCAACATGGCTTTTTGATGGACCAGATCTCTGTCGGAGTGTCGCCTCACTCTGGTCTATCGCTTCAGGCATTACGGAGTCAGGAGACACATCTTTTTCAGAATCCGGAACATCAGCTTCAGTGGCATTTACTTCCACAAACGATGTTTTTGATGACTGCGCCACCGCCGTGTCATCGGCCTGCTCATCAGGTGCATCATTCAAAGATCCAATCAGTCTTGGGGAATCCATCTCTTTCTGGGAATTCAGTTCTTTCTGGGAATTTTCCTTCTCCATGCGCTTCTTCACCTCCTCTCTTCTCTGCTGCATGCGTGTGCTGTCCCCAATCATGACTTTGACACGTACCTGATCCGGGGGCCAGATGCCACCCCATATAAATTGCAGGTAGCTGAAAAGCACAATCACGCTGAGGAAGGCGAAATTGGTGGCCACACCAATCACAGCAGATGTCAAGGGGAAGTTGTAGATGACGTAACGGACGCCGGTGAAATATGCATGAATGCGGAGCTGGGATGAGTAGATTTGCACACGTTTGGATTGGATCTCGATGACCGTGCCGATGGTTGGCTGATAACTATTGGTCTTGTAGGAAGAGAAGAGCTCGATTTCTATGAGCTGCTTCTGTTCAGCCATCCCGGTCAAGAGGAGAGGAGAAAAGAAGAAAGTGCTGAGAGTCTGCAAAAGGGTGGAGCGGTAATGCAGCATTGTTGAACGTCGAACAGACGACACCATCTTGCCACCTTTGGTGTAGCACGACATTTTGACCATAAACATGCCCAGATGTTCATTCACAGGAGACTCTGGTAACTCCAACTCCAAAGATATTCGATAAGGTTGGCCATAAGCCATCACCTGGTCCCTGTCGTTCCTCAAGAGGGAGATGTTGGCCGTCGGGAATGAGCAAAGCTCTGATTCCGATGCCTCACAATCGGAGCTGTAGTAGAAGTGCACGGGAGCCGAGAAGCTCACAGTGGGCATGTAGGAATAATAGAAACTACCGTACAGGAAGATGGACACCCAGAGCAGTAGTCCCAGAACACAGAAAAGTACAGCAGCTTGGAATAAAGTTCTCCGGGCCTTCAGGAGAGTCACGGCTGCCACATCGTGCAGCCAGTGCAGAAGCGGTCCCATCGTAGCCCCCATCGTGCTTTGTCCAGTCCCAGTAGCGATTCCTCTCGCTCTGAATCGGGCAGCGCTTCCTCTCTGTGGCTCTGTTGGCCGCTGCTCCGATAGTGCCTCTTTATATTCATACATTTAATGGGTGGCTCCAATGCGACACCGTGAAATTGCCAATTTTCACCTCAACATGACAAGACAGTTCTTGCAATCGTCAGGAGCCCTACTTCAAATGGGCGCCGCAAGATTTGTAACCTCACATAAAGAAAGCGATAGTGAGATTCCAATTATTAAGTCGCCACATCTCGCCGACGAACTAGGTAAGCTTGTTATCTTCCCAGCTAGCAAAACTAGTGACCCACGACCCGGAAGTGTTCGGACCACTTCCTTTCTTTGTGCTACTAGCTGCAACTCGACGATTTCGAAAACGAAGGCTTGCTGCCGCGCAGGCCAAAGAATCGGCGATGAAGAAAAAGACTCGCTCTGCGGGAGGAGCGGTTGGTCGGAGAACAATTCTACAACTCTCTCCTTCCGGGCTCCGCGGAGGAAATGCCGGGGAGAGGGAAGAAGGGCTCTCGGGATCCGATGGTATTTCCCAACGCGCTTGCTAGCGTCGGGCTTGCTAAATGCTACGTATTTCGAGTCTCGTACCATTTGAAACGTGTATTGCGTGTTTTAAGGTGACACAACTAAATAGCGTGAAAATGTAACGACTAAATTTTGAATTGTGTGTCATATATTTGTTTCGTTGCGAACCAGTTTGCCTTTCAAAATTTGAATGTTGGTCGCTTAATAAAATAGCTGTTAGCTTTAATCTGAGTTCATTTATCCTGGCTTTGATGGTTGTCGTAAAATCTTTTTTTTGTTTTGTTTTTACCCTGATGTTTTGGTAGCAGAAGAACAGGAAGGAGAAGGACAGCGTTTTTTGAGAGCGAGACTCAATATGAAGCCTCCCGCAGTGAAAGCCACCGGTACGTTTTTATATTAAAAACTGTAAAATAGACTCAACCAGGGTTCAACAACTATTTTGCAACTGAGAGCTACATCATGGGTACTGGCCAATGGAAAGGCCTGCCATTTTGACTCACTTATGTTTGCTCACATTACCCTTAATTATGTTAACAATTAATGACATTCATCTGTGAGGAGTCATTCAAGTTGATTTGACAGAATTACTCATGTAGTTATTGGTGGTTGGGTGAGGCCTGGTCCATACTTTACCCAGGGAAGATTATTTGACTGAACATGTCTGTGTCCACCTGCAGAGGGTCTGTCCTTGCTTGGGGCCTATGAAGACAGTGATGAAGAGGATGCTGCAGTGTCTCGATCAACTGCAACTTCTCAGCACAATCGCTCTGCTGATATTGACAGTACATTAGCAAACTTCATGGCGGTAAGTATAATTTTACTTGTAGTTGGGTTGGGCTATTAAATACTTTTCACCAAGATATGATTTCCAATTTAAGTAGTTTCCCCTTTTGCTCTTAGAACAAGCCAAGAATGATATTATTCAAGTTTTTGTTTTTTGCTTCCCCTCTGGGATTTGCTGCAGTTTTCCTTTTACTGCCCAGAATTAATGTCCATCAACTTCCACAGAAATTGTACAAGTTATGACTTAACATTTATTTCTTTGCCGTATTTGTGGCTGGAAAATGCATTTGTTGGATCAAGAGTTTCAGGCATGTTGATTAATCTTTGCTTTTGTAGCAGTGTTTTAAAAATATATACTTTGTAACATTGCTCAACAGGAAATTGATGCCATCACCACCCAGCCAAGTTCAGATGATGCAGCAGGTCAACCTTCCATCCCGACTGGTAGTGCACCCAAACCAGATGCTAATGCCCAGCAACCAGGTGCCAAACAGGACCAGTTGGAGTTTAATACTCAGTACTCACTAGCTGGAGGTAATTATGTGTCTGCTCAGATGTAATTTTAACAATTTAGATTGAGCGAAAATTAAATGAAAATGTTAAATTCCCAATGACTGTACCATGGAACTATAACATTCACCTCACAATTCTGAGGTTGGGGGGTTGAATCTTCTGTTGTTTGTATGTACTCGCACTTCATCTGTGACAGTCCAGCACAGGTTAATGTGTATTTGGGAAACACTGTTGCTGTAATGCTTTATTTCCCAGAGCCGATCAGCGACGTCATTGATCGATCAGGTTATTTGAGGCATTGCGGTTGATTGAAAATTTCATACAAAATACAAAATCTCATCCGATCCTATCTGTGTCCTAGTCACATGATGCGCATCCTTAACATCACCTTTTATATTGGTTTTCTTCCAGTGGATGTGGAAATGGGGGACTGGCAGGAGGTCTGGGATGATAACTCTGGCTGCTATTATTACTGGAACACTCAGAACAATGAGGTTTCTTGGGAGCTGCCTCACGATCTCGCTAATCAAGTGCAAAGACTGGCTCACTATACCAACAGGTTAGTGAGTGACTCCATCAAAAATATTTACGAGGCTCTCTCTTACATTCTTCACTTCGGCACGATGCAGATATTAGATTCTGACGGCATGATAACAGTGGATGAAAAACATTGCAGTATCACGGTATTAGAATTGCAACTCTGAAAGATCCTTAATTGAAATATTTAGGTGAATAAAAATAGCATTTTTTTTCCCCCACTGAACGACAAAATGTTTGGATAAGCGGTTCAGATAACTTGTACAGTGTTAAGTTTAAAAAAAAAAAAAAAAAGGTTAACATTCTGTTTGTTTTATTTCTTATTAATAAGTCACAGTGTTCCATTACTGGGGAATGGTGAGCATTGATGGTAAGATCCATGGATCGTGTATCCATGGGCTACGCACTACCATTTGGCATGCTATATTTTTCTTCCTATTAAAGGACAATGTACATTGATCAATTGAACAAAAGGGCATCCATGTAAACCTGCTAGAGTCTGCGGGGTGTATTAATTCTTTTTGGTCTCTACTTTGTGCACAACTGCTCACCCTTCCCAACCCTGCTTAGCCAGGGGGAAAAATAAGCAACTTGCTCATTTAGTCAACTCTGCAAATAGTGAATCACCCTACTTAGAAGTCCGCTAAAACATGAGCTCTTTACTGTGACAGACAATTTTAGCGATCATTGAAACCTTGACTTTTTGAAACCATGGTCAAACCAGTAATGGGGCCATGCCTAATTTTCAGTCATCAACACAGTCAGATGTGACATGCCTTACAATGTGTTGTTTTAGTGCCAATGGAAATGGTACATCAAGTGCAGATCACTACCCCGGTGAAACCACACCTGCTGCACCACCAACATCAGCTAAAGAAACTAAAGTGAAGGCAAGTATAAGTCCACGTGATTCCACTGAAAAATGTGTTCATGGTGCTATGACATCATTGTGTTTTATCACATAGGAGGTAATGGAGTGTGTGGTGGGTCTCACAAGTAAAGAGGAAGAGCGATGTGGAGTGGCGGCGTCTTTGCTTGGTCCCTTGATCCCTACAGAAGTGAAAGATGCTGAAGAGAAATGGCGAAAAAAACTCCTTAAAGTTTTGGATGAAAACGAGACCAGTGTGGACTCTGACGGAGAGGTTGTTCGCCCTGTGGCATCCCCGTCTACCCCTTCGCATGACTTAGCTGCTATCCAAACTGTGGAGAAAGATTCGGATGCAAAGAAGCTATCAGAGGAGAACTCGGAGATTGAAGGGGGACCTGAAGAAGACACAATGGAACTGGAGCTGGCTCTGGAGAGGAAGAAGGTTGGTGGTTGTTTTGTTTGACGTGTGCCTCCATATCACAGTGTCTCAGCAGCATAAAGTGGACCTCTCATTATTAGGCTGAGCTCCAGGCTCTGGAGGATGGC
Organism: Syngnathus scovelli; assembly: GCF_024217435.2. NCBI lineage: Eukaryota > Metazoa > Chordata > Actinopteri > Syngnathiformes > Syngnathidae > Syngnathus > Syngnathus scovelli. Next base: position 11,333,387 of record NC_090852.1, read on the forward strand.
GATGGAAGTGCGGGAGGCTCCAGCCCTTGTTCCGAGACGAGCCAAGATGCTTCTGTATCTCGTGGCGCGCTCAGGAAAAAGCGATGGAAAACAGTCTTCCCGGGTGCTCCTAGTCCTGATTCCAACAGTCGAAGCTCAGAGCCTCAGGAGAACATACAGACAGGTGAGTTATTAATGCCCTAATGCCAATAAATGTGAGAAATGCCATTATCTAAGTATCATTTCCATTAGCATATACAAAAGTTCCGGAGAGTGTTACAGCAGAAGATGATGGGGAAACGGGTAACCCTGAGCAGAAACCGGAAGTGCCACCAAAGGAAGAAGTAGAAACACCTGAGCTCAGGGTAAGATGATGTTATAATAGTACTCCACTCTAACAAGTAAAGTGTGCTTAACCACAGTTGTTAACATGGAGTGACTTAGTTTCAGATTGGAGAACTGGCTAACACCTTAACAAGCAAGATGGAGTTCCTGGGCATACACAAGAAGGCCGTCTCGAATTTTCAGTTGCTTCTGCTGCAAACGGAGGTAACGTGAGTGTGTACCTAGGCAAAATTGTTCCAACTTCTGCTAGGAACTATGTCATTGCATAAAATATTCATTGGCTAATTTGCTTTAATGTCCTTGTGCGCATAACCATTTGCATATGCTTTAATATTTCAAACTCTCATTATAATCAGTCACAACTTGTCATTCCTGACCTAATTGCGGAACACTGTTCCTAAATTTGCTCATCAGCTTCCTAATAATGCCCCTCTTTCCCCCCCTATTTTTAGACACGGATAGCTGACTGGAGGGAGGGCGCTCTGAACGGGGCCTATCTTCGCAGCAGGCTTCAGGAAGCTGCCGAACACATAAAACATTATGAACTTAACGCCGCCCCTAAAGGCTGGTCCTGCCACTGGGACAGGTACGCACTGCTTACCTTTAACATCTCTACACCCCTTCGCCCCTCCCCCAATAAAGTGCAGTGTGACTACGCGCGCCTCAATCCCGTGGGGGCAGACTTTGTATCATGACATCATGACAAGCTTAACCAGTACGTGCGGATTGGTGCACAAGCCAGAAGTCAGACTCTGCAGGTTTTGGTGACAAAAAGGTCATTCTAGCATTGTGCCTTTGGTGTACTGATAAGGGAGCATCCACACAGGGCCAGCCTGCTGCTTCTCTAAAGGAATCCATGTCTTGATGAGAGACTCCAAAGCTCTCTGTTGCGAGGGCCTTTGTAAGACTGAATTTCAGTCAGTGGAGAATTTGGGTGGGGAGGTAGTAGAGCTGGGTGCCTGGGAGAGCTTTGGACTTTTCAGGACTACAGTCCCCCCAGAACGCAATGCAGACAGAGTGATGCCCTGGAAGCCACCAGTGTCACGCATCCAATTAAAGGTGAAGACGGAGCAATGACGGGAATCCAGCAGGTCAGACCAACTCTATTTCATGTCTTTCTGTTTATTATTTTTCATGACCGTAACAAATCATTGTGTGATTGTAAATGATGTATATTAGTGATTTCTTGTTGTTGATGATGGTGCCTGCATCCTGGCATCTTCCTCATCTGTCGTGAAGGGAATGATTGTCTTAAACCCAACGTTTATGACAACCATGATGTGGGCTTCTCAATACTGCCTTTGGGAGCCAGAGATGATTTGTTTTTCTTTAACTGTTTTTGAGAGCAAGGTGGGTTACCTATCCACATTCTTAGTCAATCTTCAATTGGACTCCCCTTTAGGATGGTGAAAGCTACCATCCATACCAAGCCCTACCACGTCTACTCCCTTGCCCTCTGTCCCAGGTCATCGTACTGGTCAACTCGTTGCAAGGCCACTCGTTGAAACTGTTGCCTTCTATCTCTGTTGTCCCACTCTTTAGAGAGCACAGGCGGTATTTTTATGTCAACGACCTGACGCATGCATCGCAGTGGGAATTCCCGACAGAAGAGGCAAAGGGGGATGCCCTGAAAGGCAACCAGGCTAGTCCGACCACCAGCCAAGGCGATGGCAAAACATCTTCAGGTGAGAACAAGAATGTGCCTGCTTGTTTAAAGGTTCAAATAAAATTGTCAAAATCTTTCTTTAGTAGTAACAGTTTTAGTTTTTTTGCTTTATACAGTCCCATCTGTCCGTGCCCCTGCTGTCCCACCAGCAGCGCCATCATCATCATGGTCTCCATCTCAACCACCACTTCCTGACAGCCCTCCTCCACCTCCTGACCTCCCACCACTTCCGCCTCTGCCCCCCGGCTCACCCCCTCCACCTCCTCCGCCCCCAGATAGTGATAGTGAGATAATGGAGGTTGAAATGGAGATGGACGATGACAATGATATGGAGCCTCCAGCCCCTGGAACTGAAGATGATGGCAGTGGGTGGCCCCCTTCAGCTGTTGCTGGTGTTAAGGTGTGCGCTTGTTCACTTTTTTGTTCACTCTTTAGCTTCGATTCATAAGATTTATACTTTGTTTCCTTGTGCAGGTCTTGGAGTCTTCAGATCCACTGGGTAAGGGTCAGAAACGAAAAGCTGGCCAGCTTAATAAAGCCATTATTGGAAGTAGTCCCATCCTGTACACGCAGCATGTTACCACTGCAGGTAAACTTTGGGCATCTGATAGTCACATTAGGAATCCTGCCGCCACCACCACCAACCTCATTGGTTTGCCTCTGTCTAGCACCTGTCATCACAACGCCAGTTTACTGGGGTGTGCCAGCTGTCACTGCACCTCTAGTACCCTCTGAACCTCCTCTTCCACCTGCTCCCGCGATGCCCCCGCAACCACCGCTGCCACCTCCCCAGCCAGCCTGTGAAACCTCATCGCCTAAAGTGTTACCTGTGGAAAAGATCAAGAAAACCAAGAAAGATAAGGTTCGTAATCAGTTCAGATTGTGGTCATTGTATTACTTTTTATTACATCAAAATAATTGCTTACATATGTTCTAAAGGACGATAATTTAATCTCAGGCATGTTCAAATTCAAAGAGGCAATTGTGTTGTATAATTTGATTTATTTAGGCAAAATGTGACAACACAGCATAATTTTAGGTTATTTTTATGGTATTCTCAATAACAACCTTTTATTTTTGCCCCTAGGACAGACTCCCAATAATTAACTATATGTAAGTGGGATTTGTTCACACTTAGGGTTTATGACTGAAGTTAGGCAGCTGTCAAATAGTTTACGAGCAGTTGCACAAGTCATTGGGTGTTTTCCTGAAAGTTATGTAAAACTTGGAGTAGGCCTGAGCATCAGATGCAGGTGGTAGTCACACCTAACTTCACAAATTTAGCTTAAGTTAATACTTGACATTTCCGGAAGGTTTGATGCACTTAGCATTTCCTAATTTACAGTGTAATTGTGCGAGCTGGACACTATTCTACTGTGCAGTTCTCACATGATGTCTCCTGCTGTCCATTTGTAATTGTAGAAGGGGAAGACCAAAATGCCATCCCTTGTAAAGAAGTGGCAAAGCATCCAGAAAGAACTTGAGGAGGAGGAAAAGAGCAGCTCCAGTGATGAAGATAGAGATCAGCTCAACAAGAAGAGTATAGAAGACTGGAAACACCAGCAGCTCCTCACGTATGTGACAATTAATTTTGTGCTCTTCTCCTGTTATTAATGTTTCTATTTTGTGATATAATGAATGCTACCAGTATCAGTTTCTTCTAATTCATTAATCCTTCAGCTTTATTTTTTTTAAAAAGTATCCTTTCTTTAACTTACAGAGGAAAAGCTTCAAAGAATGCCAACTTTGAGGCACTTCCTGACAATTGGAGGGATCGACTGAAGAAAAGGAAGCTGAACAGCACATAACGTCTGATTGAACAACTTAAAAAAAAAAAATACATACTGTATGTAGGTCATGTTATTGTTTCTTCCAAGATGTGTTTTTCGTTCAGTTGTCTATATTTTTCTATTCAAAATGAACACCTATATCAACCGAAAGGGTTTGAATGTCCGTTCCTCGTTTTTATAGGTACAAGTGTAAATGTGCCATCAATCTTCAGTTTATAATAAACAATGTATTCAGCTGGCCGCAGCAGTTTGCGTGAGATTCAGCATTTTTAATTAGCTTCTTTTTTTAAAAAAAATCATTGTACATAACATGTATATTAGGACGAGCTGTGTTCTCTGTGTAAATTTTTGTACATTTATTAAACAGTTTTTCCAATCTCTGTGTTTTAACCTATTTCTTATATATTCGCAGAACATAAGGTACATTTGTCTAGTTTTAACCAGTGTCGACCAGGCAGCCAACATGGCGCCTATGTGCCCACGGTAGCCCTTAAAACGGTAGGTATATCCACAGGATCTAAAAGTTGTGGGGCATTTTGATTTTCTATGAATTTGATTCGCATTACCTGTACTCTAAATATATTCGTATTTAGTAGAAGTGGTAGCGTTCTAGGGCGACCATTTTGGCTAGAAATTACGTCTACACCTTGTCCCGTAAGGTCTGGTTGAATTTTATTCATTTACCCAACTTCGTAAATTATCGTCACATACACGAATAATATTGGAACTAAACGAACTTTTGTCATTATATGAATTGCATCCGAGCGATTTTGTAGGTTGGAAACTGGCCTAGCCAAACAGAAAGAGGCTAAATTGTTGCGGTGCTTGCCAGGCTCATCGGTTGCTAGGCAACACCTTGTTGCTCGAACAAGATTGGGCTTTTTACAAACTTCTCTCAGACCCTGGTACTGAAATGCAGCGTTGAAGCGAGGTAAGTCGTCCTAAATTAATGGGGGAAAGGTACGTATAAATATTAATTTAACAGCCGCAAGTAATGGGCAGAAAAGCAAATTTATGAGCACTACATCGGTTTAACGAGTGGTCCTCGTGTTTTTTGGTTATCAGAACGTCAAAGATGGGATCCTACCGTCACGTGATGTGCGATTTCTTTGGCCATTTGTCTATAATCACCAGCCTCAGCTTTACACTTGAATATACTATTGACTATTCTGCTTTTAAAATAATGTGCAGTTCTTATGAACATCGTAGGAGAAGAAATAATTCAATAGTGTTGAGATCGGCTCCCGGTTAAGTATGATGCAGTGGAAATGAATGTCTTAAATTCAAGCAGCATAGGGAATGACATCAGCACAATCTGATTGGCTACCTTAGTAATACCTTTGAAATATTTTTATTTACAAAATCTAAATAGTGTGACATCATTGCTGCATCACTCCCTGTGTCAATCTCAATGTGTACCATCAATAAACTACAGCTATTCTTTTCTGTGCTTCAATTTTAACCGCACTGTGAATGTAGCCGTTTTGGTTAGTAGAGCACTGCAAGTATTTCATATTTTTTAGTCTGAATGTTATCTATTCAGAGACAGCAGAGAAAGAGGACAACAAAGATATGCTGTTACCAGGCTAAATGCCAAAGAAAGAAATTGCAACATATATCCATCCCCATATGTCATGCAAATATGCCACCAAGGGGCTGTGAGCATCATGGGGATGACATCTGCTGCAACATTTAGTAAGTGCTACAATCTAGTGGCAATACTGTCATGGTCACTTAAATGCGTATCTGTGTACATGATCGTATTAATCATTTTCTTCTATAAAAAGTCATTTTTAAAAAAATGTGTGAAAGTAATTGAATGCTTGACTTGCAATACAATCCTGTGCGCATGAAGCATTTTTGATGCAATTCTATGTATTTTTAACATTTTGTCTTTGTTAATTAGCCCTGTCTGATGCAGCTAATGAATATATCAAAACTTTGCCCAGTTGTGTAGGCCTGCAGGATTATTCTGCAGGCTCCTGCCCCCCCAAACTAATGCCACATTTTTAAACAAAAATAAACACCTCCTGGCAGTTTCTAACGCCTGGTCCTTATATACATGCTTTGCATTTTGACATTTAGGAAGGGACAACATCAGCCATGGCCGGTCCTGTGATAAGAAGTTGGTGGAACTCCTACCAATTGGACAAATCTGACACCAATGAGTCAAATAAAGAGGAGGACAAGGAGGACGTAGCAGAGAAAAAGCAACGTAAGTGTTTAATATCCCAAATGGAAAGAGATTTATTTTGAGAGTAGCCTGACTAGTTTAAATACACATTTCTAATGTAGCCCTCAAGGCTGCCATTTAAAAAAAAATAAAAAAAATTACGCTGCTTTGTCACTGAGACATACAAGCAATCCCACTCAATTTAACCTTGTTTTGTGAAGATGATATAATGGACATAATGGGAACATATTTTTCCACATGTACTGGAAGGAACAAGAGCTTTAAAGAATGATTAACTAAAGAAATTATTTCTGTCTCCTTAGTATCCATTAGTCAGACACTGCGAACCAGGCAGCTGCGTGTAGAGTTTGATGGTGGACGCCCAGTTTTTAGTCTTCGAGCACCACTGGACCTGGTTCAATTCCCATCTATCTCCTGCGCACGTTGGCCAGTAGAGTGTGAGGTCATCAGTAATGCAATCCATCACATAGGTAATGCGACAAATTTTATTATGACAATGGTGTTTTATTACCCCTTACCACCAGTCCAAAAGGAATCTGATGATCTGCAATTTGATCATACTGGATTCCTGTATCGCAGAGTGGGAGCCTCCAAACCATGAACCTTTCTACCAACCAAGTGGTAATGAGAAGACACCCATTTCAACTGGGGAGGAGAGCAGACAAGTTGTCTATTGCATTGACCGGGGTAACTTTATAACTATAAAATACTGCACAGTAGGGGTCACCAGCGTAGTGCCCGTGGACACCAGGTAGCCGCCAAGACCTCATGAGTAGCACAAGCCTGTCCTAAAAGTATCTTAACAGTCTTGGGACATTATGATTTTCTATCTTTGCAAATTATTGTGGGAAACCATTTAAATGACTAGTCACTTAATGAAAGATTATGATGATTTATTAATACCATAATAACATCATGACATTATTAATAACAAGTGGAACAAATGTACAAATGTGTTATTTAAGAAGTGTGTTTCCGAGTGATAGCCATTAATCAGTAACTAAGAAGTACTTTTTAGCTTTAAAAAGGTCGGTGACCCCTGCTGTACCCCTGACTATTCTATAGGAACTCATTGGCCAATGAAAACCAAAATGAGAGCTGCATGAATTATGCTTTTATAAAGGTCAAATTGTTTTCAAAAACATAGATATATTCATTTATAGAATTATTCATTTATCATGAGAGGAAATGTTCCCATTTTCCCAATTATAAGTACAAACTCGTAGATAAAAATGACTATTAAATAACAGGAAAAATACTTGAGTGCCATATATGTTATATTAATTTTATATAAAAAAATATTATTCAGAAATATTATTGAAAAGACCAATTCCTGATGTCTTTTGTTTGTCGTTCTTTTTAAGCTGACAAGTGTCCCTACTTCACATGCTCTCGTGTCGGAGGTTCTCGGCTGTCTGTAAATAGCACCTCCTCCTCTTTTAACGAAGCCAGCCAGACAGACCTCTCACTTGAGTTTGAATCACGATTTGAGAGTGGAAACCTTCAGAAGGCTGTGCAAGTGTGAGTCACTGAAAATATTTCATTTTTACATTGCGTTTAGGTTAACCTAATCTATGTGTCGTCTCCTGCACAGGGGTCCCTATGAGTATGAACTCACCCTGCGCACGGATTTATACACCAGCAAGCACACGCAGTGGTTTTACTTCAGAGTCCGGAACATGAAGGCTGGGGTGGACTACCGTCTTACTATAGTCAACTTGATGAAGCGCCGCAGCCTCTACTCCCAGGGCATGAAGCCTCTGCTCTACTCTGAGAGAGCCGCTACGGAGAACGCTGTTGGATGGATACGAACTGGCTCCAACATCATATACTACCGCAGTCAGGTTGGTGGATTGAAGTTCAATAATGGGCACAATTTTGAGCTTCCTCATATGGTTGCGCAAGCAGAGACACAGTTGAGCTATGGTAAAATGGGATATTTTATCTTTGGGAAACCAAATTATCATGAAAAAGAATTTTGTTCGTTTATTGCATTTATTCCTTTGAACATTTTTAATCACTGCAGTGGTCCCAAGTGCGATTTGGGATCTTGAAGTCAATGTTCATCAGCCATTATTGAAGAATTTGTTAGAATTTGTTAGAAAAAAGGTGGTGGGTAAATTAATCAAACATATAAAAACAGAGAAAACACACATAGTGAAAAAAAAAATAAAAAATACAGCACATTCTCCATTTAATTTGTCACTAATTTCATCAATGTGACATGTATTGTTAATACATATTTTCCAATGCTCACTCCCTATCCCCCTCAAATTGCGGTGGGTCAACTCGGAAATGTGACTTTTACCCATGGGAAAGGCTCCTGCTCACCCGCAAAATTCTTTACTAGTGTATGGATGGATGCAAGGTTGTATCGATGTATGAACAGATAACAAAGCTGTGCTTGACATGAACGGTATGTCTCATGTTTGTCCCAATTCAGAATGCAAAGGATACCAATGAGTCAAGGACCCTGTACTCACTCACATGGACTCTTCAGTTCCCGTATGAATCTGACACCTGCTATCTCGCCCATTGCTATCCCTATACCTATTCACACCTCCAGCGCTATCTCAGGCACATTTCATCCAACCCAGCAGTGGTGTCATACTGCAAAGTACGAGTCCTGTGTCACAGTCTAGCTGGAAACGCAGTCTATGTGCTAACAGTAACGTCACGGGCTGGCGAAAAAGAAGAAGAGGGAAAAATCAAAAGAGCTGTGGTGGTAACTGCCAGAGTACACCCAGGAGAAACCAATGCATCCTGGTTGATGGAGGGATTTCTGGACTTTCTGCTGGGGAACTCGGATGATGCACAACTTCTCCGAGACACTTTTGTTTTTAAGGTGAGTGAGTTCAAAAAAACCTGGTCAGAAATCTTTCAATATATGGGTGATCCGCATTTCTGGATTGAGCAGTTGGTGCTCTTTATTTTAGTTGTGTTTTTAGAAAAAGAAAATACTGAGTAGTGATGTAATTGCTGTCGAATGTTTTATGACTTGACCAGAAGGTCAACAAGTTATTTTATATGTGTTATATCAGTGCTTCATGCCAGGCATTTGAAATGACTTTTTATTTTCCCTCATCGTATGCTTCAGGTGGTGCCAATGCTAAATCCAGACGGTGTGGTGGTTGGCAATTATCGCTGCTCTTTAGCAGGCAGGGACCTCAACAGGAATTATAATAGTACGCTCAGGGATTCCTTTCCATGTGTCTGGCACACCCGGAACATGGTGGAAAAGTGAGCCGTTTTTATTGTGTATCTTCTCAGTATTTTTTTGTATGGTATCTTTTTATAAGTCACTGATGGTGTAGTGATTTACTCACAGGCAGCGTGGATTTGATTCCCACTCAGTGACAGTGCACATGTGCAAGTGTGAATGGTTGTTTTGTATGCCCTGTAATTGGCTCCGAAGATTAATGGCAGGATGATACATTTATTGATCTATTGTTTATTCTCAGAGAAGAATGTTTCCGGTCATTTTCATACCGGCTCCAAAAATTCAGTAATTGTACACTGTCTTTATTTACCATGCACTGTATTATTTTGATCGTCAAATTGGGTTTCTGAGGTCACTGTTGTTGTCTTTATTCCTCAGACTGTTGAAGCAGACAGATGTAGTTCTCTACTGTGACTTCCATGGCCACAATCGTAAAAACAACGTCTTCATGTACGGTTGTAACAACAGAGATGATGATTATCCGAAGCTTCGAGAGCGTGTTTTCCCTCTGATGCTGAGCAAGAACGTCAAAGACCAGGTATTATTTGTCAGAACAATGCTGTTCTTTTTATCTGTGTCCACTCTTAATTCCAGCCTCTGGATCCTCTTTGCGTAGTTCGCCTTCCAGAGCTGTAAATTCCAGGTTCAGAAAACCAAAGAGGGAACCGGGCGAGTGGCCATGTGGAGACTTGGCATCAAAAACAGCTACACCATGGAGGCCACTTTTGGAGGTTCCACACTGGGTTGGTGTGCACCTTCTGAATGTGTCGTTTTTTTGTGTATGCTTTTATTATACCCAACTCTAACATTTCATCAGGTGAGCGGAAGGGAACACATTTCACCACTCAAGACCTTAAGTCCCTGGGCTATTACTTTTTAGACACCTTACTTGACTTTTGTGATCCAGATCCAACAAAGGTAAGAGAACAGCACACAACTCATCGTGATTTAGTTGATCCAAAAACATGCATCTGATTTAATAGTCCACTTATGCTGCTTCAGGTGACCTATTGTACAAAAGAACTGACAACTCTATTGAGAGAGGGAGTCAGAGAACTGGGCAAAGAATTGGACACCGACTTCTCTGTCTACGATTTGGAATCTGGGTAATTTATCAATATACAAAGCAGTGCTCAACATAAATGTTTCCCAAGAATTTCTATGCATACTAAATCAATTATGTCCACTACTGTGAGTTGTTGAGCGTAAACGTGCACACACATAGACGTTTTAATTTTTGTTGCAAAAATGATCGTCCTATCAATAAGGTCTAGCAAAGCAAAATAATGTATTATTTTTAATTTAGAATTAATTATTTATTTATTAATAATAAATAGTTAATTTATTTATTGATTCCATGTATTTATTTGAGTGTATTATATCCATGTTGATTCTTTTTCAATTAAAAAAGATTTAAAATAAGCTAAAACACAAGCGAAAGTATTGAATTTAACGAATCAATGAATGAATCCCCCAAAGAGAATCAACTTGCACTTGTGTAGTATTGTTTTTCCTTGTTGAATTAATAGAAAATCTATTTTCATGGCTCACATTCATTGTGTAGATAAACCTGATGGATGGTGATTATTCTTAACAATTGGAAACTTGAGTAATGTGTTATTAAATTCTACTTGTAAGTAACCATTACTTCTTTTGCTTTTGCAGCACCAGTGGTTCCAATAGCTCAGATTCTGATGGACTTCCATTGCATTTGCTCACACAGTCACAAGGTGCACATGCAGAGGTAAGCGACATAAGGTGATGCTCTGCTCCCATGGAGAAATCTTTCTATATAAGCATTTCTTTTTTGTCAGATGATGATCACATTTGGATAACGTACAAAAAATATGCTGATCCTCTCGCCCATAGCAATCTTCTGTCAAGAACAAGAAGAAAATGACTCGCAAAGAAAGAGACAGGCTGAAAAATAGGATCCAACCTAAAGTTCTGCAAAGCATCACACATCATATTGTAAGACAACAGTACATTGATTTTTGAATCCTACAAACGATAAATCTCAAACATTTAACATTTGGCTCTTTGCAGGAGCCTGACTTTGACATTGAGAATGCACAAAAAGAGAGCTTCCTAGAAAGACCACCTAAAAGACACAGGAGAAAATGGCAGGTATGACATGAAATACTTTATTCTGCTGACCCATGATGGAGACATTTACCAAGAAGCTGAATCTTTGAGAGGCTTCTGGGTTAAAAGCGTTGATAGACAATCATAGGTTAAAGGAGGGTTGTTTGCTGCTTGCTGTATAAACAGTAAGACCTGAGATAAGAGATGGACCTAGCAGTGACCACAAGGGTGAGAAGCGGGTGGAAGAAATTCAGGGAACTCATGCCCTTCTTAACATCTAAGGCCCCATCCCTGAAGATGAGAGGCCAAGTGTACTCAGCTTGCGTCAGAAGTAGTATGACGTACGGAAGTGAGGCATGGGCCCTGAAAACAGAACATGAAGACAAACTAAACAGCAGAAATGAGGATGATCAGATGGATGTGTGGTGTGTCAATGAGGGAGGAAAAGACCAGTGCAGATCTAAAAAAGAAGATGGGAGTGGAGGCCATAGTGGATGTGGTGAGGAGAGGCAGACTGCGATGATACGGACATGTAGTGAGGAAGGATGAGAACGACTGGGTGAAGAAAGTTATGTCGTATAACGTAGAGGGAACAAGACCCAGTGGCCGACCTAAAAAGACCTGGCAGACGACCGTGGCAGCCGACATGAAGGCACTCGGCATCAACCATGAGATGGCCATGGACCGTTCGCGGTGGAAGAAAGCCATATTGAGAATCCAGTCCAACCCAGCGGCGATTGGAAAGCGGACTTTAAACTGTTGAGTAGTAGTAGTAGTAGTAGTACTGTACACTGCAACGGTCAAGTTTCGGCACATCATGGCCCAGTTTCAGATAAGGGGAATGACAAGGTGTTCGAAAATACTTCCATGTGGTGGCAGCGTGGAGACTAAAAGACACTTGCCTTTGTCTCCTTGTCTCGTCATTTACCATCTCCACAACTTGGTATGGAATATTGTATAGTGTAAGGTCTTGAATGGAACCCCCATTACTATTCCTGATGTTGCATTATATCAACACGTTTTCTGTCAAGGTAAAACTTCCTGGCCGGAAAAGTGTGATCCATGCAGGAAATACTGATTATCTGGGGATCAGTCAGGTAACCCTTTGGCAAGGCTTTGAACCTATCAAGGTAATGACTTCCTATTGTCTGAAACATTTCATACAATTTACCAACACATTTTAGCTGATAAATTTATGAATTTTAAACCTACATTCTATATCTCAATTTCAGTTTTGATTTGTCTTAAAACGTGTACCCCTTTTAATTCAATCTTCTGAAGATGCCTGAGGCTTTTTTTGAGGGGGGCTCGTATTCAAGGCAGTTAAATGCACATCTGTGCAAAGACTAAACAAAAGTGGAAAAAAAGCTTAACCACCTTATTTGACTTTGTACCTGCTTATTTGTTGTTGTTTATTAGTTAAACTGATGTTTTCCCCAATTATATCAGCATTTTTTACATTTAATAAAAGTATCACTGATATTATATAGATCCCACAAGCTACCTGTCCTACTATTTTACCCTTCAAATACGTATGTTCAAATGATTTTAATGGTAATTCAAAGAACTAGTGATGGCGTTTGACTTTCATTATATTTTTGCCCCAAAAAAAAGGGAGTGCATACCTGTTTAGTTTCGTTTCTCCTGTGACTGAGCTAGTCAGTCAATTTAATCTTAAATTGTGAGTGGGAGCTGGCATGCTGCACAGATATTATGCAATTCTCTGCAAATAGTGGCTTGTACAAAAGCACAAAGCAAAAAAAAAAATTGACCCAGTGATGACTTGAAACTTGAAAACCCCTGTGGTTGCGTCCAAAGGTTAAAGTACCACTGTACTAGCACTTGACAAGTAAAAGTTTGATATTTCTTTTCAAATGAAAGTTGGAAGTTATCCTCTGTGCTGTTTCAGAGTACTTCTCGAGAAGATAGGATGGTAGAAAAAGACACGCATCGCAAGAAGAGAGCTAGCTCAAACATCACTCCATATGCAGACATTTCAAATACAAAAGGTGCGTTTTCTATATTTCTTGTATTTAATGACCACTAACCGAGCACCACTTGCAGTTCGGACTCAGAAATAATCAAAGGAATGTAATCCATGATTATTTATTGGAATGTCTTATGTTACAATTGTGTTGGCGTGTGTTGATATTTGCTTAAAAGAGGAACAACAGAAAGACAACGCGCAGTGGAAATCAAAGCTACTGCACTTCAGTGCTCTACTTCGCCGCCCTCCAAGATTCTTGTACCCAGTCCAGCAACAGATGCAGCAGCTTCATCATCATCAGTATCATCAACATCTTCAGCAACATCATTATCAACAGCAGCAACATTACCAACATTATCATCATCAGCTGCAGCGGGAGCTACAGCAGGAGGAGGAGCCACAGCATCAGGAGGAGGAGCCACAGCAGCAGCAGGATTATTACCATTATCACCATCATAGTCATCATCATTATCCTCACGAGGAATTCCATAATCACCATCATCACCATCATCATCATCAGTATCCTCAACGTCATCATCATCATCATCATGAAATGCAGCAACAGCAGCATTGCTTCTCTGGTGAGTGGTGCATCCATAATGATTGTTTTTTTTTTGCACATGCAGAAGTTCTACGTGTTTGAATTTGTATCACTCTTTTAGGACTATCACCCGTCAATGCATCATCTCACAGGTAAAACTTGGACCATCAATTATTGTTTCTGCTGTCGGTTCAGTGAGCTTCACAAATGGTCTTTTTCTTTCCAGTCGCCATCGTGCCATGTTTGACATGGGTCCCGCAAGGCACCTGCCGCCAAGCCTCAGCAATGAGAATGATTATTGTAGAGATAGAAATCCCTCAATGACGCCAAATCGTTACCATGTCCAACAGGCTATGCCCACTGCACTTGAACACATATCTAGCACCAAATGGCAAGCTCTGAGAGATGAAGACGACTTTGCAGGTTGGTCTTGAATGTTGACATAGTTCGTTTGTACTCAAGTGAAAACACAAATTAATAACTTGTGAAATAATGTCTTTCTACTAAATCCAGTGTCTTCATCTGGTTTGTTTGATAAATCCGGTTTTGTAATTTATTTAGTTGGATTGCTGAAACATCTACCATTTCGAGAGATGAACCGTCGAGATCTCATGACCGAAATCAGTCAGAGAAAGCCTCTTTCCCACCCTAATTTGATAATGCCTGTACTACGGTACACAGACCTGCGAGGACACAGGTAAAAAAATAAATAAAATTGTGGAAAGATGAATGGTTCAAAGCTGAAGTTTAACAAGACATGCTGGTGTCTTGCACAATATCATGATGCTATGATTAAAAAAATAACAGTACAAACCTGTGTTTTTCCATTTTTCATCAGACTGAGCAATGCGACTTTAGAAGACAGAAGACCAAAGAGCATTTTACCCCCTGTAGCAAAGCCATCGACATCCACAGAATGGCACCATAGGTGAGTGTCACTGTCAGGCTGAAGATCACAGTCCCCAGTAACTCAGGAAGAGGTCACGAATGGCCTGTGGTACTGCTCCAGAGAGGCCATCCGAGTCTACTGCACTTTACAGTACGATGTTGGGATTACAGACATTCTGGCCAATCAATGGAACGTAAGGACTTAAAGGAACATGTGAAAGCATCTAGTGAACATGATCTCTCTGATGCTAATGTCATTTTATATGGTGTGTTTTAACCTATGCTAACATAGCTTGACAATTTGACTTGCATGTCTAAAATTGAAATTATGGAGTCATCATATGGGTCAGGAATCAGGATACCGTTCATTGATGGCTACATTTAATAAGCAATATAAAAATAATACATTATTTGCATGTTTTTTTTACAATCATACCAAAACCATGTACAAACGTATGTAATACATTGACAAAATATAAATATGCTTTCTCTTAATAAATTCATTATTTACATTTTATAAAAAAGCGTGCCAAGACGTTCTAATCAAACTGGCGGAGATGAAATTGACTTTCTGTGTGTTTGACCAAGTCCCGGAGAGCCACAAAACCAGCAACACCCTAGAAGATTCAAGAGAAGAAAGCATTTTACTTGTCTAACTTGAATCCAAATCACTCATGTACAAAAATGAAGCACTGATATCCTACAACGACACGAAGCCTCGCCTCATACCTGCGTGAGGATGAAAAGCGCTAAAACAATGTGAATGCCTCTCTCCAGCGGCTGTATAAGAATGGCTTCATTGAAAAGCTGAAAGAGGATTTGTGGCAACTGCAGCAAGATGCTCAGCAGCCAAAACCCAGCCAACTCTGCAACCTTTTGCAAACAAAATAGCAAATTATTTCTGGTTAGTGCTCATTGACATGTCCTCAATTTTATCCTCAAAATTCATTTTAGTGTTAATGTGCCACCTTTTCGTGCAGGTTTCCCACATAGCCAAGATAAAGTCTGATGGCCTCAATTACAGTCATCAGGATGAGGATAGTCATGAGGATGAACTTGTAGTAGTCAGGCAAAGCAGAATACTGGTAAAATAACAAAGAAATCATGTAGTTAACAGTTGCTCATCACACTTCCATGCAGTTCTTTTCCGTTTAGATGACCTCGCAGGACTGTGTCAGACTACGACTGGCAAACTTCTTCAAACTCACAGAAGAAAGCAGTTCGGTGTTTGTGTAAAACTACAAAGTACAACCCCTTTGATAAATTCCAATTATTATTATTATTATTATATATATATTCGTACTTTGAGGTGCAGCATGACAATCTCACTGATCCACCACAAGGGGAAGAACCACATGTTAAAGAACAGAGACATCTGGAGGGGAAGGCTGGACAGAACGCGCCTGTCTGGGGGGAAACAGACACAGAGTTGTTGCACATAATTGAAGCTGCATGGAAAGACGAGTTTGCTCCAAAAAAAAAAAACATTCCAGTTGTTAGTCATGCTAGCTCGCTGCTATGCTAGCTGCGTGTTGACTTTACCGTGTGTTGAGGACGTGTAGCGCTCTTTTGTGGGAAATTGACTCTGATCCACAAAGACATTACGAGAAAAATCCTCCAAACGTCTTCTAATAGTGTCTGGTATATCCATTGTTTGAAAATCGATGGTTAGCGTTCATATCAAAGAAAGAAAAGTGATCCTCCTCTTCCTGTTCACAGACGGCAAAGGCTGCTGCCGTCTCCATGGCAACCAAGCACCACTGGTGCTCCATTTTGGGGTAACATTCTCTCTGAAAACGCGTTAAAAAATTATTTTTTAAATACATTGATGAATTCAAATGCTTTTCTTTTGCTTTTCTCATCTTTTTTTTTATCACGCATACTGGGTCATCAAATTAGGTACACTAGATCAGGGATGGGGAAACTTCAGCTAAATTAATGACTTCCAATTTTTAAATTAGACAAGATCCAGGTAATATGCCGTAGGGACCGGCTCCAGCACCCGCAACACTGAACAGGTTAAGCGATGTTGAAAATAAATGGATAATATCTGTTTCACGAAATTATAAAAATGTACTATTTAATTTTGCAATGTTTCACTTTGCTGCAATGCACTTAATGTTAGTGTAATTTGTTTTGCATAGACAGACTTATACTGTAGCTGATTTCAAATTTCCTCACAAGGCCAGAGTGCTCGCCTTCAGTGTTGCCAGCATTTTTACGTCCTCAGAATGATTTATCAGAGTAAAACCTGATAGAATAAGTTCAACTACCCAAACATATTTGTTGCGATCTGCGCACATTAATTCATTTAACAATCATCATCTCATGTGAGTATCATGAATTTTATTGTTGAACTGTTTTATGTCGCTTTCTTGTTAATATACACAAATATTTCTACTTGTTGGGCTGAAATTGCGAGTATAAAATTAGCTGTAGTCACACGAAAATAAGGACTAGTTCTTGAAAAGCTAAAAATTGTCAAAATAATGTTTTTATGTTTTTTCTCAGCTGTTGTGTACACAGTATCATATTTTAACATACAAACGTAGTCTCAAAATGCAATTTGCAGCCCACGTGGCAAAATATTCACAATTTATCACAAATCACAACAAAACAACAAATATTCAATTTGACACAGCAGTAAGCAGCGCCAGCGCCACAAAGTATAGAGATGATTTTTAAACTCTTTCAGATGATAGATTCACAGGAGTTGTTTGTGTACGAGCGCTCCATAGTGTCATAGTATCGCAGGCAAGCTTTGTACCGAAGAAGCTTCTCTGTTAGTGGGCTGACTGTCAAAGCTTTACCCCGCACACTCAGATCCATGTACCTGAGGAAAGAATAAAAGTTGTAAAAGCAACTGGCAATATCTTACATGCAGATAATTATGACTGGCATAAGTTTGACTTCCCTACAACATGCCCATGTATCTCACAAAAACGAGAACTAGGAGGGGTTGAAAACATCCATCAACACATTTGCCTCTCATTCGGAATGCTGAGAGTAAAAATGGGACCTTTGGGCCTTTCCTCCTGGATCTCGAACAGCACGCTGGCCAGAAGGGGCAATAATATTTTTTCAGGGGGCCTTCATTTATTCATGCAGAATAAAGAATGCAACTAGCTGACCATTAGTCAGTGCATTAGTCTGCAATATGACTTATTGAAGGTCGAGCTGATTATATTAGTCATGATTCTGTAATTCTCAGTACCTGTTTGATATACTCCAATACACCAGAGTATTTATCATCATCAGTGTGGCCATGAAGAAAAAGAATCTCTCCAGATTCCCATCATGCAGGACGCTTGGATAAAAGGAACCTGCAGTCAAGCATCACTATGTATTAAACAACATGTAAGATTTAAAGTAAGCACTGTCCTTTATGAGTACTTGTTTACCTCCAGACATGAAGTAGACCAACTGAATGCAGATAGCTCCGAGGAAGCAGCCTCCCCCATAGGACAGTGTGAGAAAGTGCAGGGAGATTCCTCGAATGTGCCCTGGAGTCAACTGGAAAGAGATGAGAGAACCTGCCGTGGAAAGCAGAAACATTAATTGAATACGACATTACATTGTTGCTCAAGCAAGTCTGCCTTTTCACTCACATGCTGGAGTGACCAGAGCCTCAGCCAGTCCGAGTAGGATGTACTGCGGCGCCAGATGGAAACACGGCATAGAAGATACTTGTAGAACCTTCCCGGAGAGGGTTTGCTCCACCAGGGGGAAAGCCTTTCTGTGCAGCTCAGATAAACCTGCCACCAGGACGGACAGAGCTGCACATGCATGCCCCAGAACTGTAAGGGGAGGATTAGATAGGGTGGGGTGATGAGACAGGGGGCTGCAGAATGGGAGTTGCATGACAAGTCATTTTAAGAGAGAAGAGGGAGG
This sequence comes from Syngnathus scovelli, assembly GCF_024217435.2. NCBI lineage: Eukaryota > Metazoa > Chordata > Actinopteri > Syngnathiformes > Syngnathidae > Syngnathus > Syngnathus scovelli. Next base: position 11,351,973 of record NC_090852.1, read on the forward strand.
ACAACAGAGATAGAACAAAAAGAGGCATATTTAGATGAAGATGATAAAACACCGTGTTGTGTCACCAGTGGTGGGTAAAGGAGAATACTCACTAATTACTTTTGCCGGTGCCAGTGGAGTTTTGGCCATGGAGAGAGAGCAGCTGTTCACGCACTCGATCAGCGGAGCCAACATGAGAAGAGGTAAAATGCTGATCACGTTCATGGTGCCGATGGGCAACAGGGCATCACTCAGGTGAAGGTTGGAGTTCATTGCTTGTAAGTAGTATCCAGAGGGAATCTGCATGGAACCACAGTGAACAACAAAATAATGCATTTTTGTACTTTGCGCTTGAGACACTTTACAGCAGGGGTCACCAACCTTTTTGTAATTGAGAGCTACTTCTTGGTGAGTGATTGATGCGAAGGGCTACCAGTTTCATATACACAAATTTGCTAAGATGCCCTGACTCATTGTTTCCTTGGGGGCTATCTAGTGCCCCCCAGGCACCATGTTGATGACCCCTGCTTTAATTTGCGACTTGCCTGAGTAATACAGGCTCTGTATATCAGTTGGAGACCATAAAGAGGGAAGAGCTTGGCCAAGACTTTGATGTTCTCTACGTGAGTCTCACTGTACCGGCCGCCGTTATTCTCCTTGGCCCGGTCCAACCAGGACGGCACATCTCCACTAAGGTGGCGATAGTGAAGGCAGCACATCTTGAGGGAGTTCAAGAAAACTCCAAACGTGGTCAGTAAGGATCCGCCTTTGACAGAAACAAGAAGACAATGGTTTAAGGTGCCAAAAATAAAATTAAAAAATAAATGAACCTGTCTCACTTACCTAAAAAAAAAAAAAACTCTTATACGGCTTCACTTTTTAATGCTTGTGAGAGTTTTATGGCTGTGTGTGAAAATGTTCTAATGTGTGTGTGTGTTTGGGTACCAAAGCATTGTAGCTATTATGTTTGGTACAATAAACATTTTGGGTTAAATTTTTAATAATTAGATAAAAAGAGTTAAAAACGAAATCCTACATGACCAGAAATATTCTAATGACATAATATTGATGGTGCATGCGTCTTACCTTTCTTGGGTTTGTAGATGAGTTTGTTGCGCATCATGTGTATGGCAATAAGTGCCAGCAATGCAGATGTGAAGGGGATTAAAAAAGCCAGGTTTTTGGCCACAGATTGCTGGATGTAAGCAATACCCAAAAAAACAACAGTGGCATTTAGGTTAACCAACCAGTAGAACCTAAAAGAAAAAATGACACAAGTCTTATTGAATTGTTATGTTTTGCAGCATCCAGATAAAATTCCTTGCTCTTCGATAACATGGACACATCGCTTGCTTCAATTTGAGATACGTTGTGCACCTATTTATGCTGTATCTTCATCATATGTCTTCCCCCAGGTTAGTAAGAATACAATAGGTTAGCTGAAGGACAAGCTAAATGTCATCTTTGCACAACAATTACCCAATAAAGAAAGTAGAGAGTCCCGGTTACTGTAAATATTTATTCCAATATGTACTTGCCACCTAAATGGACATTCTGTAGATGCATCACATACCAGTTGAAGAAGCCCAAAAGCTGGTACTGATTGTAGCTCTGCAGGCTGTATGCACCCAAGGGACAGAGAATGGCCCGGATACCGCCAATGCCCAGGGCAGCAGCCAGTAGGCCGGTGTAGAACAGCGCCTGCTGCTCTTGAGCTTCCAACTTATGACTCATATGATGAATGTCAATGTAGAAATCTTCAAAAGGAAATGCTACTACGGGTAACATGGCCGTGCCTATGGAAAATACAATTGAGGAGTCACTGCGATTGCGGGTCAGAAGCTGAAGATATTACTGAACATATTAGCTCACACTGGACTGAAATATTGAATTGAACATGGGGTCAAAAGGTAAATAAAGGGATCCACACTATGTACTACAGTGAGACCTCTCGTGATTTTATTTGTCAGAATTTTTTGTGTAAGTTCTTTTTCGTGATCTGAGTTTCCATGGTACATAACTGTAGAAAACTAAAAACTGCTCAAAAATTCAGATGCTCTGCCAAAATCAAAATGTCAACCATGCCGTATAAAAATAAGAAAAATAAACACTGTGTCTTACCAAAGAAATGGAGAAAAGCGCACAAGTAGAGCACCTTGGTTCTTCCTAGGCAGGTGTCGGCGAACCAGCCGACTAGCACAGGGGTGAGTGTGCTGGCTCCTATGAAGCACAAGTTCACTGTTGCGGCCAGGTAGTTGTCGTAGCCGAGCTTTACAGTGCAAAAGAGAATCATGTTGCATACAATGCCGAAGAATGTGAATCTTTCACACAGCTCCACCAGCAGAACACATATGATGACTTGGAGCTTTTTGCGGCGTCCAGGCGATGCCCTCCGGTCTGGACGAGTTGTCTTGGAGAGCTGCCGCAGATGGCATTCTCCCTCAGGGAGTCTCTGAATGTCCCCTGCCACCATCCCGGTGGCTAACTGGTGACCAGACTCCCTCATGGAATGGATGTTGTCTGTGAAATTGCCGAGCTCTGAATGTGAAGTCTCTGCCTTCTAGGAGACGAGCAGCCGAGGCCAGGGGCTGGCCTGAGCGGACATACAAAACATCAGACACAACTGTGTTCGACACGTGCTTCTAGCTCACCATCATTCTCTATTATTACTTTACTGATTAAATGCGTCACACGTTTTCCTCGCAGTCAATTGACACATCATTAAAACACCGTATCCGTAGAAGTGATCGATGGAAACAATTTAGAGAGCAGCCCAGAAATAGTTCTGCGATGACCAACAAGATACATTTGGTTGTTTTGCCCTTCCGGACAAACAGCTTTCCTACAGTCTTAATACTTAATTTTAATTTACCTAACTACAACTGAAAGATTCCACCAAACATTTAGTATTAATATGCTCTTAAGAACTTACACAGATCAGCTCAGCACAAAAAAAAAATTCTTTTCACACATAAGAAGCACTCACTAAATACCACAACTCTTTGCGAAAACTGTCCAAACTCATTTTGGAACGCATGCTGTATTTAGGCTGATGATGTTAAGGCACACACGTAAACACCAAGCAGGGCTGAACTCCAGTGAAACAACAACACCCTGCTGCATGAATCGGTACATTGTACCTGGGGTCACGGTAAAGGTTAAACAAGGGAGCAGGTCGAAGTGACAGGTGTGAAATACAGCTGCCTCGCTGCCTCATTGCAAATATTGCGTCTCTTCTAGCTTTATAGAAAATAACACTGGAGCTGGAGTGTGCAGTGCTGTAAACCTGACAGTTGATACAAGTCTAAAGAATTACACACAAAAACCATTCTTGTGACCTGTATATATATATATTAAAAAAACACTCAATGACGCTTTTAGTCAGGAAGTAAAACTTTAATATTCACGGTATAATCAAGTTTTATTTTTTGATATTTCTGACATTCCAAATTCAAATAGTTTTAATATTCAATATGTGATCTTGTGTTTCCGGTAACAAAATAATTTGTGAAAGGTGTTTTGTAATTATATGTAAAATACTTTTATCACTTGCATGGTTTTCTTTTGGTTCACTATATTTTGCAGTAATATCCAAATTCTTATTTTAAATGCAAAGTAAAATTGATAAAGTACAGATCCGGAATGACGTCAGTCTCGTCATGCCTTAGGCGTGGTGCATCATGGGAAGACGATTGTTCGTGAAGTTTGTGAACATAGAAGGGAGGAAGTAAATGTCAGATGGCACCGCTAGATTAAGAGTAAGAAATTATTTGGGCAAACATTATTGTAAATTCCCCAATGACTAGCATAATGAGATGAAGTATGGTTAAACCGTAGTGCCAATAGTCTATGCGACATCTAGCCGAACTTAGCTTACTCTAATTCCGTATTTATGTGTGCGTTTGCATTAGCTTTTGGGTGCCACGATGAACGTAGACCTGTTGCAGTACAATTTATGTGATGTAATTACTTTACAGAAAAACAACAACAAATGTTAGTCCTAAAGTTGCTGTGATGTAAAGTAACTGTATTCCGCTGCAGGTGTCGATCTACTAGTCATGTCTGGTTGGTGCCTGCCGAGCTCCCCAGCGCTTGCGTCTGAGGACTTCAGCTCGACCCCGCTCAAGTCAGATGAGCGGAAACACGTCTGCGTACCGGAAAACCTGCTGGGCGCCGACATCCTACCTGAGGACGACGACACTTACTCCTTGTTATCCCCAATCTATCATGATAGTTATGAGAGCGATGAAGATGCGCTCAGTACTACTGAGCAACCGCCCAGTGCGACTGAGCAACCACCCAGGTATTACCTGCCTCTATAAGGTGAACAGAAATCTTTTTAAATGTACACAGTCCTTTCATCTCCGCTTACGTATTCTTATTTTTAAGATGTGAGCAACAGAAAAGCACCTCAAGTCAGACAGAACTTGAAGCCCTCGGTGCCTGGGAAATGTGGCTGGTAAACAAAGCAAAAGAAGACCAGCTTAAAATGAAAATGAAAACCGAGAAGGCAAGTTGACAAGTTGTTTTATCAGCGTATATTCTCCCACTCTTTTGGCGTGGCTACAAGTTCTGATTCAAACACGTCTTTAATCAGGCGCGCTTACTCAAGGAACAAAAAGAACACGAAGAAATGGAACTGAAACAGAAAAAGATCATGGAGGAAAAAAAGATCAGAGACTGGCAACAGCTGAAAAGAGAGCAGGTTGAAATATTCCCCATAAAGTTAGCCATTACAGCAAAACACTGGTCTGATATTGTTTTATTATTGTAATCCAAGGAAAGACATAATCACCTTCTGAAAATCAGCAAAGAAGAGGAGCTACGGCATCAACAGGGAAAACAAAGAGAGTTTCAACAGAAGGCTGAACAGAAGTACAAAGACTGGCTTCAGAAGAAGAAACAAGAGAGATTAGAAAAGGAAAAGAAGCAGAAAGTAAGACCCTTTTCAAAGTGTCTACGATTTAGCTACTGCTTGGCCTTATGTTTTGATCATTGGGGTCTGTCCCATTTCAATAAGGAGGAAGCAAGTCTGAGAGAGGAGCAGGAGAAAGAGCGGCGAAGGAAAGCAGAGGAGAACTTTAAGGAATGGCTGACAAAATCCAACGAGAAATGCAAACAAAGTCCAAAACCACCTCATTATTCAAGTGAGTGTGAACTGGCAATTATTAGCTTCATGGCAACTTTCTGGATAATACATTCATGTAGATATGTTACACTAACAGTGAGTCGTGGTCCATTCATCGCATGTGTGTAACCTGCAAGTGCTATCTTGCCTTCAGATCCCTGCATCTTCCACCCAGCACCCGGCTTTTACAACCCAATCCCATGGAAGCCCATCCATACGCCCCCTCCTGAAACATCCCCCGAAAACACACCAAGCAAACAGAATCAAAAACAAAAAAGAGGACATCAAAGCTCAGCATTTAGATTCACAAACAGGACATATAGATGACAAAGCTTTGTCCAACTCAACTGAGAATCACATTGGAACACTGACATTTCCTTCTTGAGCTTGTTGTAAAGGTAGGGTAAACCAATTGTGGTGCCTTTTTCACTAACTAGCCCAGTTTATGTATTTTTTTTATCAGAAAATTAAAGTTAGCATTTTCTATTTTATCAATTCATTTTTAAGAAATAATAAAACAACAAATGCCTCTAAAAACACCCTCTTTTAATGATGAAAACGACCACACACCCCTCCCCTCCATGTCTTGGTTGATGTCACAGAAGGAAGAGGTCACCATTTCCCCATTAGAAATTGTGCTGACAATCTTTGCAACAAGCCGACCTCCGGGTGTCGAGACACGGTCTGGGTCGGGCCCACTGTTTGAGTCAGGACCCGGTTGTGCTTGTAAATTTCCATTTTTAGTAACGAGGTTTCTTCTCTTCTCTCGTTTGCGTTCTGCAGTAGACCCGAGGTGCGTTCAAAGACCACGCACAGTCGGAAAACTCAGGAACTGCACCAAAAAGCAATGACGAGTATTTAAGCAAATTAGGGGAGTACATGGAAGCAAAAATAGACAATGCCTAATAATTAAATGCCGAAATTAAGGCAATGTAAAAAGTGGTCACACTTTTGCATTTGTTACATCAGCAAAGTTTTGTGATGAAATCATTAATAATGACTCGACATGCTCACCGTCAGTACAAAAGCTTTTATTTCAGCACGTTTCAGGGCCTCTACTGATCCCATCTGATCTGTAATTAATAAAAACACACACAAATAATGGTACAGCACTGAGTCAGGATATCTAGGCTAGACATTTGTAACAGCGTGGCAGTATTATTTCACCTAAGTCATGCATGTGACAATTCTTTATTGGGCAGTATTTCATTGTCAAAAAACAACACAGATGAATCCACACTTCCTCCATTCTTTGGTTTGAACATCTTAATCTCCATCATTTTTCCTCCTTTTAACAATACATACTTTGTTGAAGCCACCAGAGACTCCCCAAAACTTTCCCTTAATTTCCCGGAATATTGCAATCCAACTTCCTTCTCACTGTTTTTGATTGTTGCATCATACTCTGAGACATGCGTTATCAGAGAAGATGAAAAGGTGGCTTGATGTTCATTTAAGAGTTTTATGGTCTTTTGACTCCTTTTGCCTACCTCCATCACCTAACTATAGTCATGTCTACTCAAAATATCCAACTGATTTCAGAAATTGATTCACAGAGCAATTTGTGTGTGTGTTGTTTTAGTCTGAGTTGATATTGGGGCTGCAATTTGGAGATATGAATAGAACACAAAAATATAGAAAATGGATGAATGAACATGCACTAGGAGCAGGACCTATTTTATAGCCAACTTTGCATAATTACAGTGTGAAAACAACATTTTGTTGTTCTGATATAAAAACATGTTTTGTGGTAAAAATATATTAGAGGTGTCAGAGCCAGAAAGTAAAAACACAGCCACAGGTGCATCAATTCAACTGACAGGTAAACAATCTCATTTATGTGTGGCTAAAGCCAAACTGTGCCAGGGTTTTACTATCTGGACTGGGATTCTCCAAAATACACAATGTTTCACCCCTTTAATGGGCCACTTAATCCAGGGGCCATCCCTCCTTCTGGAACACTAACTCCACGGCATCATTGACATCCTGCACCACATAGGACGGCTGCATGAGGCTCGGGTCGAAGCCAAAGTCCCTGTGGCCGTGAAAGGTGCGCTGCTCGGTCACCGTGTGCCCCGTGTCCGACGGCAGCTCCTCCTCTTTGCTGTACACTCCTGTACACACCAGAATGGAGCGACATGCCTCGGGGAGATCCGAGCCTGGCCCGCCTAGATCAGTTGATGTCGTGTTAGGGATCTGGTAACCGGCTTGAGCATGTGCCCCACTTTGTTTAGCTCGGGTCTGGGCCTGAGGATGCTGCGCAGCCTGGAGGTAGCGGTTGTAGAGATTGGCACCATATATATCAGCCATAGGGTTATCGCTATCAAAGAGAGGATAAAGATGTCAATGAGTTTGGATGAACCAAAACTTTGTGTGCCAAAATGGAGGAATGGACTCACCCTATCGCATACAGCCTCTTTACGGGTGTGGCCCATCCAAGTCTCTCGGCCTGCTTTCTGACCAGCAGCTCTGCATAATTATAAGTCACTCTGCTGGGTTTACCAATCAGAGCTTCATACTTCAGGTCATGACCTGTCACCTTCTTGTAAAGGCTCTCCAAGCACACCAGGAACATACCATGACCAAACCTGTTAAGGAACCACAACATGAATGAAAATTCATGAGAAAAAAAAAATGCACCTTTGTTCCTCCCCCCCCAAACAACCGACCTGGGATTCTTGGCTTCAGTCATCCACATCAGATCCATGTTGCAGGCCAGTACAGGAATGTGAGGATACTGCATATTATTCCAATTCCTGTCCGGATTTCCGTTGGTTAGAAGGACGTCAAGAATGAGCTGGAGATTGGTCTCCCATCTAATTGGCTCACCAAATAAGATGACCGCTACAAGGATATAAGAGGAAACAAAACATGTACAGGTGCATCTCAATCAATTAGAATATCATATAAGGTGAAAAGTATTTCTTTAAATTTGACTTTTTAAAGTAAACTACTAGAATATTTCTTTCTATGATACTCTAACTTGCTGAGATGCACTTGTACACTACTAAATATATGCATGTCTAGAAACATACCATCTATTTGCTGTAAACCTTTAGTGGGAGGAATCTGTGAGACAAGATAGAAGAATGAAAAAAAAAAACTCTGTATACGATACATTGCACTCATTTAACCCAAAATTAGGTTCAATACATCCAGTAAAGAAGAGCTGTTCTCAGATTAGCTCATACTAGATTGTGATGGTGTTGTCAAGATGTTTGTGGTTAGTGTGGAGCTAAATAACTCACACTGCCTTTGGGTCTTCTGTTGTGATCCACTATATCGAGAAGTGGGTAACTCTCTCTGAGTTTATCGATGGTGACAGTATTCTGGAAGCCCAACCTGAAATTTAGTGGGTCAAGGTAATCACACGTGACCTTTAGTCTTTGTTACAATGACATAGTAAATCTACAGACAAACAGGCAGTATAGGGTCCGAAGAGCAAAATGGAAACACGCTAAATAAACAGAACATGCACACAGTGAGTTTAATCAATTGAGAGCATGAGTTGCAGATTTGAAACAGGATACATGTGAGCCACTTCTTCAACGGGACCCTGTCCTGACACCAGCACACACATTTGGTGAAATTGTGTGAACATTCGCAAAGGACTGTGTGACAGCATCACCTGCTCGGGCGACACCTGAGTGCAACGCGCACAGAGAAACAGATACAAATAAGACAAAGCAAGTTGGGACGACATTCAATAATAAAAGAAGGTTGCCTTCACCTCCACATCAAGCACATGTGAAAGATGCTCTGCTTTAGTCTGCCGTATGGAGTTTCCAGCATTGGTGACAAACACCACAGGCACTTTGTATTTGCCCTGGTGGTCCACAAGTTTCTTGAAACACTGCTTCGCCGCAGGGATGGGTGTTTGACCGCGCACCAGCACGCCATCAATGTCAAAGAGGAGACCGAATGAGCCCTGAGAACATGGCTTGAGAAAAGATGGGTGAATTAATCGTCTATTGTGCAGCATTATTTCTCCAATTCTCCGTAAAAATCAAAGAGGGCATGTGGAAAATGTACTTTGTATTGTTTCTGTACAATTTAAGGCTGAACATTTAATGGAAAACTAATCGTGATTTAGATTTTGGCTTCTCTCAAGTTTTAAAATGTTATAATAGTATATACAGTATTAATAATAGTATTTATTAAACAATTAAAAATTAAAAAACTCCAAACTATCATTATATCTTAATACCGATTCATCCCTGCATGTTGAACACTTTATTCTTGAAACCTTTTTCTTTTTGCTACATCTAAACCTTTGATGCCTTGCATATTTGCACTCTTTGAAGCTTTGCTTAACCATTACCCTGATCAATTTACCATTTTTATTTTATCATGCTCTTTTCACAAATTTTGGAATTTACTGGCCAATCAAAACGGGATCATCTGGGATTACATTTCCAGCCATGTCATGTGGAAAATTGGAAATGTGTATGACAAAAAAAAAAAAAAAAAAAAAACAATCAACAAAACAAGTTCTTGCATGTTTGGTATCTTTGAATTTTGAGGTAAGGAAAATTCCTTGAAAACTCAACTTTAAATGTAAATTAGTAAGGAAGAAAGTTGCAACTTAACTTTATTAATGTTACCTCTAAATTTTAAAGCTTAAACAGGCAAAAAACATTAGAAATGGTCAATTCAGTGCTAATATATAATTAAATTAATCTCTTTGGTGTAAACAGTGTGCACAAGCATGTTCAATTCATAATACAGCTCTTGCACTGGATCTTTTCTTTATAACGTACATGTAATGAGAGGATCAGTGTGTGCATTTGTATATCAATATTTTGCAAAACAAAAGGTTGTCAATACTTTGCTCCTAAAGGATTGTGACACAGTGATCCTGATAATATGACCGTAATACTAAACGTTTTGAAACGTTGCTAGCAGGAGGATCTTTCGATTTCTTCACTTTTATCCACTGACCTTCAGCAAAAAAAAAAAAAAAAGAAAAAAAAAGCAATCACTTACACGGCTGTAATGTCTTCTGGCTGCACCTTCACTGCCTGGTTGAAACAGTTTCCATGCACTCCTCAAACACCTTAATGTCTGCATTATTAGTCTGCTAGGGAAATGCTGCGTGAATAAGGACAAACGTATAGTCAAACGGGGCCAGTGCTTACGACACTGATGGCTTTTTTTTTTTTTTTAAATTAAGGTCGCAAAAAGTTAAACCTTGAATCAATACCCCGCTGACTCAATAGCGTTTCTGGTGGTCTTTGACTTATTCCGGGCCACGGAAAGCGCATGCGTAAAACTGCGTCACGCTTCCAGGAAACGCCCTTGAATTAAATTCAGAAGTGCGGTTCATTTTAGGGAAAACGAAACTATATGGTTCGTCTGGTGTGCTTATTAAATTGCGAAATATTTCCAAATGCTTATGTTGTGTTTAAAAATTACATTACCGATACATTGTTTTTTATTTTTACTTATGATACATAATTAATAATTTGAACTACGTCTAACACGTCACACACTTGCGCAACCACCCGGTGGTAGGTAGTTCTTAGAGCCTGATTAAAAATTGGAAGACAACAAAAATATTCAGTGTGTAGATTAGATAGTTATGAATGTTGTTAGTCACTTAAATGTTGTACAGAATCGGAGATCAACCGGAGTCAAATTCCTTATTTAGCATTTGGCCAATAAAGCTGATTTTGAAAAGTGGAACAGAAAATACACTTGATGGATGCTTTTCATAAAATGGCAAATGAATAGGTGTGAGGCAACATGTACTGTGTTTTGTCTAGAATTAAAAAGGGAATCAAATGTTATGAATTAAAAAACATTTATTGGCACAAAATAAGTTGTACTAATAAACAGTACAAAGCACATCACTTGCGTAAAACTCATAAAGTTGTTTAAGGTATCAATAAAAAAAACAATGTGAGCCACTCCTCAGCAAAATCTTAGCTCATTTTCTAGTCCATAAATCTTGGCCTTTAATTTCATCAGATCACTCTGGACCTTCTTGGTCCGCGTATTGCTCTCTCGGACCTCTTGCAGCATAGCTAAATCCTGGTTGGGCCCAGCATTAGACAATACCTGGAGAATATAAACAGATGTAAGCACTCAAATCAAACATACAACAAATTGACATAACACAAACTACTTCCCTATGTAGAACAAAGGACAATCCTTTTCTCATGTTTCCATTTCATACGTCTTTTTACCTGAACAAGCTGTTTTTCGACATCTTTGAGTTTTTGTCTAAGTTGTCTGAGGTCGGTCTTGAAGCCCTCTACCTCCAAGGTCCTCCTCTTCGCCAGTGCTTCATGACGCTGAGTCGTCAGTTTAAGACGTTCGGACAATTTTTCCGCACGATCCTGTGCAAATCAAACATTGCCCAAGTTAGATGGAGGTTGTCTGTAATATAAAGGAACCTTCCAAGTCAAATGCTAATATTATAATAATATTACTTCGATAATTCAGAAGTTGATGTTACTCGCTCTTGTATTTGTTTTTTTTTACATTTAGAGTGGTAAATATCTTTTGACACTGGGCTAGCACGAGACAAGAATTAAAGATAAAAATGAGAAACGAGATGCATTTGCAAAATCAAATATAATGTGTCATACACGTACATGCATGAATACGTATGCTTGTAAGTATGGGTGTATAGATATTGTGTGTGTGAACAGATAAGTATGAATTTTTTTTTGATAATGGGGAGAAAGCTAATAGGATATACTTCTCATTCCTTTCCGATGCGTCTTTTTTTCCCTCTGTGTCTCATTTATTTATTTTTTAAATCTACCAAATGACAAACTTGGAGACCATTCAACATTTGTACCTTAAAAATTTGTTGCCCAGCCTCGGTCTCCTCTCTGGCTTGGGCCAGTTCTGATTCCAGCTTGACACACTGTTCCCTGTACATCTCTGCCAAACGGTTGGCTTGCTTTACCTCCTCCTGCATTGCCTAAAAAGATTAAAAGCTAAAGACAAGTTTGTAGGGAGGCTCTTTAAAAATTATAAAACACCCACAAGACGTACCTTCATGTCCTCCTTATATTTCTGCCTGAAGTCAGTTTGAGTATTGTCGCCGCTAGCGGCTTGCCGTGACATACTAGTAGACATAGATTTTTTTGGACCGTTCAAATCCCAGAGGAGGCGGTCCCTCTCCATCATCCATTTTTTCTCTTGAGTCTTTGTTTCATATTTGAGTTTTAAATAATCTTTGGTGCTCTCGTAGAGCAGGTTCTGGGCTCGCTGTAGCCTGCAAAGTTACGCAAAAGAACACACTCACGGTGGGTCAAACATAAATGTATTTAAATGTCTAGACAATTCTAAAAGTCTCACTTTTCTGTCAAAGTTTTGATGTGGGACTCAAATCTCTGCCTTTCAGCCAGTGCCTCCTGTATTTTCATTTTACGGTCCTCCTGGAGTGAATCAACCTGTTCTCTGGCTAGTCGGGTTTGTTCCTCCATCTGGGCATGCAGCGCTTCCACCTAGGCCACATGATACAAACGCCGCGTGAATACAACTATGACAACATTTGAACGAGTACAAGCAGAAACCGTGGTGCTTACCTGTAGTATTAAAGTATGGTTGTGCGTCTTATATTTTTCTAAAATATGGCTAGTTTCCGAATCTGTGAGGTTTCCTTTCTTGAAGCCCCCTGCTCAGGAAAAACGAGTAGTATAAAAAAATTACAAGAACAAGAAATAACTTGAATGTAACATTAATCTGTTAGTATGACACGAGAAATAAACATTTTTACAAAAATGTTTTCAGACCTTTTCTGGTTACGTTGGGTTTTAACTTTGTTGGCCTGAGATTTAAATTTTCCCCCGACTGCTGCATCTTCTGTTTGATCACCACCTAGATAACATTTTACACAATTAGTATTTGTAAGTGGCATTGGAATTTCCTGTCACAATGCCATGCCAACTACTACCTAATAAAGTGAACACCTACTCCAGTAAGATAATAGAGAAGCCATTACCAGCCATTAATGTCACAAGAGAAGAAGAGTACCTTGTGAGGAGGCTCCCGCAGAAAATATGTTGTCTCTCCATCATCAGCACCCACCAGCGAAAGAAGGTGCTGGATTTTTTTTCTGTCCTCCAGCTCTCTGTGCAACACAAAACAATTTGCAAAGCTGACACAGAATGATTTTACCCGGATAGTCATGTTCTTAGCATTTTGAATCATGTTGGTGATTATTATCTGCAAAAACATGATCAAGCTGTGACCACGCTCTGCTCGTATTATATGGCACAGACAAAAAAGTGAAGCAGTCTAGCCTGGCCTATGTGTCTCGGATGCCTGCTTCTTTGGGACTCATTTGCGCTATTTTCCCACGGGTTATTTACATTTCAACAATCAATTATATTTCATTCCATCCCTTTTGTGAGTGATCTGGACAAGGGTGGATTAATATTATTACAATGTGATACCATTGGAACTATGAGACCCTCAGATTCATACGGCAGCTTCAGTCTGTCTCCCATTCTCCATGAGTTGCCTCAAAAATAGCATGCTAACTAAAAAAACGGAAGGACAAACAAACCCAAATGTCTAGTTCTCTGAACTGTGAGCACGTGTATCAATAAATCAGGCATGATGGAGGAAGGCCTATGCTCTAGTTGGACTGTAAATTTCACGTTAGATCTATGAAGTTGCTAAAACAACAAAAGTAATGTATCGATGGAAGTGTCCTAAAGGCCAACATAACTTTGATTTGTAGAGTTGCTGTCAAGGAACCCAAGGTGTTTTTTTTTTTTTTTTTGAAGAATGTTTGGTGTGCTTTTGCTCCCACCTGATTTTTAGTCTGTCATTTTCCGCATGAAGCCGCAGTGACTGTTCTTTTTCTTGGAAGAGGTACACCTCCATGTCACTCAACGCATTCTTAAGTTCTGCAATCTCTCCTTCACGCTGCTGCAAGTCACTCTGTAGCTTATGCTGTTAGACGGCATTAAAAACAGAGATATTAGGAGATATAGGAACTTATGTGTAACATTAAAATCAAACCCCAGCTCACCTGGTCCTCTATGATGCTCTTGTACTTCTCCAGTATCTTCAGCAGCTGCCCATGCTCTCCATCAAAATGGGCAATCTTCTTCTTGTAGCCCTCCAAATGTTCCTTGGAGGGACGGAGATGCCCCACCCGCTCATTGATGGGGGGAATTGGGGAGTTTGACTCCATACCAGAAGTTTGCCCACAGTAAAAGGATCTGCAAAAAGAGAGATGTGTCAGTCCTCAGTCTGGTGTGGAATATGGCTTGGTGCATTTGACTATGCCGTGTTAATGGTTGAACAAACGTGCTGTTTTGGGGGATTTTACTCGTACGAGGAACAACTTTCACTCAGCCCCAGCTGACTTGGACCAAGAGGCGAGGACGCTTTGGGCTGGTCGCCAGCCAATGGCAGGGCAGCAATCTTATATTAATACAGCACTATATCGTTTTTCATTTTATATACTAACCATAACATTATATATTATGATATTCGAATTAATAAGCAAAAATTAAAATGATTCCGAACGCATAAAATGAAACGTTCAATTGTATGAACAAAGAGGCGTTCATCGTTCAACGTTCACTGAGGAGGGCGGAGAAGAGTTACTTCTATGACCGGGGAGAGCGGGACTTTTGAAATGCTCTACTTTGACACAATATTATAGATACCATTTAGATGAAGAACACTACTCGTAATCACCTCACAGACATACTGATTTAGCAGAGTTGTTTTGACTTTAACGGTATGAATGTAAATAAGGAGTATGTCACTGTTTGCAGAGAGTGATCGTCTACACTGAGTACGTGTTCAACATAATAATTCTGTACTAAAAAGGCATCTTGATTATTAGGAGTCATAATAACACATTAGTCAACATTACACATACCACGCAGAATTTGTTGTGTTCGTTGCGATTGTAACTGTTTGAAACCCGGAACTTTACGCCTCTTCGTCTTCTTTGGGTTGAAAGGGGAAAGATGGAAACTACTTTGCCATCTAGTGGTAGATAAAAGAAATACTAACCCACAACAATGTAAACAAATGGAGTTATCGGACTAAATGGATGTTACAAAATAAAAAAAATAATTAAATTAAGTTAAATTAAATTAAATTAAATTAAATTAAATTAAATTAAATTAAATTAAATTAAATTAAATTAAATAATAATAATAAAATTGTTTTTCAGGACACTACTAGTAAATTTTTCATTTTGCAGGTACTATTTGATTCCTCCGTCATGCATTTGTTTATTTATTCATTCAGCATTTGTTTGTCTCGGAGTCTAAAACGTTTCGCTCAATTGAGATGAGTAGATGAAGGTTTTACTTTTGTTTAGCGGACTCCGGAGTCCCGACTACCGGTTCAAATGTTAAGGATGATGTCGTGCTTTATTTTACAGAGAAATAAAAATAGATTACTAAAATTGGAATGATACGGATTCGATTTTTTTATTCAAAAGAAAATATTTATTGTTGAGCTTTCTTGGATACATGCAACCATGCATATATATATGATTTATCTCAGATAATATAGGATATTTAACTAGAAAGGAATGACAAATTTCCTTTATTTTCTTTTACTTCCATGTCAATAAAGTTCTCGCTTTAATGGAGCCTTAATTGTGAAATCTTTGCCGGAAGTTAGTCTGCAGTAAAAGAACCTTTATATAATTGCCTGGGCTGACGGCTCAAACTTCACCTTCATAGGGATCTCACGTCACTGCGTAGGCTTAAATTTGCTCGTTTTTGTTTGCTTATAATGGAGCGCAAAGTTGCTCGTGAATTCAGGCACAAGGTAAGGCATGAAACATGTTTAATTGTGATCACGCGCTACAAGATATCATTCATCAAAAGTCTACCTGTCCTACCGAAAGTTGAAAAACTAATATCTGTTCAATGAATATGCAGATCATCTTTATTGGCATCTCAAACACGAAGCATCTTGGAGATTGTGGGGTTAGAAAATAGGCGTAAACATAGATATAATTGTGTTTTTTTGTGGATATTGTATCCATAATTCTCAGTATAATTTAAACCTAATTTCATTACTACCGTGATCTCATTTTATTCTGTATATCTAATTACTGCTCCCTTATGCTTTGCATGATGTTGTCGTACGTCTAAAATGTAAGCTTATTAGCAAGCTTTTTTTTTTTTTTCTCTGCATTACAGAAGTAGTTTTTCAAAAGGTAACTGGCAACAGAGGAAGGGAACGTGATACGGCCAGGGTGTTTTCAGGCTCAGTGTGATGGATATCTCCATACAACCATCTGGGCTGCACTCAGACACACAGAGGCTTCTGATAAAGGGCAAACCAGAATTGAATAAATGTAGATGTGCCAGAGATGAGCAGCTGATCCGGAATAAATGAGGAATTTCAGGGTTTAATTAGAGACTGAACAGGACACAATCAGGCTTTGTTCATTGCTGTGTTGGGCTGTCGGTGTTTTTCTGGGTTTCAGTTTAGTTGTCTGGCATGTGTATAATTGTCTGAGTATTAAATGCACATTTGTTTGGAAGGTTGAGATCTGTGGAACATGTCATAAATTATTATAGGAACCAACTAAGCACACATGACACTTTTCAAAATGGCTGTGTGGCTCACCAGAGATCCTTTATGTCATTGGTTTATGGTGTCAAAGTCTGTTCAGGCAGGAGTGGAGAAAGACATTTATGGCTGTCATAAATGCCATGTAGATCCAGTGACGCATAATTGTCACGATAGTGTCTGTCTAAGGCTAAGCTTTATTCCAATCATTAATTGAACTACAGCCACCTGATTGAGTTATTATACTATTTTTTTGCCCTTTTAAAGTTGTGTGTAAATGACTTCAGAGTGTGAATGTTTACCCTTGTGTCTGAGATGTAAGATGACACTCCAGACCTTCCTCCTGTAGCCTTCTGTACTGTACTGCTATTATTCACTTGCTGTGGTTTGAGGGGAAGGGACCGGCAGTCCGAAAAGCTTCCTTCAGTACAGAAGACTCACCTTGATCAAAACACTTTTTAGACAATGTGAGAATGTTAGCCGAATCTTGATCTTGCAAGAAAATTTAGGTTTAAGATCAGACTGAGTTGTAAACAAGGACAATGTGTTACATTTGTGAGTGGCCAAAGCGCTTCTTAAAAACCATCCTGCAACAGCTGAGTCGTCATAAGGTTTGTACAACTTTTGCAACATGGTTCACCCCATGCAGATGTTGGGAATGTTTTCACTGTCTTGCAGGTGGAGTTGCTGATTGAAAATGAAGCGGAGAAAGACTACTTGTATGATGTCCTACGCATGTATCACCAGTGAGTACTTTGGTCTTGGGGCTTTCCATTGTTTTTTCCCTAATTGATCAGTATCAATTGGATTATAAATGTTGGGTTTATTTAAATAGAGGGTATCCTTTGAAAGTAAACATTAATAAACAACCCCTATAGCCCATTTCCAGCATTTTAGTTGTTTTATTTCCAAAGATCTTTGTTGATTCTTTATTAATATTCCAAGTATTAAAGTGTATATGATGTCTTTTAGGGTTTCTGATAGCAACTTAGTTTCCGTGTGCTGTGGGGTGGGGTGGGGTGCAGGTCTAGGTTTCAATCATCTTTGTACCTGTGTTCCCTTGGCTTAAGCTGCTTATCAGTTTCCACTGTACCCTGACAAGCCTGGCCAGTTCTTCACAAAAGGCCCATGTTCACCTTCCAAGCAATTATAAAATGGCACCAATGAATGAATGAATAATTCAAAGGAGGACGATTTGTGTGTTTGTGTTTGTGTTTGCTTTGCTGCTTTAGTTAATGTTCTGGTGGGTTTTGTTATGAGGAGAGGAAAAACAAAAAAAACAATGTGCTATATTAATCCATTCTTATAGAAAAAAAATAAACAACAGTGCAATTGTTACTTTTGCATTTGTTATCGGAGGTTTATCAAAGAAAGACAACTTGTTTCTGTTAGGCCAGTGTACTCCTTCAGCGTGTTGGGGTGGATGTTCTGTTACATTTTTAAGTAAAAATGCTAAGTCAAAAAGGTTGTCTTTATTTATTTATTTATTTATTTATTTATTTATTTATTTATTTATTTTTCTAAAAACAAACTTAATTCTCAAGCGTCACTATTCCAAATGCACTTCCAATTAAGAAGCAAAACTGTATGTTAAGCAGGATGATCAATATCGGATGAAAGTAACCATTTAACTAAGTTGTAATCAAACTTTGTTATTTAAAAAAAAAGTAATCAGTCAAGTAAACAATTTTTGTTTAAAAGCAAGTAATCAAGAAAGTAACCTAGCAATAGTGCTACCCATGTCTCTCCTCATGTCTAATTAAATGAAGCAGAATGAGTTTTATTCAGAAGCTTTTCATTTTGCTGTGTTGCAGGTCCATGGATTTGCCAGTGCTTGTCGGGGACTTGAAATTAGTAATCAATGAACCAAAGCGTTTGCCCTTGTTTGACGTTATCCGACCGCTCATCCCACTCAAGCACCAGGTGGAGTACGACTTGCTAACCCCCAAAAGGTCTAGGTGTGTACAATTTCTCAGCTGCAGTTTAAATCATGTCAAGTCTATAACATTTCTTTTCATGACACATTCTTTCTGGTGTTGTCCCCCTATGCTGGGTTCAGGAAGCTGAAAGAGGTGCGGTTAGATCGGACAAATCGTGATGGACTTGGTCTGAGCGTCCGAGGAGGGCTCGAGTTTGGCTGTGGTCTCTACATATCACAAATTGTCAAAGATGGTCAGGCTGCTAACGTTGGTCTTCAGGTTTGTGTATACTACTAATCTTGCCTTATGTTTCCATAGTACAGTGCAAGGACTTACTGTACACATTTATTGTTTAAATTGTATTTAGAAATGCATACCATACAGTACTGGCAACATGTATTAGTTGTACCAGCCTTTGCACCTGTTGCATAAAGAAAATCAAGACAGTATTTATTTTTTATTTTTTTTAAATATGGTCTCATAATACTTTTGTCCACTAGAGGGTAGTAGGTCCTTTGATTATTGAGCAAACAACTTTGTTTTTGGAATTAAATACAGCGCAACAAAACATCACAAATTTTAGAGCACAATTGCGGTAAAAAAAAATTCTCACTAAGGAGTACCAAACAGCAATCCAATTGCTCATTTCTGATATTCAAATGAGTTTCTTCGTGTTAGTAATTGTGTTGAGTTGCGTCTTAGGAGATGATACTGTAAGAATGTAAATATCAGAAACAATTGAGCCATCCAATGTGTTCTGAAGCAATGAGCCACATTACTTACTTACTCATTAAATTCAGTGTGCAGTCTAACCTTATAATCATTTGGGGTGTCCAAATCATAGCTGTGGTTAAGCAAAATTATCACCAAGCTAGAGGGTGTTGATTTAATTTGAGTGAAGATGTAAGGTAGCGTATGAAGGCGTTATTAAATCTTATTATTTACAAAGACTGGAATCTGCATTTAAATTGCTTTGCTACTAACTATTTCAGGATATTTTGAATGTATTATTCATGCTATTCCATTCTTTATTGGTACTCGAGGTGGGTGACGAAATTGTTCGCATCAACGGGTACTCCATCTCTTCCTGTATCCATGAGGAAGTCATCAGTCTTATCAAGACCAAGAAGATTGTATCGCTCAAAGTCAGACGTGCGTAAATCATATACTACAGTACGGATTGAGATTAAAGTGTGTGGTGTCTGACAGCAGTGGCATCATTTATGTATTTTTTATTAAATATTTTGCAGATGTGGGGATGATTCCTGTAAAAAGGTACATTATCTGTTGTAATATTTCTTTTTTTGAGATTCTATTGCTCTGCAAGTGAGACGTGATCACTATCTTCTTTTTTTAGCTCATCAGATGAAGCAGTCAAGTGGCAGTTTGTTGATCAATTTGTGTCAGAATCTGGGGTGAGTGAAAATCAGCAAGGTGTCATAAAAGACTTTCATTTACTGGAGCTCTTTGTGTGTAGCTGGAGTATTATACTAGCCAACAAAGATATTACATAATATCAAACTCCAGTAATGATTCAATACATGGTAGAGTATTGTTTTTGCATGATGTCCAACCCAGGAGAAAAAAAGCAGTGTTGCTGGTTTGGCATCGATTGGAGGGAAGGAGATCAAGGAGAAGAAAGTCTTCCTAAGCCTCGTGGGTACCAAAGGTATGGGCATCAGCATCTCCAGTGGTCCGACACAGAAACCTGGCATCTACATCAGCAACGTCAAACCGGGCTCGCTATCTGCGGAGGTCGGACTTCAGGTGAGTTCTCAGCAAATCCAAAGGATCTGTGTGGCTTCCTGCTGTGAACTGCAAGTCTTCTTAAATTTATGCACAAACTATAGATTGGAGACCAGATCGTGGAGGTGAATGGGGTGGACTTCACCAATGTGGACCATAAAGAGGTAAACACATAAAACACTTCTCATAATGGCTTCTTGGGTTTGACCTTGCAGTCCTATCATTTCGCTTTTGATACAATTCATTGATTTTGTTCCTGAAGCACCAGTGTACATATTGATTTAGTCAAAATGGGTTACTATCACAGCATGTACTTATTGTATTCGACTGTACTCTGGGAGTGTGAATTGGTGACCCGAGGGAAGATACAGTCAGCACAACATTATTTGAGTCATGCGCATGTATTGTACCTGTAAAAGTGATGCCACTTATTTGTTTGTCATTCTGTATGTTTTTACCTTCCAAGGCCGTGAGAGTCCTCAAAAGCAGCAGGAGCCTGACTATTACTGTTCTGACAGGAGCTGTAAGTAAATTCTAATATTGTGTTATAGCATTTGGAATTTTTATTGTATGTAGATTCTTAAAGCACAGGCATACTGGAAATCACATGCTTGATTTATTTTAAGTGAATTTCCCTATAATGATGGATGTGGATACAGATAGTGCAAGTTTCTGATATACATCCCTGGGCTGGCTCAACATTCCTGCACTTTTATGGCTATATCATTTAGCCTTCCCTCGGTCTCTCAACGTTTACCATCAATCATGTCTTTTATGGTTTTGTTTACATCAGGGTTGTTGAAAACAAATGTGTAATAAACGACAAGCGACACTGTCTTATTTATAGTGCCTGTCTAATGCATTTGTGTCTGTATTTTCCCATTTTACATACCGTATGGAAAATGTTCTTATATGAATTATTAAAATTCATTCATCCATCATCCATTCGTCTGTCCCCCCGCCCACCCGTCCAAAATCTATCCATCCACCCACCTATCCATCCATCCATGCTTATCCTCATTAGGGTGAGCTGCATGTGAATAATTCACCTTGGACTGGTTGCTAATCAATCTCAGGGCACAATTAGACAAACAACAATTCTCACTCACAATCACAGCTAGTCTAAATTCCAAAATGAACTCATGAATCATGCCTTGTGGAAGTGGGACAATAATTACCTGGTATAATAGGCAAAAGCCATTCATGTGATATTCCACTCGAAATTCAAACCTTGTCTTTGAAGCAGATATGCAAACCATTTCCGAATATGTTTATTTTTCATTACTGTTTTTATAGATGTAGTATTTCCTGTCATGGGTTGTCAGTGAGGCTCTCAGATGAAATGTGAAATTGACTTCACAGTCCAGGAGGTTGACTGGCTCACACAATTTTTTTCTCTGGCTGTTGCCGATTTTTTAGGGCAGCGAGTTGTTTATGACGGACGAGGAGCGTTTGGCAGTGGAGGCACGCAGGGAACTGGAGAGGCAGGAACTCATGCATCAGAAGAAGGTAGCCCTGGAGACTAACAAGATCCTCAAAGAGCAGCAGGAGATGGAGAGACAGTGAGTTCTTGAAGGTTTAATGACTCTAATAGTGAGGCGGTTATTTGTTCTTTTCTAATGTTTGTTTTTGTACACAGAAATTTAGGTATAGCTAAAACAAACTCTGCTACAATTGTTGTCATATGATGGTTATAGATAGATTCTCGCTGGTTCGATTTACTTTAGATCAAATTTGAACGCCGCATAAATAAAAAGGACCAAAATTTAAAAAAAATTGAAAACTCTCAGATTAGGACTTTAAAATTTCTATCCACTATATTAGCTTCACTATATTATTACTCTGATGCTCCTCTCCATTGGATAAAGTGCTATTAAACAGTATAATTACCTCTGCGCTCAAGTATGTTGCGTAGCTAGTTAGACAATGAAGGCTTTAAACTTTTTCACCAGGAGGAAAATGGAGATCTCACAGAAGGCTGCAGAGGAAGAGCATCGCTACAAGCAGGAGATGGAGAGGTAATCAGTTGTATATCCGTAGTTTGAGACAACATGTAACATCTGTATATTTAATGATGCTCTCTTACATTGTCATCCTCTTCAGGATTGAAGCTGTGGAGAAGAAACAACACAGAGAGTGGGAAGAAGACTATGGTACCGAGCGGCCTCAGGCACCTCAGATTCAGAGGAGTGCATCACCCAACCCTCCCGAGATTCAAACCACTCCGTCTCCGAAGGCCAAAAGTTCTCGTAAGCCCCCTTGTTGGGTCAACATTTTCTGCTACTGCATGAAAATTTCACCCTCTTTTTTCACCTTGAGCATTCAGCATGTAGATGTCACTGTGTGGTCCTTTTCTATGACTGCTGTGTGCTGTGCTGCTTTTCATCAACTCCCCATAAGATGATGAAGCCAGCTCATTCACAGATGAGGCAAAGGAGGATGAGCAGGATGAACCAGTGAGTGTGGAGAAGTAGAATGTGGATGCCTACATGTATATATATTAAAAAAAAAAAGAAAACACCTTGCGCTAGATTTCCTCTGACAACCAAGTCTCAAATGCTACTCTGCATTTCTGCTGAATCTGACCAGAAAAAAAAAACATGACAACGTGCATGCTCAAAACCCGCATCTTGTCATGTCATTTTTTTAAAATAACGCACCTTGAGTAGTCCAAGCTTGTTAATCATTTTCACTATATTACTTATTATCCTGATAATCTTATACTTTGTACACTACATTCCTAATTGAGCACAACAAAGAAATAAGGAGCTAGCTAAGTAGATAGGTTGAAAGTAAATGTAGGTTAACTTTCACTTGTGTGAACTTATGTGTTTTGGTTGCTGTAAATCCATGGACACTTTCCATGGTTCTCTTTCCTTTCTGATTTTTGCAGAGTGAGAATGTGATTTATTAGTATTTGTATACAAGAAATCATTTGTTTTGACGCTTGCAATTAATTTTTACCAGTTAATCCCGAGCTATTGTTTCATCTCCATAGCATTTGGCTGGTTTTACCGATATGAGGGGAAGCTTCCTTCATTCCGCAAGGTATTGCTGACTTCCAGTTTTGGTTTTGATGCTATGTTGTGATAGAGTGCTTAAGATGATTTAAAGTGTGGGCATGTCTTGCCATAGAGTTTGCCGTGACAGACGTTTTTTTGCGGGTTTACATTTCTAAACATTTACAATGGCGCTGCAGAAAGGAGAAAAGAAGAAAAAGAAAAAAGTGTCCAACACAGACACGCTGCAGGAGCAGCGAAAAAACAAAAAGGAGATGGAGTTTGAGCTGAAATTGGCCAAGGAGAAAGAAGAGATGTATGAAAAAGAGAAACAGTTGAAGATAAATCGGCTGGTTCAGGAGGTATAAAACACAGCCAAATTGAATTTGCCATTCTTGCTCTCGTGCAGCAATGTATGTTTTTTTACTTTTTTTTTTATTCTTAAATAATTGAACTGTGAATTTGTGTCTGGCATTCATACTGTGGTATTGAATTACAATGTATGGCAGGTTTCAGAAACTGAGAGGGAAGACCTAGAGGAATCTGAGAAAGTCCAACACTGGGTAGAGTGTCTTTGTCAGACTCGCTTGGAACAAATTTCTTGTGTGGAGAACGAGTCACCAGAGGTACCAAGTGAAATGCTTTTTTTTTTTTTTCTCTCTGTGTGGATCTTTACTTCATAACAAATATTTTTAATATTTTCACATTCTCAAGGCAATAGCTTAGGCTCAAATTGTTTGAAGTGACGAATGAATGCATTTTTTTTTAAAATGACCACTAGTAAGTGAAAGTAATTTGGTTGGAGCAGGAAATGGGATTGAATTACACATGCGGTTCTTTCTCATTGTTAGACATAACTATGTCTGCCTAAACAGTATTATACAACAGAGTATTTCTGTTTTAACTCTTAAGCTGTCACCACCACTTTCACCTACTTCGGAGCCCAAGGTGAAGCTTTTCCCTGGCGGTCTGCACTTAGCCACCACTGACCTGGATGACATTAACTTGGATCACGTGGACAAGAGTCTGAAGGGGCCCCTAAAGAGACTAGCCCCCACCCCTCCAATTATTAGCCAGCCTCCCCCTCCTTTGCCTCTCCCACCGCCTTCACCCAAATTAAACCCCACCATCCCCAACTACGCATCTTCTAAAGTAGCTCCACAGCGCCGACCACCGTCTCCACCCAACGGTGGGCGCAGACCTCACCCGACTCAAGCCCCTCACCCAGCTTCCTCCAATTACCCCCCTCAATCAACCCGCCCGCCTTCATCACCTCAACCCTCTCCGACACCTACACCACCGCCACCCCCTCCTCCACCTCCACCCCCGCCCCCTCCACCTCCTCCGCCACCACAACAGTCTAAAGAAAGAGTAGGCGGCCTCAGTGGATACCGCCAGCATCACAAGCTGCCTCAGCCCTCAAGTCCACCCGAGCGTAGAAGTGAGTGGGAGACAGGTGGCTACCTCCCGAGAGGGGGCATCTACTCATCCAACACCAGTGAAGTGTCTTACCCTTCTAGTCCCAAGGTTAGAGGTTCTCACGTAAGCGTGTGTTCATGGATGCATGTTTTGCTCCTTAATTGGGTTGTCTGGCAACGGCATGACAGAATTTGTCTTGTTATAGATTTCCCTTTTGCCTCAGGAAAGTTCTGGAAGATGTTGTTAGCTGTTTTATTTGGTAGTGATTTTGTTATGATGTGCATGTAGTGTGCAGTGATTGGACATTGTTTTTGTCATTTTGTGGCCTGTTGCAAGACGTGAAAGAAAATTTGATTTTCGCAAAGAAGCATTTTTAATGCTATGGTTTGACTCCTTATCGATTTAAGAAGTGTGGGTGCAGACTCAGAGACGTTTCTATGTACGTACATAGTGTAGCAACGTTTCATTGCATTTTACTGTGGTTCAGGTTATGAGAAATACTTCGCATGCCAGTCGCATTTCCACGCCTTCCTTGGTGAGTTACTCTATTAAATGACACGTCTCATACTCATCAATGCCATAACTTGAAACACTATGAAATACATTGGCAATATTCTGATAGCAACTAGCACCTAGTCCTCCGAACCAGCGGCGTCCTACAGTCCCCGTCGTGTCGAAGCCCGTCATGCTGCCTCAGTCGCAGACCCACCGACCAGACCTGCTCAGACCCGCTGTTCGTTCCGATGGGCTGGTATGCTGTGACTCATGTGATTCACCTTACCAGGCTCATAAAGTATTCATTTGGCACATTAGAGTTCATTTTCTTATCTATAGTAAGTCTTTTGTCATCTGTTGTTATCAACAAGAGGCACCATTGCAGATTCTCAAAGCAGACACAAAAACTGAGATGTACCCAACTACTCCTACAACTACAAATACTTATAATGATCAAGTAGGAAAATAAACTGCTATAAGTAGCTTGACAATGGTAAAATGTCATTCTTGTGATTGACTTCTCTATCCTGCAACCAATTATCTGGCAAGGATAATAGGGCATAATCAAAGGAAATTGCCCAAGCATTTTTTTTTTTTAATTCTTTTTGTGTGATTTTGTGTTTCAGCCTGCAGAAATGTTGAAACGAATGGTGCCTTTCAACTCATCTTTTAAATCAAACAACAAACCACAAGTAATTTAAGCTTCGGTCATAAATAACCTTCTCTCTTTTCTGTTCCTCTATTGCTTCTAACCGGGCATTCAAGTCCGTAGATGATAAGATTGTATCTTTTTTCAATTCTCTTGTGGTCTGGCTACCTTTAATAGTTTTAAGAATTACTGGCAGCACTTTGGAGTCTGTCTGCATAAAAGGTTTCCCACAGTTAGATTACACTGGTTGTTAGAATGTGACTGTTAAATTTGCAGTGTTTAAAAACTCTCTAGTCATTAAGTAATTCTTGTACCCTATAGAACTCTGTTCTATTTCCGAGTGGTCACTTTAATGACTTCTCAACAGATGGGTCTCATTGCATTTCTATTTCCTCTTCGCCTTCCTCTGTTACTTGCCAAATTGTGAGAGTGCTTGTCATTCGGAAATAATGCGCCCTGGTAATTTTGTGCCACTCCGGTGACTACAGTGGTTGTAATCAGTCCAGAAGTGATTGCGCACTCTTTTCAGAATCCCAACAAGAGAGGACGGTTGTTTTTCTTTTCATTACTTACACTTTCATTACATCACTTTTCATTTCCTAATAGGTCTCCAAGAGCAGGGAAATAACCTTTATATAATTAATATGTAGGGTAATACTGCGCGGGAGTAGTCAAATGAATCATCCGTTCTATCTCTGAGAGTTTTGTTGGACTTGGAATAAAATTAAGATGGTTGTCAAAGGAAATGTGACCACAAGCATTCACATTTCTTGTTGCTTTGTAGCCTCTTAGTTAATTTTTTACTGACATATGCTGGATGTAATGCATATCAATGTTCTTCCAGGGCTTTCAGAAGTACGAGGAAGACTTCGATCCCCACTCTATGGTATTGTATGTCTTAGTGCGATCACGTTATATTTTAAGTGATAATTTATATAGTATGTAATGATAACGGCAAGCATGGTAGAATAATGGTTCGATTAATCGTCTGCCTCACAATTCTGAAGTTGTGGGTTTGAATGATCCGTGTGTATGGAATTTGTATGGTCTCCCTGTGCTTGCATGTTCCATCGATTAAAGACTAAGTTGGTATATCTATAGCGGTGGTTCTTAACCTGGGTTCGATCGAACCCGAGGGGTTCGGTAAGTTGATCTCAGGGGTTCAAAACTAGGGTTAGGGTTTCAAACTAGGGTTTCAAAGCTAGGGTTAGGGTTTCAAAGTAAGGTTTAAAACTAGATTTAGGGTTTCAAACGAGGGCTTCATACTTGGGTTAGGGTTTCAAACTAGGGTTTCAAATTAGGGTTAGGGTTTTAAAGTAATGTTAGGGTTAGGGTTTATTGTGTAAATTCGTGATGACGCACATTTAAACTGGTCTGACAAAGGCAACAGAATTCACACTCAATTGCAGGTAATTTGTTGTGAGTTCATGCATTGTGTTGGTTTTGTTCTTTGAACAAGGTGATTTCATCCACGGCTCCTTTTGTGCACCAGTAAAAAACATCTGTCTTGAATTTGAAAAAAAAAATATATTTCTCACTAAAGAGGGGTTCGGTGAATGCGCATCTGAAACTGATGGGGTTCAGTACCTCCAACAAGGTTAAGAACCACTGATCTATACTGTGTGTGCCCTTAGAAGGGCTTGCAATTAGCAAGGGTTGTAATATTATAATTTATGTTTAAAGCCTACGTAATTAACACTGAGTGTGGCCAAACAATGAGGACATAGTTCCTCTTGATCTTGGAT
This sequence comes from Syngnathus scovelli, assembly GCF_024217435.2. Taxonomy (NCBI): domain Eukaryota; kingdom Metazoa; phylum Chordata; class Actinopteri; order Syngnathiformes; family Syngnathidae; genus Syngnathus; species Syngnathus scovelli. Next base: position 11,379,575 of record NC_090852.1, read on the forward strand.
ATCTGTATTTGCTTATTATTGTACTTGTGTGTTTTGCTGTGCTTTTTCTTCCTCTTCAATTATCTTCCTCTCTGCAAAACAAGTTCTCATCGGACCAGATAGCAGGACGAGATGTGAGATTGCTGCGTATCAGAAAGGTATTTACTTCAGATAAATCCTTATAAAGTAAACAAATGAACCAACAAACAAATAATAAATAAGTAAATATATCCTTAATAAGATGGTGTTTGCTTTATGACTAAAATGAAGGGAGCATGACTGATGCTTCTGTTTCCTGCTTTTAAGGTGGGACAGCTTGATTTGGCCCTGGAGGGGGGCGCTGACTCACCTTTAGGGAAATTAGTGGTGTCGTCTGTGTATGAGGGAGGGGCTGCAGACAAGCACGGTTAGTACATTCACAGTGCTCAATACACACGTACACCCCCTTTTGAGTGCTATTTGCTTTTTATCTATTTCTAAACACTTTTCAGTATTTAATTTGACTCGTCCAGTTGAATTGCTGTGAATAATTCAAATGTAGATTGATGTATGTTTTGGCAACATACAATGAATTTGATAAAACATTGAGTGTTATGCAGTCGTGATGATCATTAAGAAATGTTATGTAAACAGTTTGACGTTTCATTGCATTTTATTGGTATACTGCAACACATTTGACCCCCAATGTGCATGCACAATTACTGTGAACTGATATTCGGTGGCTAAAATGTCTGTCGCGTGCATTTGTAGGTGGCATTGTACCAGGTGATGAACTTATGGCTGTTAATGGGAAGATCCTACTAGATGCCCCACTGAGTGAAGGACAAAACTCTCTGGCACGAGCCTGGAATAGTGGAGGGGTACTGTATCGTTTGCTTCAATGTCTTACTGTGTTCCTCCTCCTCCAATACTTGGCAAGCAGATATCCCAACAACATTATTGTTACAAACTTAACACAAACATGGGATAATGGAATATGGGTCAAAGTGGAAGCCATTACATTTACAGTTTGTGCAGATCCAGCACATTGGAATGTGTTTTTTCCTTTACTTGCATTAGGGCCAGGTTAGGACCAATGTGACACCACTAAATAAACTTTCCTTAGCAGTCAGCTCCTACTTTGTATTACGGAACACATTACTACCACCTATTCAACTAGACACAGGGAAATCATGGCAATACGTAAAACAAAATTAAAACTAATACACATAAAGCCAAGAAACAAAACACAGATCATCACAGCCATCTTATCACTTTCAGGACTGGATCGATGTTGTGATTGCAGTATCGCCCCCAAAACATTACGAAGATGAAGTGTAAGTATTCCCTTTTTACATCCCTTCTAACTGTGTAGTATTGTCGTATTGGAATACGCACATGCAGTATCTGTATTATACTGTAGTATCAATAATCTAACGTGCATAGATCGAACATAGAATATGATGATGCGGTCTATGTCTGTGTGTTTGCACATGTTTGTGCAGCCCAAAAGCAGCATCAGTCAGTCCCAGTGTGAACAGAAAGGTGTTTGAAGGCAGTGCAACACTGTACAGGCACGGCTACCTGCTTCAGCCCTAACCCGCAACCCGGTAACTCCATCTGCTTTCAAACATCCTCTTCTGCACAGCAGAGTGGATGTTGATGTTGTCTGTGGCATTACCCCGCCCCAATTACGCTCATGTGACTGTCAATCAGGAGGAACAAAACTACTCTTTTAGTTTGCTCTCTTGCCGCATTGGTAAAACTGCCAGCAGTGAGAATGCACAATCGAATTTTTCTTTTTCAGTCAAAGAACGAAAGAAAGGAGGCTCAAGGCGATATCTCTTTATTCATTGTGCTCTAGATAGCAATATGGTGAAGACACAACTAATGTGATCATGGACCCATCCTATTGTATATCTGCAGACCCTGCGTGCTTTATATAAACATGTGTGGCCTGTGTGGTATTGTCCTGAGCCCTGAGGTCATGGACATTCATAAAGCAGACCAAGACTTCTTGTTCAGATTGATGTTGTTCCTCGGGACTGACATGTTCTAGCATGCCTTGTCACTTAAGTGACTGAGTGGGGGAGTTCTGCACTTGCACACACTGGTTTCGTTTTCAAAAGTTTAGTTGCACTTAATATTAAACATACAAAGAAAGGTTTTGGGCTGCAATTTCAAGTGGATTATTATTTGCTTGTACAACTCAGCTGCATGTGTGTTAGATTGATGTGTTGCAGAGCGTCTACGAGACAAAATATTTTCTCAAAGTGCTCGTATTCCCTTTAAGTAAACAGTACATTTATTTTGTCTTCTCCAACAGAACATTCTTCTAGACTCTGCCCAGAAAACCAATCTTAAGAAGAAGTAGCATTTCATCCTTGAGGATTCCTTTGGGATTGAGTTAGTTTTTCCATCACAACAGATGAATGCACTTTCCTGCAGCCTCCTGCTTCTTTGGCTCTTAGTGTTTGCATTGAAAGTATGCGATGAACGATCCTGCTGTGATAGTGAATTGCCTTTTTCTTGAGTTGTAAAGGATGCTCATAATCAATAATTAATATGATGCTGTAATCTTACTGACCCTCCCCCCCCAAAGTCCATGCTTTCTACATGCTTTTATCTAATTGATTGAATAGATGTGTGGCGTGTTTCAGGCAATGTCAGATAGAGTCAACTCATCTGCCCTTTCCAGAAATGACAAAATAATTGATGATAGATACCTACTGTACATCTTTGCTCCTCCCTTAATGATACTAGTAATCATCAATCCATCCATGGGAGGAAGAATCTGGATCAAATCCACGCATGCACAGGGAGAAAGGTAAACTCCACGCAGAAAAAGGTCTGAATATTTGGACCCAGAATCTTTCGAGTGTGAGGCAAACATGCTGATGAGTGTGCAGCAGAAACTAGCTAATATTGAAATAGGACCTTTGTCCTCATGACATCAAGCTATTTTCTTGTGTAAATTCCTGCTCAAAGATGGCCATTAAATTCTTTTTTCATTTATTTATTTGTTTCAAATAAATTTGAATTGTGTTTGTTTAAAACCTGTTTATTACTCACGTAGTTGTATTCTATAATGACATATAGGCGTGTTGCATCAGTATTGTACTGACGATAGGGTATTTTAGCATAATATTTTTAGATTTTCTTTTTAGATGCATGGCAGACAATATTAAAGTCAGCACAGAATTGCGCAGATGAGCTCAGTTCTACGCATTTAAAACTTCTAACAGTAGTCACTCACCATATCATTATAGTGACATCTCTAATAGCGTCAATCTGCTTAACAACATATTGCTTCATATGCCTATTTCATGAGTGATTTTGGCTTAGTTTGAGTCGAATGAACAGTTTATTTTACAAAATATCAACTACATACATACTCTATTGAAGGATGAGGCGCAACATAAAATACATCCTGTAGTCATGTAAAATGGGTGTCCACAGGAGGCAATAGTGTTTAAATTTCTAGTTTCATTTAGCTATGCTTTTTGCATGCATCTTGATTATATTTGGTTTGCTGCGACATTAAGTGAATTTGCTGTACTAAGTTCATCTTGTTTTTCCTTTTTAATCACTTCACTGGTTCTTTTATATCAAACAAATTATTTTAGGTGCATTACCTGACATGTTTCGGCGGTTTCTTCCGCCTTCATCAGAGTGTCACCGATGTGGTTGTGACGCGTCTTTATCAGCTGATGGATGAAGGCGTGGCTCACCTGTCAGATTTGACAGGTGAGTCACGCCCTCTGCTGTCCATTCACCTCTCCAGAATGCTGTTCCAGGTTGGAGAGAGCATGTAGGCTCGCTCCCTCATCCCTGTTGATGGTCCTCGGGTCCTCGGGTTTTGAAGAAAACAAGCATCAGCGTTGGATCAGGGAGGCCATTGAGATCCGCAAGCGGGGCCCGAGCAATAATTTGTTTGATATGAAGTGATTAAGTGAATTTGTCTTGATTTGTTTAAAAAGATCATTTTAATCCATCTTTTAAAAGTAGGTCAAACAATTCCCGTAACATTGCTCCGTATATTCCGTCCGTGTGTGTGTGGGCGAGCGCGAGCGTCATCCGTTTTCCCAGTTATATAATCACACTGTGCAGTCATCTCCACTCACATTGCATACGTGACTTCTAGTCCGGCTACCATTTGCAGAATTGCATCGACCCGCTTTTGCTTGAGCTACTCGCGGGTTCATGACGCGGGCCAAAGGGTGGCCCTGGGTCAACCTTATTTGGTCTCTGAGTTCTTTGGGCTTCACCAGACTTCAGCACCGAGAATAGCTCCACGCCTCCAAAACGTTCACCTCCACCTGTCAGAATTTTCGATTGCCTTCTGGGCTCATGACAGGAAGTACTTTGCTGGCTGCTTTTCTCCTTCTCAAGTGACGAACTTGACAATGCTGAAGCGCTAGCAATGATTCCACGATACAAACCGGTAAGAACGTGATCTCCTACCGCCACCGTTATTCATCCTGTTGTATTATTGTGCATTGTTGTGCCAGTTCAGTCTCGATTTTGATGCAGATTAATGCGGATTTAGTCATGCTTAAATGTCATTATGTGCTGCAATGACACGAATACATCTGCAGGATTTAAAGGCAGTGGCTGGAAAGCTTGCACTTACTTTTCACTCCCAAAAAACTGATCTCTGCTTCTCTGAGGTGACAAAGTGTTCTTCTGCAGAAATGAGCTCCTAAAAAAATTACCATTCACCTTTCCCCTCTTAATCTGGAGTACAACTTTATATTATCTGAGATGGTTGTGTGTATCACAATTTTTCTTCCTGTCTGATATTGGACTGCAAATATTTTTTTTCGAGACTGTGCTGTCCAGACTATGTTTATCTAAATTTGAGTGAATTTTATTTTTGTCCTGCTTTTTTCCTGCACACTCACCACATCCTCTGATGGAAGCTTTTTAAGAATATAGGTCACCACCAACGCTTGTGAGGCCTTGTTTATTCTGTCCGCAGATGTGGCGACAAAAAACAGATTAACTTGAGCTGAGGCAGAAAGGCACTATAATAAATACCGTGCAGTCAACTGCATGCAAGTGAACAATCTGTGTTACTGCTTACATCACATCCTTGTATCCATGGTGATATAAAACAGCAGCTATCAGCTCATGGCAACTGCTCATTATTTTTTACCCTGAATACCATTTTGAGCTGAATCGGAGGGGCATCGAGAATGTCCCTGTGTGGATTATTCAAATCTGGTCCCATGTGAATTTTCCTGATCCCACTGAACAAGTGTTCTGCTATTGGCTGCATGCACAGTCTTCCCCTGATTGGACTGGGCACACAACACATTCATCCCATGAAGCCATCCTTTAATATTTCATGCTTTTTCTAACATGTGCACCCTGCAAATTTACAGTTGTGTTATTTCTTGTGAAAGGAATTGGGTATGATTTACGTTCAATCAATGGATGAGAAAGAGAGATACGTAACTCATAACTGGGTCAACATTTAGATCGCATGCTTGCTCGTGCTGCCTACAAAATTTGTGTCTGCCCTCCTCATTGGGCAGACACCATCCCTCCTCTCTCTCTTCACCTCTCTGTTTTCTCCCTCCCCCTCTCATTTCCACCCTCCTATCTTTCTTTCCCAGCAAAGCCGTCCAGCCCGCCTGCACATTCAGCCCCTCCTGCTCTCGTCTCCCAAGGTCGCTCCAGTCTGAAAAGAGACAGGAACAGCAGGTGCACTGCAGAAAGCTACCACCGCTCTCCCTGCGTGCGCGCATATAGTGTGTGTGAGAGCCATGTGAGAGAGTGAACGCATTCCATTGGAGCTCTGCAGAGCTAGGCAAAAATTGAAGCTTCACTTTTAGAGGATGTGTGAAGTCGCAGGCAGACAGGATGCAGATGTTTGTCACCATCATGACCCCCACAGCTGCTTAGACTGCAGAGGAGGCGAGGGAGCTACCGTTGCACTGGACTGGGATTGTCTCTGACCCCCCCCCCCCACCCCTCGCCTTCCCTATTTCTCCTCTTTGTCACTGGATCTAAATACGGCAAGCTGCATTTAAGGGAAAACCGAAAGGTGGCCACACTGGAAATTTCGAAGATCTGCTGAAGAGGCTGTCAGTGTTTCCTTTATGATGACACCATTCTGATTTTTTTTGTTAAAAATATGTGGGTCCTTCTCATCTGTCTCTGATACTCCCCTGTCCTGGTCCGCCTCCTCCTCTCCCTCCTCCTTCTGCTCTCCTTTCTCATACTGACTCCATGCAGAGTCCCGGTTCCACCATGTCCTTGGCATTCTGTGGGAGTGAGAATAACTCGGCGGCCTACAATGTGGACGGGGGTGTTCTGAACAACGGGTGTTTCCTGGACGCACTCAACGTGGTGCCACACGTCTTCCTCCTCTTCATCACATTCCCCATCCTCTTCATCGGTGAGTTTTGCCCCAGACCTCCGCCAGTCACATCTATTCACATGATGAGGGAACCTGAGCAAGTCTGAGTGGGTCTCAAATTAGACACACAATAGCTTTTTAGAACCATTTTCCTTAATGATTATTATGTAATTAATTCACAAATACTAGTATCAATTTCTTCAACTCCATGGTTGTTTTGCCTTTTAGCACCGACAAACAAACAAGACCAACCGAAATGAGCATATTAGCATGTTTGACCTTTTGTTATCCAATGATTAAGTGCTTTAGATAAGGTTGAATATTTGCGCATATTTCTGGATCATGTTTTTTTCTGGGACAGTATTTCTTGCGATTCAATATAGGTTTAAAGAGGTGTTACTTTTTTTCCCCCTTAATCTTTGGTAGGCAATTCTTGAAGTGTAAAGTTCAGTGTGTAACTGCCGTCACTTATGCTTCTCTGTGTGTGTGCCCATTTGAGAAGGCATGAAACAGTAACAATTTGCCACTTTCCATAATAGGTGCCTCTGTGTTCCTGTTATATATCTGAATTGCAGTTCCTGTGGAACAGCCACCGTTGGTGCTTCTAACATCATACAATTGGAATACAATTAGATTATTATGATGATTATTTATGAGGGATAAGAATAATTGAAATAAATAAATGAATAATACTAATTAAACTAATTGCCACGACTGTGTTTGGAAATCCCTGAATGTAAAGAGACTCACCTGCCAAGTAAATCCATTAAGCTCCCTCTTCGCAGTTGCCTTAAGGTCCGTTGGCGTTAAGTATTGCATACATAATTAGCTGTTTAAGGTTTCCTTTAGAGCAGGCTGTTTATTTTTTAAACACGCTCCATCCTTACTGTGTGATTAATAACGCTTTTGAGAATTTGAGGGCAAAATCAAGAATTACAAATATAATTACTATTAATTGTAAAAACTTTTTATCACAGTATGGAACTGCAGCTTATGAGGTTTTGTTGTTAACACACATATTCATCACACGCCACTACTGCTATTCCTATTGTCTAAAACAATTAATAATCAAAGACTATACACATGTACGCATTTATTATCAAGGACTTTTCATGGTTCTCAAAGAAGCTTCACATAAAATTGAGGAAATATTTCAGCTGGAAGGTAGCGAAAAAAAATCAATGTACAAACTATTAAAAAATACAATATAGAGGGATGCTATGAAGGTGATTTGAAGGTCAAGCTACAAATGTGTTTGCACCAAAAATTCAATACATAGTGACACTGAGACAAAGCCTGTTGACATTGCTTCCACTGTCACCACATTTGCCTTTTGTACAATGACGTGAAGTTCAATATTTTACTCACCTGCACCTCTAAAACCACAACATACACGCACGACACAATTATGGCTAGAAGTTATTCTCAATTCAATTGGGCAACCTGCACTTAGTCTTGATTTAACCAGCAGCATGGCCTCTATTAACATGAAACATCGAGCCAATTTAAGCAAATGAGCACTCTGAAGGAAGTGCAAACCACTGACTACAAAATTGAAGTAAATTTGCTGTTAAAAGGAAAAGTACAGTTGAAAGCTACACTATATTGCCTATTCTTTTCGTATCCTTTTTTATTGTCCCTTGCAGACTTCGGGTATCATTACGTTTTCACGTTCACCTCGAGTAGAGCGAAAGAAACTTTTAAATAAGAGTTCTATTTGTGCGCTAGACACGGGCCACACGGCTCTCTATTTCACCCTGCAGCACAAGTGCAAATCTGAAGAGCTGGCTCGTGGGTTTATTACTGGCTATTTACATACTAAAAGGCCATCAGAGGTGCCGATTCGAATGGATATTCAACATCTACTCCTCCAACAATTATGTAGACATATTTAATGTCAGCACCTTCTATTCATTAAACTGATTGCACCCTTGCACCCTGACCACCTTGATACACAGTTATACAGTGTCGTTAGCTCACTTGTAATAAAGGACATGGATGTCAGAGGGGGATAATGGCCTCAAAGCTCAGCAAAGGTCAAAGGTTACCTTTCTGGGATCACTGTAATGATCAGAAAAGCTGTTCCCTGGATATTTATCATAAGGCAAATTGCCACAGGCAAACCTTTAAGCACTCACAATGCTCTTTTTAGAAGCAAAGTTGCTGAAAGACTCTTGAGATATCCTTTCTGAACCCCTTAACCTCACTTGAGTCGCGGCTGTGATAGAAATATATACGTACACGTAAAAGCTGTTTTTATTCCACTGGTTATTGAAGTCACACTGCCTAAACCTTCCTTGTCTTGTTTCCTGTTTGAGGCTGGGGAAGTCAGAGCTCAAAAGTCCACATCCACCACAGCATCTGGCTTCAATTCCCAGGTCACAACCTTCGTTGGCTGCTCACCTTTGTGCTGCTCTTCATCCTTGTCTGTGAGATTGCAGAAGGCATTGTCTCCGATGGGTACGTTTATCTCTGCGGTGTCTTGGTTCGATGAGATTCTATGCTAGGGGCAGTAAGCAAACAGGAGCTGGCTTGTAAAATGCTTTGTGAAGTGCACACAGATTGGAGGTTTCTTTTACTGAAGTAAACAGAGGAACTAGTTGGTTAATACACTAGTGTTTTTTCAAGATACCAGCTGTCATCTGGACAATTTTTTTCACCATGTGCTGTATGGTGGCAATGAACTTAATTCAACTCACTTCACAATAAGCAGCAATTTGGCAAACCGTGAAGAATTTTCTACACATTAGATAGCATTTTCAATCATGACCGCCTTTGCTGTAAACAAGTGAGTTTGTTGTATAAACAGTAGGACATCCCAGCAGTGTGGAATGACCATATGCACAATTTCTAATTAGAACCAAGTCAGAAGACATGGAAATAAGAGAGTAACTTCACTTATTGCTTGCTTGTTTTTAATTCTGTCTTCTTCCTCTGACCCCACTTATAGGTTCAGCCAGTCTCTCCATCTTCACCTGTACATGCCTGCAGGTCTTGCCTTTATGGCTGGCATCACCTCGATTGTCTACTATCATAACATTGAGACCTCCAACTTCCCCAAACTGCTATTAGGTAAAGCCATCATGCACTTTCAGTACACTTTAACCTTGCTTTGTCTCTGTGATACTATCATTCTATTGGATTCTATAAGTCAGTCATGACCTGATCAAGATTTTAAATGATCTAAGGTGTAACTTCAATTCACACAAAATAACGGTGCGGGTACTGCTGCTTTCTAAATGGTAGACACTACCATTCTTTTAAATCAACTACAATATCATTTTGGCATCTCTGGTGCCGTACACAAATGGTTTTTATCCTACCTCACTGATAGTAGATTTATTGTAAGCTGAGATACTTGCTCCTCGAATGTCTGTGAGGAAACATGTGCTGTGCCTCAAGGTTTTATTTTAGGTCTCGTACTGTTTAATATTCATATGCTACCCCTTGGCAGTGTCATCAGGAGACACAAAGTGACTTTTCACAGCTCTGCTGATGATACACACTCTGTGTCTACCGATAACACCAGTCCAATGAATGCTCTTTTTAACTGTATTCTTAACATCAAGAGCGTGTGTGTATGTGCGTGTGTAATGTGCGTGTGTGCATGTGCGTGTGTGTGTGTGTGTGTGTGTGTGTGTGTGTGTGTGCGTGTGTATTTCCACGTTCCCGCTATTGTTCGACTTGTTACAGCCAGTGATGGGGTGGGTGGGCTGGGGGTTTATTTTTAACTGATGTAAAGCACTTTGAGTTACACATTCTGTATGAAAATGCTTTTTATATAAATGTTGATTAATTGATTGACTGGTTGATTGGTTGGTTAATTGACCTGCAAGACAGGATTAAATAAATCATATGTTGCCATTTTGACCGTTTTATTGCGATGAACAATAACAGCTATGTAAGCTTGTACGTGCTTCATAAAAATGAGGTGACAGATTTAGTAATGTGTTTCCAGCTGAAAGGTTCATTGCACTGAGATGAGACAGCATCAGGATAATACGTAATATCATCAAGTGCACAGTGCTCCAAGCAGACATGAATTATCTTGCTTTCATTAAGCAAATGAACATTAGTTGGTTTTCTATTGTTTTTGTATTCCCAGTACAGATATCAATTTGTATGAGTCTGCTAATAGCCATGTAGAAAATATGCAAGATAACGTATATCGAGAGAAAAATAAAGAGCAAAATCAACTTGTGCATTATTAACTAAACGGTGTTAAGCTCTGCTTGTTGAGCCGCTTTGAGCAAGTTGGCCTTCATGTCGGAGTTGCTCTCTCTCTCAAGAGAGTAGCGCTTCAGTGGGGCAGCAGAATTAGATCTAATCGTTGCATGCTGCCTCTTGTGCTGTGGCATAGATGACATGAAGCAAGAAGCCCATAATAAGTCTGAACCACACTTAATAATTGCAATTCCCCATGACTGATAAGATGAAAATCACTTCAGCTACACTCAACCACTGTTGCAAATGACATCTAATCAATGGATGGCCACTTTCAAGGGATGCTATCTGCTTGTATGTTGTATAGTATTATTGACTATTACTACTAGAATATTTGTTTGTATGTTTTTTAAATTACCAGTCAACCTCAGAGCATGTCCAGAATTCCTGAAGAGTGACTTCAGTGACCAGTGTTGATTTGGCATTATGGAAGGGAAAGCGGTGCCCTTCCACTATTATTTTGCTTTCTATTACTGTATGATGTTATATTGAATACAGAGCGGTGATTCAAGGGAAACAATTAAAAAAATACAATTTTCTTAGTGTTACAAACAGGTTACAAATCTGAGAGCATCTTAGTTTGAAGGAAAATGTAATTTCTTAACTTTTGCCTTGTAATGCTCACTCACCTGCACATCTGACGTATGTCTTTATTTATATGTTCATGTGTATAGCGCATAAAGTTAATTATGTATTTCAATCCAATTTGGTAAACCCAAGGACAAATTGACCATTCAAGTCACTGCTCACGTAGAACGTTACATTTTCAATACTTGATCTCTCAAAGACATTCTTTTGCATCTTGTCTGACTTCTTATCCATGTTAAATCTCCTCAGCCCTCCTCATCTATTGGGTTCTTGCCTTCATCATGAAAACCATCAAGTTTGCCAAATACACAGAGCATGGGATCGGCCCCAGGCAGCTACGCTATTGCATCACGTGCCTGCTCGTGCTGCTCTATGGACTCCTGTTGGCTGTGGAGATCAATGTGATCCTGGACAGAGTGAGCGTGCATCCTCTTCCTGTGATAACGCATGTGTGCAGATATGTGTACCTGATTGATTTCAGTCTGTTGTTTTTTCTGGCTAGTAACTCACATCTGCTTTTTGTCTCGAGCAGGAGTGTCAAACTCATTTTTGTCACGGGCTGCATCGTAGTTGTAGTTTCCTCCGAAGGTCAACGACTTATATGTAGTGTAGGCTACTCAACAAACTGATGAATAACTAGTTCATAACTAGATGAGTAAAAACTGTTCCGATATTTAAAAAAAAGCTAGCAATCTCTATTTTTTAAAAGTGTAGACAATTAGACATTTTTGTTTTGACACATGAAGTCGATACACAATTTGCCTCATATAAAATGGTGTGGCAGGCCGTATCTGACCCCTGGGCCTTACGTTTGACACCAGTGGTCTAGACCCCCAATGGGCAGAGCAGTTAGCCAGTGACATGGTGCCGGACAGAATTGAATGTTTGACTAAGTGAGAGAGCAAACAGACATGATGTCTTTTTTGCTGACATTTTCTATTCAATAGTTCAACAACAATTTTATTTTTCACCTTATCTTCTAGTGAAACTTTAAAGTATATTTGTCTTTGCAAACCTATAAGCTGAGTGCACCTCATCTGCTGATTCTGTTTCCTCTGGGTAAACAGCTGTGAAAGGCAGAAATGCTCCCATCATGCTTTGCACAGGATGAAGCATAATGCCCTAAATACCACAGTGAGTCAGGCTTAAAAAGAGACACATTATGCAGGTAATGAACTAAAATGGCTCATAGAGAATAAAGTGCATTAGAGTTCAGACTTCCACCAAGTTTTAAAATGTAAAAAAAAAAAATGCAGTGGGCTGAATGTGCTACATTTTCATAATTTCTCAGGCAGGCTTGCCAATCACGGTTCACACCACCATTATACAATATCGTAAGCAGAAGCACGGCCCATCACACCGACGCTGTTCAGCGGAAATTTAATCAGGCACTTTGAATCTTTAAGCAGATTTTTGAGTCTCATAACACTGGGCTAACAAAGAACCGATTAAACTAACTGGCTGTGTCCTTGTCTTACAGCGATACATGTGTTTCGCCGACCCGACAGAAGTGAAGCCCCCTGAGGACCTTCAGGACCTGGGTGTTCGTTTTCTGCAGCCCTTTGTCAATCTACTGTCCAAAGCCACCTACTGGTGGATGAACACCTTCATAACCTCGGCTCACAGGCGACCCATTGACCTCAAAGTCATTGGAAAGCTCCCCATCGCAATGAGGGCTCTCACAAACTACATGAGGCTCCGCAAGGCCTTCGAAAATCAGAAGGTGAGTGTGCTGCTGTAGTTATTTGCTCACGCAATGCACATTGAATAGAAAACTACAGGAAGAGCATAACATGGAATTTCCTTCAGATTTATAATTGACAAGAGATGCGATATAGATCAGCCTTGCCAAGCCTCATGTGGGTGTCCTCCTGAAGGACCCTGGTGAGTTCTTTGGAGCTTGTACCCTGGCTGCTCACCCGATAGCCCATAATATCTTCTTGTCGGTGGAGCACTGGACATTACTCTGGATCATTCTGAGTCCTGTGCTCTGTTTATATTGTCTGTTTTGGTTGTATTCATACATTGAAGCCTAGTTGTTTGCAGTTCAAATTTTGTTTTGGCACTGTTACTGTTTGACTTATTTTTCTTTCTTCTTATTACTTGTCCCTTGCCAACTATCCATAACCAGAAAGTGTGTTCTGTCATCCATAAAAAAAAAAAAAAATAACATCCAGATGACTTGTAATAAAGTCTCCCTGCTAATATTGTATCAAATTAGTGTGCATCTGTCCGAAATCCATAAAAATAAGGTTTGGATCATGTGTAGCGATATTGCATTCATTTTTCTCCCAGTGCTTCAAACTTTAAACGGCTTCCTGTTCGCCTTAAGGAGCACGTCTCAGGGCTAATTGAAGGACTTCCTCGGCAAGGTCAGAACTTTCCAGTGTTTGAAAGGCCACAGACATTCGTCATGGCTCAAAGTGTGTCTGGTGTGAACGCAATCTCACTTCCTTCCGCGTGAGAAGAGAGATAAAACAATCCTCGTGGGGGGTTGGATGCTGGTTATTGAGAAGGCGCCGGGTCATCCGCATTCTACTGTGAACAAGGTGACACGGTGACCCCTGCAGGCCCAACATCGCTGCACTTAATGGAAAGCCAGATCGCTGTTTTAATATGCACTCAAACTGAAAGACAGAGACCTCTTTTTTCTCAGAGCGGCTTCTCGTACATGACACCACACATGAGCAGTACGTCGAAGATTTCCCGGGGGCGCTTACGCCAACAGTTTCGCAGTGACAGTCCAGATGTTTTCCTATGATCATTGCCGACTGACTCGTTCAGCCAAGCTTTTGTGTTGTTGGACGTCACGGAGTGCTCATAGAATAAACAAACTCACAAAGAATAGCACACAGTAGAGTGTGAACCTACACCAAGGCTGAGAAAAATCTAAACAAATATATGGAGAACTATATGTGCATCCTTATTTGATAAGCAAGTGTGCAATTTAAATGAGTTCTAAGACAGAATCAAACTAATATGCTACGCAAAGGCATCCATTTTTTTGCTTGTCCTTGTTGAGGTCACCATTGTTGAGTTGCCTTTGGGCGAGATGTGAGCTGTCACTGGCGCAATTTCTCGATAGTTTTGTGAAAATCAGTTATGCTGTTCTTGCTAATTGGCAAAGAAACACACAGTGATTGAAACATAACCCCACACCAGATGTAATACAGTAACTAACTAAATCATGTCATCCTTAGACCTAGAGTTCACTTCCTTCCCGATTCTTCCCTGCTGCATTGCTGTAATAGTTTGTCTCCTTGGGTGGTTTGTCCTCCAAGGCTATCATGCTTCACTGGTAAACCATTAATCAGTGTATCCCATGATGCAGAAGCAGCGTGATGACCATGACCTTTTTTCATTGGCTCACAGTTTTTTCTAATGATTCAGCATCTATGTTGAAGCGCATTTTTCTGTGGTAGCAGCAGTTTATGCTGCAAGCTTGTTTTTGCTCTCTGTATTGATGTCTTTCAACAGAGAAATAACTATTACCCCGATCCCTAATGATTTTCTTTTTGTCCATAATTGTCATCAGAGACCTCAGGGTACGGCGCTGCAGGGACCCAAATGGATCTGGCAGGCCTTGAGGAAAGCGTTCGGCAGACCTCTCATCCTTAGCATCACATTCCGCTTCATGGCTGACGTGCTCGGCTTCGCTGGGCCGCTCTGCATCTCTGGCATCGTTCACCACATCAGCAAGGACAACCGAACCATCCAGCAACCGGTGAGATATAAGGAAGTCAACCTTTGGCTAATTTTAAAGGTTCTTTTATATGGGAGAATTGATAGTTTAGCAGATTGATGTACAGCACATGTTGAACTACCTTTGTATGTTTTTAACAGTGTTTTAAAATTAAAGCCAAATTGTACAATGTTATTATAACCATTTTAGTTGGTTCCCTATAATCTTGATGGTAACGTTTTTGTGGCACACAATTTGTATGATTGATATAGAGTTAGGAAAATATAGAAATTGACAATAAGTGTACCACAAAATTCATATCTCTCTCAGTGACTGTCAACCCAAAATGTCAGTACACGTGCCCATGCCATGCCGTATGGCTTTATAAGGGTCCAACATTTGGGGCTGGCAATGATGCAGCTTTCTACCTGTCCAGTGTTTGTTCACTAATGAGGTCTGTACCTGGCTGACTGTTATGAGTAAAAATGATTAGATCTTTTGACATTATAAATCAATAGTTCACCTGTCACATTTTAGCAATAAACCCACACAAGCATGTACGCACATTGTGGCATTCGGATTCAACCTCTCAATCATTCCAGATGCACTTTCTCACCATCTGGCATGCCTGTTTGCGCATAGACCTAATTTAGGGCCTGTCAAATATTTATGAAACGTATTGCTCCAGGACCTGTCTCAATTTCAAGGATTTCACAAAAGGCAGACCATCACATCAGAGAGACTCTCTGGCATCCATCTCTGGGAGTATCTCACCGACAGTAATTATCAAGTCAGCAATTCATCCTCTGCTGCGCTGGAACATCAAATGCCAAAGTGAAAATAGTACAAACCGTTTGGACATCATTCCAAGATGTCGTTTTTGAAGAGGAAAAATAGACTGTTGTGTAATAGGTCTAATTGGAGCATATTTTTGAGGCAGAATTTTGTCGCAATGGTTAAGATGAATTGTAGTTGTTAGTCACAGTAGTTTGGATGATCTACATACCTTTTCATAGCGGCACAATTTTGCTATGCAAAAGAAGAGTTTCAAATACCCCAAATATTATTTGTATGGAGACTGGAGATGGATATTTATAGGAAATGCAGTTGAAAAAAAACACAAGTTTGATAGAAAAGAGTATTCTGTTTTCTGAACTAAATTGTTCCTTTTTTCTGTCCTCCAGATGAGGTTGCTTGGGATTTATTTTCTTTCCTCCAAGGAGTTTCTGGAGAATGCATATGTGCTGGCCGTCTTGCTCTTCTTTGCATTGCTCCTGCAAAGAACATTCCTTCAGGCGTCCTACTATGTGGCTATCGAGACTGGGATCAAGCTACGTGGGGCCATACAGGTACTTTCCTCTGCAGTTCACCGTCAAATTGAGTGACTTGCAAAAATGACCCATCAATCTTTTGGCTGTTATCTCCGCAGACCAAAATCTACAACAAGATCATGCGTTTGTGCACATCCAACATGTCCATGGGCGAGCTAACTGCCGCTCAGATTTGCAACCTGGTTGCCATAGATACCAACCAGCTCATGTGGTTCTTCTTCCTCTGTCCAAACTTGTGGGCTATGCCCGTTCAGGTAGGAAACATGAAGGTCAAGGTCAAGTGACGCATGTAATTTGTTGCTTTTCTTTTTACTATTTTTGTGTCATTTTTTTCAATGTATATTTTCAATATATAGCTGCAGTTTGTTGAAACCCAATGCTGTTTTGTTGTTGCTGCTTTCCGACACAATTTTTTATCTACACTGTGCAGTCTTTCTTCCGATAGTAGTCCACAACAGTCCCCATAAGAGGAAAAGCTACATTTTGCCCTTTCTAAGCTTAGAACATAGCAATTACTGTGCATTACTTCTCCTACGCAAGCTCTACAGCTGCGTTTTATGTACGTGGATGAATACCATGTTCCGACTCTCCCTCTGACCCTTAGTCTTCAATGTTCTATAATGGACTTAATTAACAAGGTTTACTGAGTAATTAATCTTTATAATTATGAAACATTCAAGTGACTTTAGCTATAAAGTTAATGATAATTATAAATACAACTCACAACCCTCACGTCATAATTTCAGTACAACTTTGTGAGGGGACCACTTTGTGGAAAATACAGGATATGTCAAAAACAAGTAAAGCATATTCTTAATAGTATTGCAGTGAAGCAAGAGGAATAAAAATCAGCAAATAAAAGTGAGCAAGTTCATGATATATATTATAGACCATTTAAAGATTTGAAAAGAAATAATGCTAACGAAGGGACCCCACAGTAGAAGTTATGTGCTCCCTCTTAAATGTTCCAGTCAAGAGGTGAGCAGCAATGTTTTGGACCAACTGGAGATGCTTGAGGGAGGACCGGCTGATTCCAAAACAAAGCACACGACAGTAATCCAGCCGAGATTTGACAAATGAGCACTCATAAAAGTATCTGGGATTTGAATTAGAATTGAGGAAAAATGCTGATAGCGTTAGTATATTATGAGCCAACCTCGTGTCTCGGGCAGTAATGATGCTCGCCTCCTGGTAAGCTGTTATGAAAGGTGCTGCTTCTAATGAGTCACATTTGTTGCAACTGCTTTTGCCTGACTGGTGGACATTTTCCTGTGAAGGAGAAGGTGTGACTGTAACATCTTTGTGGATGTGTGAAGCCAAAGACAGGAGGTAGCTGTAGTTCAACATGAAGGTGTTTGATTAGTGTCAAGTCAGTCTTCTCACATTCTAGCACACTTAACCCCCAAAAGATATCTTCACTGCAAAGAGGGAATGAAAAGGCACTTTTGTGAATTGCAGGACGAAAAATAGAGAATTACTGTGTTCAACTTAACCTGGTCCATTCTTTGATTTAAGAGGAGGACTTGAAGAGCAATCATTAATACAACATGTGAAGATGATAGTGTGTATTGGTCTGGTCTGATCTATAAGAATATTTTATTGGTAATGGTTTTATTTTGTCTCGATTCTGAACTATATTTTTAAATGTTTTATCATCCTCCCTCAAGGACAAATTCAACTCACTAACTGCTGGATATTTCTGTTGCACACTACACAGAATCAAATCACACAAACATGCAAGCGTGCAAGGAGAAATGTCAGAGTGAAAGCAGGCTCACATCTATCCAACCTTGCCAGCTTAGATTTCATCCGCAGTTGGACTTAACGTGATCCTGCAGTTCCAACTACTGTGGTATCAAAATTTTAACACAAGCATTGAGCATCTTTTTGATTTCCCACTTTGTCCTCCTTTGCTCACAGATTATCGTGGGAGTGATCCTCCTCTATTACCTCTTGGGAATCAGTGCCTTGATTGGAGCCACTGTCATTGCTGTGCTCGCGCCTGTTCAGTATTTTGTTGCCACAAAGCTGTCACAGACACAGAAGAGCACTCTGGTGAGTATTACAATTGGCAGGCTTCTATTTTCGTAGTCATGCAATAGAGATGGGCAAGTCAGAAGGTCGCTTGTGCTGTAAAATCGTTGACATATACATGATGTAGATCAACAGTTGTGCATTTGTCTGCCTTTCACAGCTATTTATATTTCATTCATTCATTGACCCGAGGTGTGTTTGACTTCACTCTTCCAGGTCATTACCCCCACTGCGTACTGCAGTTTTTCACTCGGTTAACGAGCTGTCACCCAGACAGTACCTGATAAATAGTGTTCGTCAACACTTTCTTGTAGTCTAGGTAACAAAGTGACATCTTACCAATTAATGACGTGGATGTAATGACGGCTGGTAAGCATACACACGTACAGTACTGAAAAAAAGTTGGGGGTATTTGGCTTTTGAGTGAAATTTCATGATGAGCCAAAAATGAAGTTTTACATTTACGGGTGAGTTGAATTTGCACTTTAAACTCTTCATGTCCAACTATTCAATGTTTCACTATATTTTTGCACAACTATCTGTTAGTTGAATGGAAAAATGCTTTTAAACAGTCCTACTCATCACGCTGTTCATATTTTGACAACATGAGACAAAGACACTTAACAACAACACTTTTCAAAGTTTCAATCAAAATGTTCTCAAAGGGAAGTAGACCCTAAAATCAGAATAACTGAGACTAGATGAGTCACAGAAATGCATAGATGCGAACGTCGTAAGAAATGTATTGCTTTGTGTTAGGTTTAGGATGAAAAAAAAATCTGCTGAAGCAATGAAAAATTGGATAATTCATTTTGGAAATTTCAACTGATAGAAAAATATCCATAACATTTAGTGAGTATATCTTGCTCACTTTGATATAAAACACGTTAATCTGTTCTCTCTGTGCCTTCTCAGGAATATTCTAGCGAGCGCCTCAAGAAGACCAATGAATTGCTTCGAGGCATCAAATTACTTAAGCTATATGCATGGGAACGCATCTTCTGTGACAGTGTGGAGGAGACCAGGGGCAAGGAATTGACTAGCCTGCGGGCCTTTGCGCTTTACACTTCCATATCCAGTAAGAAGACTTTAATACTGTCCTTTTAGAAATGGTCCCCAAATTGCCCCCCAAAAATACCTGTTATGGCTATCTGCAGTGATTGACTTTGAGAATGAACTAGTACATTCAGTACATTTCCATGATCACAAGACACTCCCCATGTTTGTTTTAGTCTAATCTAAAACGGCGGTGGTTGCGTTCTGCAAAATTTCAAGTCCTGTGACACACAGCTTGAATGATATCATTTTTATTTTTGTATTGGAACGGTGGGAGCGATAGAATGTGAAAGTGTGGCAACAATACATCCAACAAGGACCCAGACAAAACAACTCAGATAATGTGATTTCTTGTATGTGCATTAAAGTAGCAGCCCATTTAAACAAGCTGACCATACTGCACTACTCTATTTCTCTCTCTTTTTCTCTTGATTTTCAGTCTTCATGAATGCAGCTATTCCAATTGCAGCTGTCTTAACGGTGAGTCATGTGTCTTCTCCTTATTGTGTGTGTGCACCTTGCTCATGCTCAGCTTGTGTAAAGCAAATGATTGGTGCCAAAGACTCTTAACACATAATTCTGCCTATATTAATAGAACACCTTCATAGTTGTAGCGTGGTGACCATTTAAGACAGACAGGAGATAATAAGGGCATGTCGTTCAAGAAAAAATTTGGCCGTTCATTAAAATCCCTGTAAAGTGAGAATAAATGCCTTATAAATTTGCCACACTGCAGTGCAGAATGTTAGTAACAACACTGTAAAATCTGAATGATTAAAAAAAATCAGCAAGTGGTCTCTGCACAGTGTGAACTGGCTGTCACGGTTGACATTTTCTCCTATTGGCTGTCCTACCTTTGCTCCGTGCCATGTATGCACTCACGGCCGACAACGAGGCACTCTAAAACGACTATGACATCGGATTATCTGAAAAAATTGGGTGATTTTAGAGTGTAGGAATAGCTCGCTCATTAACAATATTTCACATTTGTGCTTAATAACCGCGGAAACAAAGGCTTTCAAGTTTTTATATAATAGGAGACAGTCTCTCTTGCAGCCACTGTAGAAATGTTTGCGAGTCGTTCTGAACACGCTGGCATTTTGCAGACATTTGTTGTTCACGTCCACATCTCGGAGGACACTGCCTTGTCTCCTGCCGTGGCCTTCGCCTCCCTCTCCCTCTTTCACATTCTTGTCACGCCACTCTTCCTGCTCTCCAGTGTCGTGCGGTCCACTGTCAAAGCTCTCGTCAGGTGAGGAACTGAGAAATACTTGCAAGATGCAGTTTAGAGCAGCAATATATGTTGTGTTGACTGAGCTCATGTGGGAACTAAGAAATTGTTGTTAAGAGTGCCGCATGTCAAAATGTCAGTCACTGAAGTGGAGGATTTATGTGATTGGAGCAAATAAGAAAATGTCATTGAGTTTATCTGATAGGATGTGACCGTAATCATAAATCAAAGTGTGAGACTAAGGTTTTACTATTTTCAAACATCCCTTCGGTTATTCTTTTTTTTTTTTTATTAGTTGCTAATAAAATATATTGCATCATTGGAACTTTATTATCCAAACAGAGAGTGGTGTTATTATGCAATGTGTGATAAGACTTTCCAGGCAATGGGGGCATAAATAATATCCCCACTGAATCCCTTAAAATGTCAATATTTACACTATCATATTAGTGTTTATAGTCTAGGGGCTGACATGAATAGTTAAAAACTAGATTTTATGTGTATTTATTTTGAGGTATTTTAGTTTTTAAATAGTGGAACCTCCGATATATTGGTAGCGACTGAATGTCTATATTTTTATAAAAATGTAAAAAAAAAAAAAAAAAACACACACACATTCTGACAACAGCCATTCTCTATACTTGTCATATATTGCGCAGAAAATAAAATCAGTATGTATGAATTCATCAACACTTTAATAAGAAAAAAGACAAATCATTACACAGTCACATTAAACTGGGAAATAACATCTATAGATGTATTTGTGTCTTTTTATTGCTTCATTGGTTTCATTGGAAGCAACTCAACATTTGCTTGTTCTCTTTATGACCTGCAGCGTTCAAAAGCTCAGTGAGTTTTTCTCAAGTGATGAGATTGGAGATGAGCTGGAGCCCAGAACGACTTTGACCTCGGGCTCCAACAACCATAACCAAAATAGGTACCAGGCTTTGGTAAGTGCATGTAATTCAAGCATCAAAATGTCTTATGATTAATTTAAAATTTTTGTAGAATATGTCCCTTGTGTTGATTGCAATCTTTCATATTATAGCAATGAAACTGTTAATTAAAGTAGATAAACCAACCAACCATTATCTGTACCTCTTGTACCACGGGGGTCGTGGGCATGCTGCAGCCTATCCCAGCAGTCATTGGGCAGTTGACGGGGGACACTCTGAATTGGTTGCCAGCCAATGGCAGGGCACACAAAGACAAACAACCACCCCCACTCGCACTCACACCTATACGGGCAATTTGGACTGCTCAATCAGCCTACCATGCATGTTTTTGGGATGTGGGAGGAAACCGGAGTACCCGGACAAAACCCACAGAGGCACGGGGAGAAAATGCAAACTCCACACAGGGAGGGCCGGAGGTAGAATCCAACCAGTAGAAACCAGTGCCTCACCGTGCTGCCTTAAATTAGATAAGCTGTCTTTCAAAATCATTTATGGTAAATTTGCCTAACCTATAAAAACACAACATTCATGTACAATAAATCTGATATATTGTTTATTGTAATACAGATTAATCTGTTGGTTGTGTTTGTCAGACACAGAGAGAGCCTGGAAAAAGAGCCTGGAAAAAAAACGAATTTCAATATTAAGTGGGAGTGGGGCTCAATTCAATTATTTACCGAATCAGCTCTAATTGCAAATTCAGTTAAAACCGCACTCTTTTGTATTTTCTTCATGATGGTATCAAGTGGGACATAGCTCTCCTTTTGCTGGATTCAACTGAACTTCCCATCTTTTCTTTTAAACCATGCCTATCAAAGCCCCCCTGTTGTCACCCTCTAAACCTTCATCTTCCATACCCTGTGTGTCTGACTTCCTGCAGCCCTTGAAAGTGGTGAACAGAAAGCATCCCCCAAGAGACGACTGGAACAACTACAGATCACAAGGGGACCATGAGGGTGACGGACCCTCCCCGGTTGTGGACCAAGACGTTTGTATCAAGGTTAGACTTGATGGAATGCAAGGCAGGTTGTTTATTTACTGCCCTCTCTGGAGATTGTATTGATTGGCCGACTCATTTAATTCTCCATTCGAACGTAGATTACAATGGATTGTGACAGCTCTCTCCATTTATACAGCAAGTTACATTTCCCAGTTACAGCTGACTACTGGACATTTGTATTTCACTATTGTATGTGTGCTGCTCTCTTCAGATTTGCAGCGGTTATTTTACGTGGACGGACGGACCACCTACGCTAGCCAATGTGGACATTGTAGTTCCCTTTGGTATGAATCAAGAAGCTTGACTGTTTGTAAACTTCCTTTCTTCTTATTGCCTGTGTTCATTGTTGTCCATTGCAGGCAAGCTGACCATGATTGTGGGCCAAGTGGGTTGTGGGAAATCATCCTTACTGCTGGCGGCGCTGGGTGAGATGCAGCGAGTCTCAGGAACAGTCACATGGAATAGGTCAGTTATACGCTATTTATTCTCTGTAACAGCCCAATTCTCATCATGTTTTAGAGTCCTGGCCAAAGGTGAATGATTGACTTTACTCTGGTCAATATATTCGTTTCTTCTTCACATAGAAATCGGACTTGTTAGGTAATTGAAGTGGAGGACACATAGTTTTCTTTGTGTGTCCTTGTGCAGCATGTAATTGAGTTTCCATGGGAGACTAATGTACTTTAAATTCAAATCAGATCCTGATGGTAAGGCATATAAAACATCAAGAAATATCAATAGAATTGACATGGCATATGCTGTGGAACCAACCCCCCCCCCCCCCCCCATTGAAGAGTCTGTTGCCATCCTGAAATCTTAATTTAATTAGCAAGTAGCAAGGTAAGGTGAGTTGCATCATAGACATGCATTCCACTTATTTATTTATTTATTTATTTATTTATTTATTCATTTATGCGCATTTGTTTCTATAATTCCTGGCTGACCACCATTCCAGGGCCTGAAGTCAGCGAGGATAAACTTCAGCTTTCCCTACCAGACCGTAATGAAGACAGAATGTTATGTATAGCAAATTGTTGGACATTATTCGAAAAGGTTCTTCTCACCAATTAAATATAATATTTTATAGAACATATTCGAAATGAAATCATTTACCATAGTGCTGCTTCTCCTAAAGTCTGGTAGAACTGTACCAACAATTAAGATACTATCCTGTCTGCCTTTGCAAGCTTGAACGGACAGTATGCCGATGTCATCATCAACCAGGGATAGCAACTCTCTGACGCTCTATTTGTCAACAGTGTCCTCTTCTTGATCGACATAATGTCCTCGAGCAAAGCCCCCTCAATCCTTTACCGCGACGTCAGTTCTGTATGTCCTGTTTTGCTTGTTGCCAAATTCATTAATCTTGTGCAGCTATTTATACTCCTGAGTGATTTAGACAAGACATTAAGAGCTGCTTGTCTGCCATTTTTTGTGTGCACTAGTTTTGTGTGCACTAGTTTTTACATGCATTTTTGGGTTGTGTATCTGATTACGCAGGGATCAAAATATACACATTAAGAATATATGAGAAACCAAAGGAGTTGCAATCTCCAAGTTTCTCAGATTTCTTTTCAAATGGTTATGGCAGCTGACACCCCCAACAGACCCCCACTCAAAACCCCGCACCACTCCATTCATTCCCATTTCTCTCGCCCCAAATTTGGCAAAGTGAGCTGAGTGTGTCCAGGCTATCTCATTCATTAAAGTGGGTGACTACCTCAGCATGCAGTTAAGAGACTCTAAAATGATATGAAGAGCAAGGCTGTGACTCTGAACTCTAGCTGCTGCTGTAATTAATTAACAGCAAGACACAAATAGTTGAACCCGCTATAAATAATCAAGAGTTTCACCTGAAGGTGTAAAATATTGAGATTACACTGAAAATTAAGAAAAAGTCTGAAATATTGAGATTAGACTGAAAATTAAGAGAAAGTCTGTATGAGAGTTCTTAGTGACACATCCTGAGCAAAATAGACCTAATATGTAAATGTGTTGAGTGGATTTAATCAGTGGATTAAGCGAGAGAGAAATAGTCCTAGAAGCTCGAGTCAAGGAAGAAAGCAAATTTACCATCCCCTCATCCTGATGTCAAGATGACGATAATCAGATGTGCATTTGGATATAAGTGTCCTCCAAGCACCATCATGTGATTAGGTCACCCTTGAGTCCTTTAGTACTTTCATTTTCGGTCACTTAAATAAATGTAGTATTTGGCATCCTAATTAACAAAAAAAAAAGAATGAATGAATAAAGAAATAAAGAAATACATGGCGCTTCTTCAACAATAACTTAATATTTATTGTTTTACATCTGTGTATGGGAGAGCCTTTAGAATCGACTTTGCAGGTTAAGGTTTAAAAAGTCTGTTCACATGTTCTCATATATCTGTGCGCCTGCCAGCTAATATTAATGGTGACAGTTAACGCTCTTTAGTGTAATGTATTCATGACTGGTTGACACATCAAATCAGAATGCATAGCACATTTTCTCTCATTTCTAGCCATGGCATCTAGTCAAATGACCTTTAGTGGAGAATGGAGATATTTACCCTTTCAAATCACGACTAGAACTAAAGTTTGTCATTACACACATTACACGTGTCTGTGTGTGTGTGTGTGTTCCACACCATTGGTTCTTAAATGGCCAAGCACATTTAACTTCCTCACAGCGAGGTATACTAGCTGCCATTTCACAACCTCCATAAATCAGCAAGCACTGTCAGGCAGCTCTCAGCTGTGATCAGTCACCTTCTCTGAGCAAGTGGCCATTGGCCTAAAAATACATGCAGGCTTCAACTGATCCTGTGCAAAGCCCTAAACAACCCAGAAAGTATTTCTAATGGACTCTAAATGTGTTTGTGTGTGTTTCTATGGTGACTTTCTACTATATTGTGTTCTCAGTGACTACAATATTTTCTCTGATTTTATTTGCAGTTTGCCCAATCTGGAGTCAGAGGGTGATGAAAGGTGAGTGCTGATAGGGAAAAAAAAAAAACGCTTCAAAAGTAAATGTCCAAACCTTGTTTCCCCTGTAGTAATACTTACATTCCCCCACTGCTATTGGCACGACACATCATTGTTTGACAGCAGGTGTCTGCCCAAGTCGTGGAGGCCAAGATGGAACGTGACAGCCTGTGCTCCGCAAATATATATATACGTATATATAGAGAGAGACTAACAATTTTGGATGTGCACATTTCTTCTGATACACTTCATAAATTCCCTACTTTAAGATTTACGATTATCAAACAGTGATGTTCCAAGTAAAAAATGCAGTTGTTAATGGTGATCTTATTTGTTGAGAAAAAAACTGTTGATACCAATGAATTCTGTTTTTTTCAAGATCAATACCAATAACTGATAAGTTTGTCTTTTTTAAATTTTATTTAGAATTTGTATGTCTGTGTGTGTATGTCAGTATAGAGTATTCTAGTGTGAAAACCTTTAGTACAGCGCTGTACAAATAACTGTACATATAAGATATCAAAATACATTTTCATTTAGACATTTTTCCTTATACAAATCACATTTACCCCATTCATCTGAGAAATATGACTGTGCACTTCCATGTTTAACTAAGATATCAATATTAGGCGATTTTTCATTATGAGATGAAAATAGAACGATTTGCAGATTTTTACACATTAGCGAAAATAGTCTGAGCATTCAAACTGAACACCTTTATAGCATTTTAATAGTACAGAATAATCCAAGGTGGACTTGTGTATTATAAATATACATGGATTTTTGAGATACAAACATTTCTTAATTAATTTCTAAGGATAATTAGGACCGTAGGGATGAAAACATGTATATATATATATATATATATATATATATATATATATATATATATATATATATATATATATATATATATATATATATATATATATATATATATATATATTTAAATCAATATAGGATTAAAGTATTCCATGAAGAATAATGCTCATCTGTGTTTTGATTAATCCATGTGCTTTGTCCATTCTCTGCAGTCCCACAGATAGAGACACAGCTGGTGATGGTGACATTAGGTGAGCTCTTGAAACACACAATGTCATTTCCAAAGCGGTCTCCTGGGAGACCTGTCATCATTATCAGCACAGTCAAACAGTCAATTTCGTGCTTATCTCAGGAGTAAAGATAATAGAATCCTGCCCGCCGAGTCCCTACACTTTGATCTGCACATCGACTTGACAAACACATCTCGTAATGGCCACTGGGTTTCCTTTTAATGGATATAAGTTCTGTTCTTGCACCTTTTAGAGCTAAGCAGTCCTCCACAGAGGGAAAATGTTCTAACCTTTACCATGATGTTGTGTTGCATTTGATACCTTTGGTAGGAAGAGATGTGCCGTGGCCTACGCTTCTCAGAAGCCCTGGTTGTTGAATGCTTCCCTCACAGAGAACATCACATTTGAAATGCCAATGATTAAAACCAGGTAAGCTGGGAAAACTGACTTTGAATGTGGATGTGATTGTGAGAAGTACCACTGCACACTTAATTTAAAAACTTCATGTTGCAACAGTGGTAGAGGTGTTAAGTGAAACAAGCTAATGAAGTTACATTCTAAGCAAACACAAAACCCGCTTTGAGACGTGTACTCCATATTAGGCCGCAGTACTAAGTGGGTGTTTTGATTGAAACGATCGACTGTAATCAGTACAGGAGGCCATTAAGAGGTTATAAAAGTGCTTGTTGTGGTCATAATGTTATGTTAATACAAGCAGATGCTTTTAGACCTGCATGGTAAACAACATTAATTATCGGTCTTGCTCATGGCCTTTGTAAAAGGCCAGAATGCTTTAAAAGTCTGATAATGACTTACTTTGCTTGGACGTAATGGTCCATTTTCAAAAGCTGCTTCTAATGGACTCATACGCGTGTTTGCTGGAGTGATTTGTGATGACATAGATAAACTCCAGTTTGCATTTGATCGCCACTTTTTCTCTTTTATGCTGTTTCATGGCCAAAGTTGGTTTATTTTTCTATAGCTATTGTAAATATCTTGATTTTGTTCCCCACCACGATTCGGTGTTGAATACAAGCAACTCTCTTGAGTTTCTAGTTCAGTATTGATGAATCGGTTCCTACCAATCGAAGGAAAGAGCAGGGCTATGATTTCACACATTCTGTGTATGGCACCTTATTTGGGTCCTTGTCAGTATTTTATTCATGTTGGTGTTCACTAGATACAATGCTGTCATCGACGCCTGCTCTCTTCAGCCTGACATCGACATCCTTCCACAGGGCGATCAGACCGAAATCGGAGAGAGGGTGAGTAACACACACCACAATTCATTTGAATTACTCTATGGGCCTTTTTATTGCCTCATCTGGCCATCGCTCATCTGACTGGGGCTTACCACACTGCACAGTGGCAACATTTGTCACCATTAGTGCACCGTTGGAATGTAATTCTGGTTTGAGCAGCAAGATGGATCGATGGTTTGTTGCTCGTGTTGTGTTTCTTCATGCATGGTATAGGATGGACTTACCCAAGAGATTGTACACATTGATGCATTTAATGGTGTTATTTGTTCCTGTCTGTGACTGAAGCTGATAGCATCTCATCTCTCGTTAACCCGCTTTCCTCTGTTGCAGGGCATCATCCTCTCGGGAGGGCAGAAGCAGCGTATCAGTGTGGCCAGAGCCTTGTATCAGCAGACTAATGTTGTCTTTCTGGTAAGTCTACCACTGATTCGAAAACTGGATGAGACAGAAATGATCCCCTCAGAGTAGAAGAAAAGTTTCACATTTGTGAATGATAAGGTCCAGGTTACAGGTCGTAGATATAATACGCTCTCCTTCCGAAATGTTTCCGTTAAACCGATCCTCAACTGTAAGACTTTAAAATGACGAATCAACTTTGATTTTTATAGATGACTTAGTTCTGGCAGGTCAATGCTGCCCACCAATGTAGGATATTCCTTGAATTTGTCATGCTTTGAAATGTCTTTTTACAGGACGACCCATTCTCTGCCTTAGACATTCACTTGAGTGACCATCTCATGCAAGACGGTATCCTCAAACTGCTGAGAGAGGAGAAGAGAACCGTGGTGCTGGTCACACACAAATTACAGTATCTGCTGCATGCCGACTGGGTGAGAGCTTTATCTATTGTATGTGCGTGATTTAACAGTTTTAGTTATACAATGATGCCTGCATTTTAGATTATTGCCATGAAAGATGGCACCATACAGACAGAAGGTACACTTAAGGACATCCAGAGGTCTGAACCTGAATTATTCGAGCAATGGAAGACGCTGATGCACAGACAGGACCAGGAGTTTGAGACGGTAATCAATGAGCAGCCATTTGTAGGACAATTTAATCCTTAATTGATTTGAACTGATGTTGCTATGCTTTGCTTGTGCTTATTTAAACTAATACTGCTACATTTATTGCTTTGTCTAATGAATTTTACATTGGCTGTGTTTGCATAATGGGCAAAAGCATTGGTGTCTTTTGTATTTTGGGGAGACCATGTTTTTTTTTCATCTCCTTGCTACAGGAGACAGTGGCATCAAGCATGACAGATATGGAGAGGAAAAACTTGCGGAGAGCAATGTACTCTAGAGAGGCTGCTAAGACTGAAGAGGATGAGGAAGGTGAGGGGTCAAAGCACGAATGCCAAATAGCAATTACATATGGACATAATTACGAAAAGGTCCTTAAGCTTAATTGCAGTTGTCTGTGTTTTTTTTCCTGCTGTTTTTTTCCCCCCTCGAGTGTTGGACTGTACTCTGAACCATGACTGCTTCACCTATTCTATTATGCTGTGGCTCCCCTCCTCTATTGTGCCCCACTCGCTGACTCAACCCTACTGTCCTCTACGCTAGATCACATGACCAGACTATCCTAATAGCCTTGAGACAAACCTGCTAGACACTGTTCGAGTCTTATTGACCCACGGCTGTACCCTACCCTAATCACCTTGACATTGACAAATCAGGGTGTCTATGTGATGATCGCTATGTGTTGTAGTGGCTGTGCTCTTTATCTGTCTTCTACGTTTTTTCCCGTGTGCTGGAGACACCCTTGGGGGGACTTGTGCCATGGCTCCAGCATCAGTTTGTGATCTCTTTTTCAATCCAACAGGTGTGGCCAGAAAGCATGATTCGCCAACGCTAACAAGTGAAAGCAAATTCTGCTTGAAAATCACAACTCTGTCCACTTTTTAGAGCCCAGTCCTCCATCTAGTGTTTTCATTCATACGATTACATCCTTCGAGCTTGCTTTCCAAAAGTCTGTGTGCATGGAGTGAGGCAATAATAGCAAATGTGAACCATTTTAGTCCCGCTTCTTGTCAACACTCACGAACAGCTTCATGCTCCTTGACCTGCTTCATGGTGTGTGCAAATGTAGACTTTCAGCAGGTGTTAATGTCAGTCACTCACCCCCAGTTGGTGTATGCTCTTTTGCTTCTGCAAAACATTGCATTCATGGGAATGAGCCTCTGCCTACGACTCCGACCTTTGCCAAGGTTTCAGTTTTCACAACTGTAACCGTTATGCACACCTTATTTACTATGTATTTTACACTTATGTTTATATTGATTTGGGGGTAGTTGCCACCTCCTGAAATTATGCGACTCTTATTGAGCCAGTTTGGTTGCAGGGTTGATGTCCTTCACATTATTGCCGTAGTTACCAACATTGTAACTAGGCATTTGTTAATATCCCTTCAAACCAAAAACAAAGAAAAAAATATACACTATATATTTTGTTGAATGCCTTTTAGAGAAAACCTATTCAAGAAACAGAAATTAAGATCTGAGGAATGTGTCCGATAGAGTTTAGGGAGTACAGTATCTGGACAATGATTTGCAGCAGCAGAGCCCAGCTAAATAAAGAGATTAGGTTCATTGGAGGTAAGAGAAATGTGGTGCTCTTTATCAGATGCATTACATAAGTAACAGCTTTTCAGTGAACTCGTCTCTTTCTTGTCTATAGAAGAATCTGTGGAGAGTGATGATGACGACAACCTGTCGCAGGTAATGCGTCAACGAGCCACCATACCCTGGCACTCCTGTGGCACCTACCTGTCCTCGGCCGGGATCCTCCTTCTTACCCTGCTCCTCCTGTCACAGCTCCTAAAACACACCCTTATGGTGTCCATTGACTACTGGCTGGCACACTGGACGTCACACGTCATCACGGCCAAGTCGGACGCCACAGCACGCAACTGTACACTTGTTCAGGTGGGGAAGACAAGTGTTTTTTGAAAAGATTTGTTTTCTTTCAATATTGTGAAAGTGAGAGATGTCAGTTGAATTCTTCCAGGTAGAGCACACAATAGCTGAGGAATGCCATTGCTGAATCAAAATCAAAATGCCTGAATGTGACACTGCTATGGAGGTATACTAAAGATATGCACGATGCATTATTGCAAAGCTTAATTTACCAATTGTAATAGAGGGCCCATACGTTGCTTTCCTATGGCAGTATTGAACCTAAATTTGTACGGAAGTCACAAACCGTAACCTATGATTTTGCAGGAGCTAAATCCTTTTGGATTACATATACGAAAACGTGAAAACAAATGCTTGACTGCTTGCTTTACATTCACGTTTGTCTTTGCTTTCACTGCCAACTGTCATTCTTATCAATGCCTTTTAAAAGTGTGGGCTGCAGCAAAATTACATAACCAAGTACGCACTAATCTGTGAATCGTGTTGAGCTGCACTGGCCTAAAGCTCTAGCACAACCACTAACTGCCAGCTCCAGCTGGAGTGTTTTTTAACAAGCCCTGAAACAACCACACGCCGGCCATTAGAACAGCAGAATGAACGCACTGATGAATAGCAACGTTTGGAGACATTTGAGTGAAAGATAAATGACCTGTGGGACTCATCATTCTTTCAAGTGAAAACCATTACAACTTACTGCAAGACTGAAAGAGATCGTTAGTTTTTCTTTTCAGTGTAACTTCTACCAGACAGACACACGTGCACCTATTTTCATAAAAACATAACACAACATAATGAATATTTGAACATGACGGTTGACCTGATACAGTGACGTTATCACATGACATTTGCTTTAGGTCAGCCAGATCGGATATCAGTATTTATTTAGAGGTGTAAATATATGCATACATCATGCGCAAGCGTGTTTTGTATGTGTATGCCAGATCAAATTTCCAAGGGTCATGTGGCAGCTAAGGACTCTGAAAGACACCTCACCCTATTCCCTTTAATATTTGTTCCACTCAAACATACTTCTTATTGACTCAAGTAGACGATAAACCGTGCGCTCGATGCCAAAGGATGCTTGAATGAACTTCAACGATCTCTGCCAAATTGATCTAATCTCAAACTTCGACACAGCCAAGTCTAGTTTCAGCAGTCAAATATAATTGCTTAGCTACTACTGTCTCCGTCTTTTCTTTGTGCTGTTGTACGGCTGCCAG
The DNA here is from genome assembly GCF_024217435.2 of Syngnathus scovelli. Taxonomy (NCBI): domain Eukaryota; kingdom Metazoa; phylum Chordata; class Actinopteri; order Syngnathiformes; family Syngnathidae; genus Syngnathus; species Syngnathus scovelli. The sequence goes on from NC_090852.1 coordinate 11,411,422, forward strand.
ACTGCTGTCGCACAACGCACACTTCGCATTGACAAAGTGACAATAAAGGAACTGTTTGGTGTTCCTAGTGTGATTCATGTAGTGAGCTTATTATCAATCTTGGAAACAAGTCAATCCAAAGTCAGTGCTGATTTATGCAGATTTGTCTATCAGGTGCTTTGGAAAAATCCATTGGAGAAGAGAATAATCTTTTTCAATTTAACAAGTTATAATGGCTTTAGCTAAATCTTTTCACGGTGATCAAAACATGATAAGATAGTGAGGTGTTTTTGTGTCTTCACTTTGGCTGTTTGCTCTGTTGTTGAGTTTTTGCTTAGAAGATTTTCTGCATTCAAATATGAATTTACTACATTGCTTGGCTCCAGTGTGCCACATTACTTATCGACTTCTAATTTGCATAGTGGTATGACCACTAACCTGGCGTGCAAACCACAATGACTTTGTTTACATGCAGTCAATCAATATTCATGTTAACTAATTCCCACCGAGATGGACTTCATTATACAATTTCTGCCACGAGCTGCTAATCAATTTCATATTGACACATTAATAAGTGTAAAATTGTATATCTTCATTAGACTGTGAATTAAATTGGGCCTATCTGAAAGTCTGAAAATGATCGAGTGCCACTCCGGCCCAGCTATTAGTATACTCTGTATGTGTGTAGTGTGTCAGGATGGCTCAAAGTTACTCTACTTCAGTGTTATGAAATCTAAAACTAAAAACAGTCTTTAATTGCTGTTACAGGATTGCGGCTTCAGTCACTCGTGGTATCTTTCGGTGTTCAGCGTGTTGTGCTGCCTCGGCATCATGTTGTGTTTGGCCTCCTCTGTGGCTGTGGAGTGGACCGGCCTAAATGTGGCCAAGAAGCTCCATCAGAACCTATTGAACAAGATCACCCTGGCCCCCATGAGGTACATACAATTCTCTATGTAGCAGTTTGATGCTGATGTGTTAAAGAGATTGACGATGTTTATGTTTGTTTTAAGAGCAGACAACACACTTAAGGGCACGCTTTTTTCGCCCCATTACTCCAAGCACCATCTGCTTTCCTTCCACAAAGCCCAGAGACATTTGTTACATTGACAGACTGTTGCACATGTCGTGTGTAGACACACGTACACAAGCACATTTGAAATACAATAACACGTGCTTGCATCTCACGTTAAACCTCAACTACTTAGCTGAGGTCCAAAGCTAAAGTAGCATTACAATAAGATCAAGGGGTTCTAGATTTGAATCTCAGTTTGGGCCCTCCTACATAGTTCGCACCCAAATTCCAAAAAGATGCAAATCACGCTCATTGAAGACTCCAAATTGCCCGTAAATGTGAATGTGACAAAATGGTTAGATGACTTTTTTTTTTTTTTTTATACAGGTTGTTTGAGACCACACCACTTGGCAACATCCTCAACCGCTTCTCCACAGACACAAACACGATCGACCAGCACATCCCCACCACCCTGGAGTGTCTTTCTCGCTCCACTTTGTTGTGTGTGTCCGCCCTGGGGGTCATTTCCTACGTCACGCCCGTGTTCCTCATCGCCCTCCTGCCGCTGGCTGTCACTTGCTACTTCATCCAGAAATACTTTCGTGTGGCTTCCAGGTGAGATTGACAGAGTGCAAGCGTGTGGGTCGGTGTTTATGCAAGATGCATGATGACACCAAAGTTCCTTGGACCCACATAGCATCCGTACCAATGTTTGAATTGAAAAAAAGAGGACTGGTTGCCTCATTAACCATTATGAGTGAAGTTTTTCATTGACTTCATTCTGGACAAATGTATTGGGACATTTTGAGTATCCCAATTAGCCTCATTTTGCCGAACTTTGCTTAGGAATCAGTTTTTTTCTACTCTTTTGCAAAGGGACCTGCAGCAGCTAGAGGACAGCACCCAACTGCCTCTGCTTTCCCACTTCTCTGAGACAGTGGAGGGTCTCACCACCATCAGGGCCCTCAGGTGAGCGCACGAGCTTCTTGAATGGGCTCATGCAATTATATCAGGACTATTCTGGTTTCATTGTACTTAGAAACATCCCTGCTGGTTAAATTACAACAAGAAACAAGTTTTCTTATCCTTCAGGTACGAGCCCAGGTTCAGACAGAGGTTACTTCAGTTCATAGACGCCAACAACATCGCCTCGCTTTTTCTCACAGCAGCCAATCGGTGGCTGGAGGTCCGCATGGTAATGACTTATTTATATTTGTCCTGGTCTTGTTGGCTCTCGCTGTTAGGATTACAAAAAGTATAGTTTTCGTCCAGCTCACATTTACGACATGCAGCCTGGCTATGATGTTTTAATTTGGAGTTGCTCCTAGTGGAAATTACTTAGTTTATGGATCCCTGGACAAATCAAGACCTTTTATTGGCGTGTGTTTGGCAGGGAAACAAGCAGCTCATCCCTTTTTATTTTTAATATGCGCTGCAGCACGACATTTCTCTAATGACTTTATCTGCCCGTAGGAATATGTCGGGACCTGTGTGGTGTTGGTAGCAGCTGTGTCTTCCATTACAAATTCGCTCAACGATGGGCTGCCTCCCGGACTAGTGGGGCTGGGCCTCACCTATGCGCTCATGGTGAGACTGTTGGCTAAAGTGTGACCATTAGATGGTAAACGTGTCGCAGCATGCCAAAGTGGGGCCGCAGATTCAATGCAAAAATGTAGTAGTCGATATCGGAGCAATCTTCTGAAATGAGTGGTATTTCATGCATGGATTATTGATTATTATGTAAATTAATTTTGTTGTGCTATTTAAATTAAAAAGATATTTGATTTTCAATGCACTACATGGTCATAGAAGCATCATCACCTTTTATGTATCAGGTGTCCAACTACCTGAACTGGATGGTGCGTAACCTGGCAGACATGGAAGTACAGCTTGGATCAGTCAAGAGAATTAATGGCCTCCTCAAAACGGAACCCGAGAATTACGAGGGTCTGCTCAGTGAGTTGTCCCTTTAATTAGAAAACATTTGCAGTTTTATACCACTGAAAACACTGAATCTGTCATTTAAACCTGTCTCTAATCCACATATAACAAACACAAACTGTCCACTTTGCAGTCACATGAATGTTCTTGTTGTGGTTGCCAGGCCTGTCTCAGGTCCCAGAAGGCTGGCCCCAACGTGGCGAGATCCAGATCCAGAATCTGAGCGTCCGTTATGATGCCACGCTCAAGCCTGTGCTCAAAAACGTCCACGCACACATCAACCCTGGACAGAAGGCAAGAAGGCTTTTGGCGAGAAGAAGAAAAAGCCTGAGTCAGCGTTAATGTTTACGTCGTTTTGCAGGTGGGGATCTGCGGCAGGACAGGCAGCGGCAAATCATCTTTCTCCCTGGCCTTCTTCCGCATGGTGGACATGTTTGAAGGTTGGCACTCTCAAACCACCACGTTTGATGCGGCGCTTTATAATACACTTAATATGACTCATTTCTTTACTTTGACAGGGAGAATTGTGATCGATGACATTGATATTGCTAAGCTGCCTCTGCAGACGCTGAGATCCCGTCTGTCCATCATCTTGCAAGACCCGATCCTCTTCAGCGGCACCATTCGGTATGAAGAACAACAAACGACTGTTTTACCTGCAAAAGTTTTTGTCAGGTCACATTAGATCCAGTGACACTTGAAATAGAGAGATGAGAACAAAGAGCCTGAGTATGTTATTTTTAGACAACCGCAAAGGTGCCTGTACCAGCTTTCAAGAATAGATTTTTTTTTTTTCCAAGTGGAACCTTTATGGTTGATCATGATCTGGACCGGGGAGTAGTTTAACTTCCTTGTATCGGTACAATGTTCACCTTGGAAGTCATTGTAATAGAACTCATCTGTTCCCAAGTTAGAAAGGCTCACATTTTAGAGGTCTTTGAATCTCAGATCAGGTTTGTGTATTCTCCTTTCTCCGGCTTCCTTCCACACTCCCAAAATAATGAAGTGTCCATATGTGGAAATGTGATTTATGTTCACATTGAATTTTTTTGTCGTGTTATGTTGATAAGCTACGAACATTCTTTTCGATCAAATGTAAATATTTTATAATCCAGTGTGCTTTTTGCGGGCGTTCATTTAATAATTCATGCACGGTGTGCGTTATGCTTTAGTTTCACCTATTGTGTATGTGTGTGATCGTGTATAGGCTCAACCTGGATCCAGAAATGAAGGCCACGGATGAGATGCTTTGGGAAGCTTTGGAGATAGCTCAGCTGAAGCCTGTTGTTAAGTCACTTCCAGGAGGGCTGGGTGAGTTTATACTTGGATCTATTTTAGTGTGTGTACAGACATAAATGCAACACTGTTGTGACCTTGTCATGCCATAAACAATAGAATCAAAGGTCAGTTTGTTCCCAGGTATCCTCCATTGCACATCTGCTGTATCATAATACATGAGCATCAATATTTCAAATAGCCTGCAGATACTTTTGATACAGTGCCTGCTCTCAGGTGGCACTCTCATATTCAGATCACATCTAATAGTAGACTTCACCTTCATCTGACTTCCTCGATGAACGTGATGAGTGCCTGGTATGCTTACGACTTTATTTAGCTGCTCCGGGCTTGCTGGTTATCGCTCTGTACTTAAATGTTCTCTTGTAAGTGTCTGTCATGACCAAGCGGTCAAGGTGATTTTTCAACATCATTTGATGCTCACCTCACTCACTCCACAATGCCAGCCTATCATTCGTCTGTCTGTAGGTGTGAAGGTTGTTTGTCTTCATGGAGCATTATTATTATTTTCATTTTGTGTTGGTCTTATGAGATTTTATTTGGAACGTGTTTCCAGATGCCAACGTGACAGAGGGGGGAGAGAACTTCAGTCAGGGTCAGCGTCAGCTCTTCTGCTTGGCAAGGGCTTTTGTGAGGAAGAGCAGCATCCTCATTATGGATGAAGCCACGGCATCCATCGACATGGCAACGGTCAGTTTGTGCTTATGGTGACAGTGTTTCTACAGAGAAGACGGTGACTGGGAGGTCACAGTGATATTCTAAAAAAGAAAACAAGGAAAAGGAGCTTGCGGCAACATCTTAGTAGGTGATTCGCATACTAAGAACATTTCTTCTGCAGGAGGACAGAATGGAAAGAGTGCAAATAAGAGCCTGAGGGCTGTTGCGGGCAGTCGGCTTTTGCTTAAGAGCATCTCCTGAATGCTGGTTGACAAAAAGTGACATTTGTGCTCACAATAACACAGTAGTGATGCCCTCGAGGAGACAACACTGATCTTTTAACTTAATTCACCCAGTTGGTCAATTCCATTGGAAGCAAAAGGGGAAAAAAAGCTTGGCACAGCGTGAGGTTTTATTTATTTATCTATTTATTTTAAATAATTACTGATTTTCTAAAAGCATTACATGGTGGCACTGTATAATCACAGTAAATTCAGCTAAACTCATTTGATGGCAAGCAGAAGTTTGGCAGATAGTGAACAATTCTTCAAAAAGATTTAAAATGCTCATTGGCATTCCAAGTTGAAGCTTACTGCAAAAGTAACATAAAACAAAGTGAATTATACGATGAACAGAACCACGTAGAAAAAAATTAGGAACGTCTCTTTCATTGAATGCTACTAAACAACGCAAAACATCATAGGTAGGCTAACAAATATAATGTGTGTTGCAGTTTATAATGTTTTCCAAACCAATGGTGAAATAATACATATGGAAAGATAAAATAACAGTGCTCACAGCCACATATTCTTTATAATTTTAAAAAAAAATTACCATTATGCCGGAGTCAGTTCTATGTCTGTGTCACACTGCTCCCATGTGGCCAGCGGGAACTCAAAGTTGCTCTGGAACAGATTAATAGCTTTTCCATTAAGTTCAGTGAGGAAAGATGATTCGAGATACATATATGTGTTTTGAGTTACAAGCACTATTTAAGAAAGCATTGACTGATGAATTTTAACTTCTTTTTTTCATGACTTATAGCCAAGTTTTTTTTCTGCCCCCATAGGAGAGCATCTTGCAGAAAGTGGTAATGACTGCCTTTGCTGACAGAACAGTGGTTATAATAGCAGTAAGTGCACACGCAGCAGTGTATAATTACTACTCCCCATACACACACACACACACACACACACACACGCACGGACTCACTCTCCCCATACACGTTTGTTTCTTAAGCGGTCCCTCTTCTCTGTGCCGCACAGCATCGCGTCCACACCATCTTGAATGCCGACCTGGTGATTGTGATGAAGCGGGGGATCATCCTGGAGTATGATGAACCCCAGGCCCTGCTGGGAAAGGAGGAGAGTGTCTTTGCCTCCTTCGTACAAGCAGACAAGTAGCACAAGAAGAGAACATGTCAAACAAAGGAAGACATTCAAAGTGCAATTGATCCATGGAATATTTACCTTTATTTTTTATTCATACTGTATTATATTTGTAAATAACAATGTGAAATGCTTGTTAATAAAATATATATTATCATTAAAATAAAATATATATTAAAATATATATTATCACTGAGGCTAATGAGGTGCTCTTGACTCTAGAGTGATCTACATTGACACTGCCTCATATTCATATTCTCATGGGTGTCACAAGATCCTGCAGGAGCCATGACTGACTTGAGAATGCTATAAGGTGCCTGAAATAGCCACGGCATGATGACCTGTGCCAGTCACAACTTACACCAACTCCTAAAACATTTGGTACATCAGCTTCCTTTATTCCTTCCCTTTGTTTAATTTTACTTTCTTCTTCCAAACTGCTCTTCATCCTTTCGTTTCCCTTAGTTTTTTTGCCCTTCCTTTATTTTTATTATGTTGTAGCTTCCTTCCTACCTTCATGTATTTGTCCATCCTCTCTTGATTATTTTACCCATTTTCATCCATTCATTCCTTTCTTTTTCCTTCCTTTCTGAAGACAGCTTTAATTAAATCCATACAGCAGTGATTATAACTTTTATACTGAGTTATGAATATTGCTCATGGTTGTCTTGTTTTTACTTCAGTTAAATTGATATTTTGGTGTCTCCTCTAGTTCGAGTAAGTTCTAAACTGAATAAATAACTATTACTTAAGTTCTAGTAAATAGCTGGATGCAAAACAATTTGAGGCTTTAAATACAAAACAATCAAATTAAAAGCTATAATTCCGGCAGTAACGGAGCTTGCCGTCTCTTAAACGAGAAATGTCGTATGCCTGTGACGTAATCAGAGGATCCCTTGTACTCTTCTAGACGTTTGCTACTGTCCATAACTGTCCCCCTTTGTGCATTCTCATTGAATTCCCAGGAAGGGCATGACAGATTGTGGAGGGAGGGTCTCCACCCTCACTTCATGCTATCGAGCAGGAGTGTCGGCACAAAAGGAAAGTGCATTAGGGAGATTGGCCGGCAACAATAAAAACTATTGGAGGCGCTTGCGTCTAATGCGTGTGAATGCGCACTGAATTTCTCTCAATGCCGTGTGCGCCTGCTGCGCTGGTGAGGTGCTGTTATTTATTTTGATGGTGGTGGTGCGCTCTGAGTGACGGTGGCAGCTGAGGACGAAGGACAGGAATCTCCACATGGCACGTCAAGCCACTGACTGGGGGGCAACGTGAAGAGAGCGCATAGCTGGGACGAACATGAAGGCTGTGGCCGAGCGAAAAAGCGGACAGAAAGCTGCAAAGCTATACTAAAAAAAACAACAACAACACGCTTTTATTTGTTCCTGCCTTTGGGGGCGTAATGCGTGAGAGCCATGTTGTCCAGAAAAGGCCTCATTCCGGAGGACTACTTGCTGACACGCTTGGCCGAGGATGTCCAGCAGCCCAAGTTCAAATCGAAAACGAGGAAAGCCCGCTTCGTGGCCAAGAACGGCACCTGCAATGTGGCGCACACCAACATCCGCGAGCAGGGCCGCTTCCTACAAGACGTCTTCACCACTTTGGTGGACATGAAATGGCTCCACACGCTCATCATCTTCACCATGTCGTTCCTGTGCAGCTGGCTTCTTTTCGGGATGGTCTGGTGGCTCATCGCCTTCGCGCACGGCGACCTGGACCGGCAGGCGGACGACTTCGTGCCGTGCGTCACGGAGATTCGCTCCTTTTCGTCCGCCTTCCTCTTCTCCATCGAGGTGCAGGTGACCATCGGCTTTGGTGCGAGGATGGTGACGGAGGAGTGCTTGTCTGCCATCGTCGTGCTTATTATGCAGAACATCGTGGGGCTGGTTATCAACGCCATCTTGCTCGGCTGCATCTTCATGAAGACCGCGCAGGCGCGCCGGCGAGCCGAGACGCTTATTTTCAGCAAGCACGCCGTCATCTCCGTGCGTAACAACAAACTTTGCTTCATGGTGCGCATCGGTGACCTGAGGAAGAGCATGATCATCAGCGCCACAGTGCGGATGCAGGTAGTAAAGAGAAGCACCACCGAGGAGGGCGAGGTGGTGCCCCTGGATCAGATCGACATCAACATGGATAACCCGGTGGGCACCAACGGGGTCTTCCTGGTGTCCCCGCTCATCATCAGCCACGTGATCGACAAGCACAGCCCGCTGTACGCCATGTCTGCGGCGGACCTGCTGCACGACGAACTGGAGATCATCGTGGTCCTGGAAGGCGTGGTGGAGACCACCGGCATCACTACGCAGGCCAGGACCTCGTACGTGTCCGAGGAGATCCTATGGGGGCAGCGATTCGTGCCCACCGTGTCTGAGGAGGACGGCATGTACGCGGTAGACTACTCCAAATTCGGCAATACGCAGAAGGTGCCCACGCCGTGCTGCAGCGCCAAGAAACTGGACGAGGTGGGAGGCATCGCGAGGTTTAAACTCACCGAGGGCGTCACCTTGCGGCCGTCGGTGAGAAGGCGGCGGGGAGCCACCATAGCCCGGCGCTCCAGGTTGGACAGTCGATGAAAACGTGCTTTCTTCGACCGAATACGTCAACGTGGACGACGAGAATGCACTCGTGTGCTATCGCTGCAATTCCAGACAATTCAACGTGATTTATAGAGCACAGATAGTATCCCCACTTTGGGAACCAGTCCTAATTTACTTGACGACAGAATAGGCCTTCGTGTCAGCCTTTTGAGATATTTTCATTTTTTGTCTGTTTTTAAGTTTGACCTACAAACGTTTGCGCAATATATAAAAACAAGGAATAAGACGCCAGACAAGTTTTAACGTAAATGTTTATTAAAAATAATAATATTAGAAGCAAATTTCAAACCAGCAATCTAATGTGAAATTGCAGTAGATATATTGGATAACAATATTTAGGCGTATACACGTTATTTAAAAACGACTATAAGTGTTATACTACGATACAAGTGTTTACCAGCTCAGTGGCCTAAGAGGAGAGTGTCCGCCCTGAGATTGGGAGGTTGTGGGTTCAAACCCCTGCCGAGTCATACCAGTGACTACAACAATGATACCCATTTCTTCCCTGCTTGGCACTCAGTGTAAGGGGTTGAAATGGGGCCCCCCCTGCTGCTCACAATCATTGGGACTTTTGGCACTCAGAGGAGTTCATGTCACCCAACTACACTTTGCAAGCTCAAGCCACAACATTACCACCATCATGCTTCACAGATGAGATGTGTTTTGGACCATAAGCAGATCAATTACTTTCCCCTTCCCATTAGGTAGAAGTTCATCTTGGCCTCCCCAGTCCATAAAACTTAGTTCCAAAACCTTTGTGGCTCATCTCTGTACTTTGCAAAAAAAAAAAAAAATAATAATAAAAATGGTGATGAGTGGTTTGCATCTTGCGGTCTGGCATGTAGGCTATATTTCTTCCTTCGAAGTCTTTATTCATGATGTAACTCTTGATGGTCGCAGCAGAATGAATTCTGAGGTCTACAAAACCATTTGTGTGTCAATTTACATTGAAATGCATCCAAACTAATTGGGAGAATCCGCCGTAGAAGTCTCCCCATGCAACAAGACAAGAACCAAAATAAACATTAAAAGTGGACGGTCTTAGACTGGCCAAGTCAATCACCACACCTTAACCTAATGGTGCATGTAATTCCCCTCCTGAAGATATAGTATGTATTGAAATTATTTCGAAAAGTGCTAAAGAAAAAACAAGGACAGATTTAGAATCATCTGAAAAAACATCTAGGAAAGTTAACATGATGAAATAAAAAAATACTTATGATACTATGATTTTGTAATGCAGTTGAATGAGTGTCATCATTTAAGTCTAGTAAATATATATTGCTCGTTTGTGGATGTCAACTGGGGTAAACGTCAATATTTTGAGCCGATCAAATCATGATGCAGACATTTTACAAACATCTCCAATAGACACATTACGGATTATAAACATAACATGACACTGAAATACAGAGACGAGACACTGGATCAGAATGGTATTTTTCTTTTATTAGATTATAATCAGCAGAGCTTGAAATATTAAATTGCTTTTAACTTAGTTAATAATTAAAATACATAAAAACAAGAGCCAGAATAAAGAACCCTGCAAATAAAGAAAACAAAAATAAATTAAAAAAGAGACAAATATAAACTCAATCCTCCTCCACATAGAAGCTGTCTGACAGAAGTCCAAGCAGAAGTTGTTTTTCTATGTGTCAGGATAACTATTGTTATTTCCAAACTATCTTTCCTTTCATAATCTTTAAAAACAAATCTTAAAAAGGGATGTGGGAAACTAAACAAGAACAACAGAAGAAGAAAAGAAGGGTTTGCAGCTCGCCACCAGCACGCTCTGCACCCCTTCTCACCACGTTGGCATGTGTGGGACTGCAGACGTGACATCACGTCTTGGTCATTCTGTGCTGCTGGGGCAGGTGTGTGTACGTTTGGGTGGAGGCGGGAGGAAGCGGCGGCGTGCTGCACAGAAACCAGCAATCCACTGCAATTCAGACACCAGTCTGGTAAAGTATCACCATTTCGCTGATCAGATTAAACATCTAATCTACAATCTTAAAATGTTCATCTGTGTCCACCTTTCTGTGCATGTTCATCTTTTCTGCCCTCTACAGGGAAGTAGGCTACACAACATGTTTGTAGGGGGGGGGGCCACATCATCAGTACGCAAGGGTCGCGTAGAAGAGTTTGACCAACTAAAGGGACAGAGATTGAAAAGAGAGAAAAGCCTCTCTGGCAGCAGTGACATACTCTCTCAGGTCCTGAGTAGGAGGTGCATGAAACTAAGCCCCGCATAAACAACCCATATCGGGACTGGCTAAGATTAGCCAGCGTGGTGCTTCGTGTTGTCGGAGGAGGCCAGCAGAAATGCCTCTTGTCCGGCCGACACAAACACCGGGCAAGAGCAGGTCCGAGCAAAGTCAACCCCCCCTCGTGTACACAGTGTGCTAGCCAGAGGATAGACAGGAGGGCCCATCACCACGCTTGCAAGACCCCCTACATAAACACACACACACACACACACGTTCAACCCAACCAAACAACAACCAAATTCGAACAAAATAACTCAACAAAAGTAAAAGTGAAGTGAAACCAAACATGAAACACAGCTGTGTTTTTTTTTTGTCCTACAGAAGATGAGAGGGATGGTGTTTTTTCTTTTAATCCCTGGGAGAAATGTTCTCGCCAATTCCTGCTGGCGTTACAAACCCCTGGCTACCACCCAGCCCCCCAAAGCACCCCCCTCCCTTCCCCTTGTCCTTTCGACTGGTTGGTTGGTGTTGCAGCGAAATACGCAAGTGTAGTGGAAGATCTGTCAAGTCCCGCTGGCACACCGCGGCAGGCAGCCAGGCCGTCTTTCCTTCTCTCCTGTCCTATCCTCTGTCGCCCCCGGGCCGGCATTTCGGCTGCGCCTCCGCTCATCTCTCCGTCACGTGGTTATGTGAGGACGGGGAGGGAGACGAGGTCGGTGAGGAGGGGGCCGGCGCGGTCGAGGGCGGCGGAGGGGCGGGGGCGCACAGGATTTCGGACAGGTCGTCCATAATACAGGTCTCCTTGGGATCGACTAGGTTGAATTCCCTTACGAAAACGATGAAATGTGCATAGAGAGTGTTCAAATGGCCCTGGAGCTCCAGTGCCACCGTCTCTTTAAAGTGCGCCCAGTAGAGGTGAGCCAGCACGTGGAACAGGTACCGGCAGATCTTCTTCACCAACATGTCAAAGGAGTTGGGGAATTCTTTGCCTGGGGGCAGAGTGAGACAATTAGGAAGTGGAAGGAACTTGCTTGAGCTTTCTTGCTATGTTTGAGTGGCTGACCACTACCCGAGGCAGCAGGGGGCAGCAGTGCAACATTTGGAGATACACTGTGCCCAATTGCACACAAAAGGGGGTTGGTTGTACAAAGGATTAACATCAGGATTGTATTTGATATAAAAGTATTAAAGATTGGATTTTACAAACTTTGGTTTTATATTATTCAGAAAAAACAAACTGAATGTATTAGATGCTAACTAACACATCATAGCAAGGGGTGCCAATAATTAGGGAGTGCAGTGTATGGGTCAACAAAAATTAATATCGTAATAATTTACAGTGCAACAAAAAAAAACTGTGAAATTATTGTTTGAATCAGCTTTAAAAATAATTTTAAGGGACACATAAAAGCGTGTCTTATAAGCTATGTACCTTTTTGGACCATTTAAGTTGTGAAATTAGGTTATTTCCCAATAGGCCTTATCTTCCTTTCTTGAGAAGTGCACTTACCATATTTTGTAGGAAAGACTTCCTCATCTGTGACCAGTTTCTGACAAAGACTCATAACAAGGTCAACATATTGTGGTGCAGTGCACTTTGTCTTCTTCCCCTTTTCATCCTGCCAGTAGTATGTTCTGGACAAAAAACAACAACAACAAAACATTAATGTGTGTTGCAAATTAACATTTGACAGTGGAGGAGCAGCGTGTAAATGAGGTCATCATGAATCATGTAAATGTTTTCCTTCAAATGTTTGAAGAAGGAGCAGCTGTGATGCGCAAATATTTCTTGCGACACAGTCTTTCATACAAACTCCAGAAGAAATAACTAGTAGGTGATCTTTCATCTGCTGCTCTCTGATCTCATTTTGGGAAAGCCACAATATGTGTCACCTCGTGGATGACATCAACGTCTTTTCAATGGACATAATGGTTTCTCTCACCTGAGGGAAACTTAGTAACAGCGAGTATTACATACATTCGGGTTTTTTTTCTTTCCGTTCCTCCTCGAATTTATACATAAGTCAGAACACACACACTAACTGATGCTAACACTACTCAAGTCACCATTCTATTGACTACTGGTAGGCAATAAAAAAAAATAAACAATCAAGCAATCTGCAGTTGATTGTATGGCGTTTTTGTGAGACCTGTTCCAAAACTGATGCCTCCTCAGCCTAAGGGGCTTAGAGATGAAGAATCCAAGTTATGCCACATAAATCTTAACTGAAATATCTTAACTGTTGTTGACTTTTTTTTTTTACACTTCTTAAGAATTACTTTGAAAATTGTCGATGCACGTAGTTTTAGCCTGGAACAAATGGTTTTCATTGTGATATAGATCAGGGAAATAGTGTGACTTTTTGTTTTTTCTTTAAACAACAAAGATCAAAACTCAAATATGAAGTTAAAGTTAATGTAGAGTTCAAGAACACTACAAGATATTGTCCCGTTTTTTTTCCTCTGTTCCACATAAAAATCGGTTCAAATGACACGCCATAGCTTATAGTAACATTTTCTTCCCCAAATAGTATTTGGGCAGGGGCACTGACACCACAGCCGCCAAAGACAAGCAGGAAAGGGCGGGCGGGTGATGAAGCTTACGTGACGAAATGGATGGAATGGGACGAACACAAAGTGTCATCACTAACAAATTGTGTTTTGCTACTTTAATAAGCAGCCTTATGAAAAGAAAGAAAAAAAAAGTGATGAATGTCCCCTCTTTTTGTCTTTTGTTCCTTTTATTGTGCAAGTCTTTGGCAGTTTGCAATGTGTGGTTGCAGGTGTCACAGTATTTACACAGATGTCACAGCTAGTCCAGACCAACTTTTCCACCCTGCTGCGAAAAGCAAAGCCCGACTGACGTTGCTGTACCTACACAAAACGTACTTGTTACTGTTCCTCCATCTTGCCTCCTCATCACAGTGCATTTGTCAGGGTGTGGGAGAGCAGAGGCTCAGCGGCGGCTTAAGGTGACAGCCGCCGCAAAATGACTGTTGACTGAGAGGTTAAGTCATGACAAGCTCTTCTTTCACAGGGAAGCGGGTCATGTGTGTATTGTGCCTCAACGGTTGCTTGTGTCACGTGTGCATGTGAGCAAGTAGGTAATCTGGTTTTTCTTGTGCGCAGAATACACAGGATGCACAAAGGGCTGCTTCTTAAGACAAGGCCACACACGTTAAGTCTGGAGTACACCACCCTGACTGGGTAAACTAGTTAGATAAATGCACTACTTATAATCAGTCACCTGCAAATTGTTATATTGGACAAACAGTCTGCCGGCGTACAACGACTTTTGAAAGGCGCCAACTGCCATACAGGTCTTCTCAACTGTTTTAACGGCACACACATTCTTCCTTGGTGGGAAATGTATGCACGTGAAAATTAGTTTGTTTAAAAAGGTCCTTCTATAACAGTGGTTTTATATTGGCGGAAGATGACAAGATGTTGGTCACCTTCACTTTGTTAACTGACTTAAGTTCACGTTCCAAGATGGACATTTGTGCAGCCTCCAGCTTGCTTGTGATGCTCAAAGTGGCTTAAAGGGGAAGTCAAGTCAAATCTTTCCTTTATAATAAAATGCTCGATGTGCCCCCTCTAGTCTAAATATCGTATACTGATTAATATAGTGCTTTTTGCAATATGAAATGAGTAGAATAATCCACCCGTACTGCAACTTGCTGTCTACTGAAAACAACCACACAGTACCACATGGCAGACGTCACATGACTAACGGCAAAAATCAGGTGAGGCAAATTTGGACTAGTGGGGGCACATTATGATACACATTTCTGACTTCTATTTTAAAACTTTGTTGTTGTTATTTTTTTACGGAGTGACATTTAAAGGTGTCACTATTCAGGCTAAAAGTGGCCCTTATTACTCACGTGTTGCATGCAGTCATAGCTTGACAGCTGTCCCCGGTGCAGAACTCTGAGATGGTGCTGTACTGCAAGTTGATAAGATTGAAGAATGTAGTTGCTGCAGGAACAAAAGAAAGAAAAAAAAAGTCGTAATTTGCTGCAAACAATTATGGTCTCTTAATAATGCTTATTGACGTCACGAGCTGCTTGTGGACTGCCAAACATGAGTCACAGTCACAAGTGGCACAATTAACCAGTAATTAAACAAACCCTCAAATGCAAGGCAAGGGATTTCAAAGAAAGGACAGAAAGATGTCAATTAATGTTCCCCAAACTCTGAAAATCAGGTGGAAGCCTGCATTCTTGTTGCCAGATAAAGAAATGTGTTTGCGTTTAAACACAACATTGATGATGAGGCACAGTACAAAAGAAATGCACGCTGTTTGCTTATTATAGCGGTAACATTTAGGTTAACCACTGGTGAGCTATTAAAGCATTTCATGCTAAGATGTACCTGCAGGGCTTCCACAGTTGAAGCGTTACTTTCATAAGCCCCCTCGTCTCACTCTAGCGTGGGAAAACTTGTCCAGAGTGTTCATGTGACTGCGGTGCAACGTGACTCACTCTTATCTCACCACAGAGTGTCGGTTGCCATTGCCGACAGATGGCTAGTGAAATTGTGGAAATATTGCTCAAGCTCAACACAAATACTGAGAATTCTTAATGATTTATTACAGAGTTTGTCAAAACATGAACAACTTGTGCTGAGGCTTAAAAACCAAATGAAATGCCAGCGTGTACAAGTCCAAGCACAACTTTTCTGACTTGCTGTAGATAGAACGTGTGAAACGTGTTTCAACACGTCTCGTTTCTTTCTTCCCTTCCCATCTTGTGCAGCCCTTTTTGAATACCAGAGAAAATCAGGTAACAGTGTACTTCCACGATTCCAGAAGTTCTGCTCATAAGGACTCGCGTAAATGTAGTAAAGAAGAACAAAGGACTGATAGCGAGGGATGGAGTTGTGGTGTGTTGTGTTTCTGGGAACGGGTTAATTTTGTGCCATGTCTGGATCCTGTTAAAGGTTTGGCTCTGTGGTTGCTACACCTCCAGCGGCTTCTCTTGGCTGACATTTTCACGTTGCACCTTTTTGCATTTCCAGAAAATCTCCTGCCTTGTTTTTCACCTGGCACTGCTCAGTCCCCTTATAGTGACAAAGGTGTTTTGGCACTTTGATATTACCGTGGACCGAGTCCAGCCGCGAATAGCTGATTGCTGCAAGTAATGAATATACCACAAATTATTATGCGCTCATGGCTGCTGACACTACAATGCAGTGAATATAAAAATAATGTTGGTATTTTGCTATGGAAATAAAATAATTTGATGTTTTTGTCACTTTTGAGTCACAAATTGTGAGTAGGTGAGTTTTCCCACAAATAACCAATAGGTGAATTTGCAAACAAACTGCCATTGCGGGGCTCAAATCCATTTCAACAGGAAGTTAAAAAGGTTATGCCCAGCGTAATACACCGTTTCTATTATGGGAAAGACCATTTGGAAGAATAAAACCAGGATTTTACCTTAAATTGAACAACATTTATTTATTTCCAAACAAAATATATCCAATTTCTTACAGAACAAATGTGCGCTATAAATAAAATGTTCTTCCGTTTTAAATTTTCTTAGCAAGTTATAGTGTCCCATCAACGGTGAGCTATTTTTAGAACAGACCCTTGGGCTACTCATGTTGTCCTTGTAGCTTAGGGGAAGCCACTGGCATAATGTTTTTAATGTATATCTTTTAGCATAATGCACATTCATCAGAGCTAAAAGGGGATCCATGTTTGCAGCCCATCTCCAGAACTGTATCTCTCCTGAGGCTAAGTGGGGCCTTGACTGATACATCAGGCTGCTGAGAAAGCGATTCATAAATATATTTTGGAACCTTATATAAAATGCTGGAGAGGCTTAACTAGGGCTATATGGTGTCACGCTATCTTTGCCCTCCTCCTCCTTAGTGCATTACTGGCTCTCTACTCTGAGGAAGCGGAAAAAGTTAATTGCAGGCAATTAACTTCAAAGAGCCAACTGGTTTACACAAATGGGCAAGCAGCCAGTCATATTGTGCCCTGCTTGCTACTACATCCCCTCCAAAAAGACAAGGGCAGATCGTTACCGCTGACAGCCAGTGTTGCAATCGTTTTACAAATGTTAGCCAGTATTAGAAGTTAGTGAAACCACGGTAAACCGGCAAACTGGGAATCAGCCATAACCAAAAAGGAATACGAAGGGTGTGAAGTGAAGGCTGTTGAGTTTTTCCACAAGAGCCTCACCCAAGCATACTTTATTGGACTTGGCTTGAACTGTTATTACAAAGGCTGAAAACACGTACAGTACGTGTCCCAAATGTCTAACGAGCCTTGTTCAACATGTAATCCATAAAGTAATTATTATTTAGGAAGTACATCTCAACACTTGTCCATGAAGTGCATAGGTGTCAAAGTCAAGGCCCGGGGGCCAGATATGGCCCGCCACATCATTTTATGTGGCCCCTGAAGACAAATTGTGCATCAACTTCATCTGTCAATACTAAAGTTACAAATTGTCTTCACTTTCAAAAAAATACAGAAATTGCAAGCAATTTTTGTTACCATTGATCTTTTAAATATATTTGAACAGTTTTTACTAGTCTCGGCCCGTGACACCCCTGATTGTAGTGCATTGTGTAAATGATATTACTTTCAAACATCAACCAGCATCACTTACTGTTGCTGGCGAGCCATTCGTGGAGGTCTATTTCTCGGGGCAGAACCACCAGCTCCTTTAGGTCAAAATCCACCACTCGGATCTTCGTGAACTCTGGCTCTAGGTATTGCTTCTTCTCTTCTGCTGGAGGCTTCTTTCCATTTGGTTTTGTCTTTGACTTCCTGTCAAACAGAAGAAGAAGAAAAGTCAAAATATTGCACTTTCATGTGGTTAGGCAAATTAAACCAAATTTTATTTACATAGCACTTTTCAGGCATCACATTGGCATCACAGAGATAAAATTGTATTTGACAGAATGTGGCATAAGTTAATTGCTTTTTGAATTGCTTACGGCAGTTGACAGCCAAATCATCCAAATGTTCAAAGTGAGGAATGACACTTTGCAACGGTGGATTGATTGGATTCACACCCAACATAGACTAAACAAAGAGCCTTGTGTGTATGTACATGACCCTTCACTCTAACCTCTAACCTAATGTCACCTCTGGAGCCGCAGACGGCCATCCGCGGTGCCTTGTACTTCCATTGCTAGTTTTAGCACAGGAATGTCACATCACACTTCCTGTAATTCGTGGGCTACAACAGACCCCGGTCCGACTCTCACCCTGTAGCAGTGTAGACGCTACAATCTAAGGGCAAAGGTTAAATGACTTAATGCGCGAGTGAGTGTAGCAAACAAACAGAAGCTAATGGGCTTCTACAAAAAGTAGAGGATGTAATTAGTGCACAGAATTTTTTTATCCTGAGAAAAGTAATATATCTTAATAATTTATAAAAAAAAATCTATAATTAGTTTTCTATTTGATGATAAAATATATAGTTTGTATAGTAAACACACATTTTACACACAGTACAACAGTATAACAAATATAATGAAATGAAACTAAAATCCAAATCTCCATTGGCCAAATACACATTTTTGTGCAACTCTTTTTCAGAAAAGTGAAAAGAATTCAGATGAATACAACAAAGCTTCAACTAGTAATGTTTAAGAATACTGGACTTCCCGCTGATCTGATTGGCTATATAATGGGAGTGGGTGATATTTTGCACAATTTTGCGGTCATTGGCCAATCCGATCAATGACGCAATTGGACTCTTGAATTGAGCCATCACAGTCGCGGTGTTTCCCCACATATACAATTTTGGCTGCAAACACCACCTCATCTCAATGCCTATGTACACTTTCATTGCATGACTAGCAATTAAATGAAGACATTATATTTTACTGTGAACTTATTGGGAGCTAATCAAAAGAAAGCTGGTTTCTATATCCGATTGAAGAGAACGGTGACTCATTTGGAGCAAAGATTATTTTTATATAGAATATTTTTTTAATCTGCTCACTCCACTCAGCAGGAATGAGGGGGAAAAAAATGGCATGAGACCTTTAACCAGTTTTTGTTTCTGCGACCATGTCACATGCTGAGTTCACCTGAGTCTCTATAGTTGGCAGATCCTGCTATAGAGTTCTTGATAACACTGGATTATTATTTTTTTCTTCCTCACAGCGCCTTCTATTTTCACTACTTATGGGCTGTACTGATGTACCACGGTGTTTACAGAAACAAGGAGAGAGGTCATTAGAACCAAAATAGAAATGATTCTTCTTCAATGTATTCTTTGAGTCAATGGACATAAATCTGATAATTTTCTGTGACAACAAGATATCAACATTGCTAGTTGGGCAATAATTGATCTTTAGGGATTAATGTTGACTTCAGACAGCGACCAATTAGGGATTAACATTTTCTATTTGTACTTTGCCCTTTGCTCTTAGTTTAATAAAAAAAAAAAAAAAAATTAATAAAGGTTTTCCGCTCTCCTCACCTGTCAAAACAGCGCGTCGTCAAGCAAAGACTAAGGCCCCATTCCTGCCCCCTCTTTTCATCTTTGCCTACCCTTTGCTTTCATCTCATGGCAACTAACTGACAATCCCACTCTTTCACTTCTGATCAGACTCATTTTGGTTTAAATAATAGCAATGCCTCTTTAGAGTGCATACCCTTTTTCTATTCCTGCTTTCTTTTTATTATTCCTAAATATACAAAGTAAGTGAAAGCTACACAGCGGTACTAACACATTTATAGAACCTTGCGTCGTCGGTCTTCATGTTGCATCTTGTGGCTTAAGCAGAGCACAGCGCTTCATCTCCAGATAAAGTCAGCCTCACATTACAAAGTTTTTGCAAATAGGTTCCTCAGAAATCTTCGTTTGCCCTCCCCCTCTCCACTCCTTTCCTTTAGAAAACATTATGTTCACCAAGCTATTTCCTGCCGCTTGTTTCATCATTTTCCACACAAACACCTCCTCTGCGTCTAGTGAGCATTTGTGTGGTGAGGGGAGGTGAATTTCTGGAGCTGTTAGTTTATTTTAGGATAAATAAAACCCCCTCAATGGCAGAATTCCTCCTCCCCTCATACGTGCATGTCTGCCCTCACTACACACACAGCTTTGCCTGTTCTTGGTAAGGCAAGTCTTTGCCATAAAAGGCAGCAGATGCCCGTTTCGTCTCACCAGATCTGGGCAGCCCACAAGACCAAAACCAGAACTCTGCATATGGAGAATGGACTGTCTGGCGCCAGAAGGGACCCATCAACTCTCACAAGTCAAGAAAACCTGGTGTGGAAACATACTAGGGTCATGTAAAGATTCTATGTGCAAAGTTTTTGCTGAGAAAAGATGGTGAAGGAAACAGACATGCTGGTGTTTATCGGCAATAAGGCCATCGGGTTTGCATAGTTGGGTGACATGTAGGTCGTTGCAGACAGAGCAATGGAATGTCTGACCTGGCAGCTGTTCAACTCCATCTGTTCGCCACTATCTTGCCCCCTTTCACTTTCGCTAGCAGCAGCGCGACCCCTTGCCAACCAGTCATCTTTAGTCACAAGTGCCCAGCTTACAGTATGTTCAAATTCAAATATTGGGTTTAACCGACTGAATATAATGTAATAGATATTCTATTACAATCGTGGGCAATTGCACGTTATGAAGAAACGCAATTTATGTTGCAAAACTGTTTGTTCTTTGTCGACATGTATCAGATGTACCGATTGAGATTTGTCTTCTTTTTAAAGGCAATAACTTTCATCAACTAATCAAGCAACCAATGGTAAGAATATTATTTCTTAAAACGTCTTAGAAACGAGATTTTTTGTGCATTTTCTGGATTCACATAGTTTAATCTGTTTCAGTCAAAAACAGGCTCAGAGGATGCTGTGAAAGAGAACAGATCAAGCTGAAATAAATAGTTGGATTTGAACGTACTGACTGGGAAGCAAATAGTCGCTTGTGGTTTCAAGTGGTGAAACAAGCACATCATTATTGCTGCAATTTCTCCTGCCCCCCCTTTTCACAACCCACCCAGCTGGTCACAACAGCTGTGTTCTGCACATGACAAGCTGCATCACAACAGACCTCAAGACATGTCCACGCCAACAGATCATATCATAAACATAGGTAATGTGTTTTGGGGGTGTCCTTACTGTGATCAAATCACATCATTCTTGAATCTTATAGGCCATGTATTGAGATATGAATCAAACTGTCTTTTATTGGAGATATGCACACCTTTAGAGATACAGCCTGTATACCAACAGTCACCAACTAACCCTGACTCAGCGCTTTAGTGTTGTAATGATGCAGGCAAAATATTTGCAGGTACTTGCTTCTTCATCTGTGTGGGCTTCAAAAAGTTTCATCACCCTTAACAGGACCTTTTCATGAGCGGAGAGCAGCATCTGTCAGGAGGATCCATTTACTCTAAACCAGACTCCTGGAAGTATTTCAGGACCCAAATTGAGCATACAAAACTGTTCTCTTCCCTGAAACAACCACATACCATTGAGACCAGCTTGGTCTCTGCAAAGCAAAACCACAGCAGCCATTACGGGGCTAAAAACAGCCCAAGCGAGCACGTTCAACAACTGTGCAAAGCTCTGTTGGTCTGTCAAAGCTTTTGCCAAACTTTATGTGAAGACTCAAAAGCATCTATTTCAAGATGACCTCATCAGTTTTAGTTCTGTTGGAATGAGATAAGCAGCACGGGCAAACATAGAAAGCACAGCAGCTGCCACTACTTAATCAGGAGCATCATTGGGGGGTGTCAGCCGCAACTGTAAATCACTACATAAGAATTGCAGCCAGGGAACAAGCCTAAATGTGCACACACTGTTCCAATTCAACAATTTCTACTGTCCCAACACCACTCAGCCAAATGCTGCTTCCCCTTGTCATCCTGTGCTAAATCCCATTCAGTGGCTCAAGTGGCGGCAAAGCATCCAAGGGCCCCCTTGCTATTACTATAATAGAACCTCATCAACATCACAACACTAGTGTGTGACAAGAAAGTGTGTGTTTGTGTGTGTCTGTGTGTGTGTGTGTGTGGGGGGGGGGGTAATCCATCACTGTGAGATTGGAATTGTTGTTAAACACCTGGCAAAAGCAAGGTGTTTGTGCAAAGCTTTGCTCAGACACACAAATTGGTTACGCTATCTGTCAGACTGCAAAAACTAAATCAAAGTCACACAAGGGTGTTGACAGAAATTAGTTTAGTAAGCAGCAAAACATAACGAACATGCTTCAGGAGTTCCCATTCCCCCCCCCCCCCCCCCCCCCCCAAAAAAAAAAGCAATCCACAAAGGAGGAAATGTGTTAACAGAGGAGCTGTAAAAAAAAAAACGATTCACATACAATCC
Source organism: Syngnathus scovelli (assembly GCF_024217435.2). Lineage (NCBI taxonomy): Eukaryota > Metazoa > Chordata > Actinopteri > Syngnathiformes > Syngnathidae > Syngnathus > Syngnathus scovelli. Next base: position 11,433,828 of record NC_090852.1, read on the forward strand.
TAAAACTATGCAACCTTGTAAACTGTGAGTGATTGAGTTTGGTCTGGAGATGTAATATGTTAAAAAGCCAACTAACCTCTAATTAGTTGTAATTTAATTGTGGCGTGAGCTCCTGGATCCTTACCAACTTTGTAAAACTCTTACTAGACTAGATGCCTGCAGAAAAGCCGTCCAGTGCCACATTAAGATCTGTTCGTTCCCATCGCTAAAAAGACCATTGTATTGCACTTTACATCTTCATAGTCAGCAGACTGAAAAGTATGGTCTGCTGCTGGTAGGTGTGTAAAATTGACCAAACAATTAGCAAAACAGGCTCTGTCATGGAGGAGCCCATTTATACAATTTGACATGGTTCACATAAAACACTACCAGGCTAAATAGAAAAGTGTAAAGTGGGTTAGCAGGGGGACTTTGCTTTACAGTAGGCGCGTGTCCCTTGAATGACATTAGAATACAGATTTGGGTCATATGTTTTTCCTGTGTCATTTCGATCCGATTTCTGCCTATGAAATTATTAATTTATCAATTGTTCCACAGGTCAGGTGGAGACATTTATAACACGCTGATCGAAACCGGGACATGCGCCTTAAGTTACCCCCAGGTCGCACCGAAAACAACGTTTGTCAGTTAAGTCATTTGCATGAGCAACTCCTGAAGCAGCGCTCTTGTAAGTTAAACGGTGACTCTTTAACTCACATATTCGTTCAATATTGCAACAATTCCGCTTCCATATCAATTGTTTTCTGCAGTTTATGCAGAGTTGAAGACTACCGAACCAATGTGAGTGAGCAGCTGGTTGATGCGCCGCGGAGTAACGCACTAATACACTTGTAGTTACACAAGTTGCAAATTCGACTATGCAAGAAAATACCCATGTGGTTAGTGAAGTACAGTGAATGCAGCAGATGAGAAGTATGAAGTAAACGAGAAGTAACAATCATCATTTTTTACCTCAGAACTTTTCCGACCGCTTGAAGCACCATTTTGCAACTTAGCCCGTTTTTAGAGTTTCTCTGGGAGTGCATGTCCGTTTTATCCCCAGATAAAGAGCAATATTCACCGACCATGGCTCATTTCGGGAAGCTGCTGTGTGGACGGGTCCGTAGTTCAGTGAAACTCAGACTGCATCTCCATAAACTCCAAAACGTTTGGGGCAAGGCCCGCCTCCTCGCATGACCTTGGTTCAATCAGAGAAGAGCAATGCGCTCGGTAGGCGTGCGCTGGTGACCTCAGAGCCTGCCCACGTGGACGTTGCTCAGGCTTCTTGCTCGATTAGTGTTGTTACAATACATCACAGGCGTCAAACCCAAGGCCCGGGGGCCAAATACGGCCCGCCACGTCATTTTATGTGGCCCGCGAAGACAAATTGTGCATCAAATTCGTGTGTCATTACTAGAATAGTAAATTATCTTCAGTTTTAATAATATCTTTTTTTAAATATTTGACCAGTTTTATTCATCTGATTTGAAAACGAGTTTGTTTTGTAGCTTTTACTGTATATAATATGATGTGCTCATGCATTTATTTGGGTTGACAGTCATAATGGCCCTCCGAAAGAAGCTATGACTACAATGCGGCCCGTGAAAAAAATGAGTTTGACACCCCAGTGAGACAGGATAGAACGATTGACACATGATGCTTAATTAAAAAGCTAAGGACATGAAGTAGTTTTGTTTTCGTTCTTTTTCAATAATTCAATACATCATCAAGTAGTAACGCTGTAAAAGAGGATCATAATCAAGCAAATAAACAAGTAAATGAATAAATAAATATATAAATAGTAGCGTTGCTGGATTTAATTCACAAGTGTTTACAAAAACTACAAGCCAAATGCAACGAGTTATGATTGCACATGGTGACTCCTAATTCCAGTGCCAGTGACATTGAAGGACTAATGTCCCACTAAGCTCCTAAAATAACACAGTAAAGCAACCTTGTCGTGAGCAAGGATATAAATAACATGTCTGAAAAAGCAATGCTCATGATAAGTGGTTTCAAATGTGTCACTATTGGTGGTGTGTGAACTAGAGCGAACTAACATACATGTGAGACTGCAGTGAAATTTCTCCTGTTTGTGAAGTTCACCTGGAGTCCCACAGTGACAGGATGATTACAAGTCAGGCATGTTCGAGCATGTCAACACTGAAAAACCAGAAAGCTAATCAAACAAAGCCGAAATGAGAGCAAATGGTGAATTACTTTGAATATTTTTAGTTTTCTGTGCATGTTTGAGAATGTATACAAAATTATTGAAGTATTTAATTTACAGACTTTTTTTTTAATTGACGTAACATGACAACTATTTCTTCATATGTTGCATCCATCCCTAACCCATTGATAAGTTCTAAAGAAGGGTTGGGAATTAGATAGTTATTTAATCATACTCCTTAATGTCTCATTAATTATCATTGGAACTTTGATTTAATGGACTTGGAACCAACGGACTGTGGATTTAATTGACAGAAAATAATGTGCAGTCCACTCAAAATACCTCTTTGGACAGTAGTTGTCAAAGTATGTTAGTTTCAGAATTGTCTGATGTTGTTTACTGGCGCTGTGGCGCAATTAACAGACAGAGGCTAGATATGCATATTTCCAGGTTGTGTCACTGTTTTTATGGATACACAGTGGAAGCAGGCTAACAGATGTGCCTACATGACATGATCTTGACTTCTTTCACCCTGTCAATTAATTAAATCTGTGATTGGATGAATGAGGATGCGGAGGCGGAATTTCCAACATGCAACAGCACGCGTGACGGCTATTCTGACGTTACAGCTACATCAATCATCTGTTCAAATAGCAAAATAATACATTTAACGTAGATAGTATTACTGCCTAATCACTTTCTTGACATCCCGTTCTCCTCGACCATTACTTCGTCTTATTGTTTTTGTCAACTTCTCGGACAAACTTTATGGGGAAATTTTGGCGTGAGTCAGGGAAAAGTGGACTCAAACAAAGACGCGCTAATCTTTGGGATCTTACAAGCCAGTATGTGCACTCCCAAGTATGTGGGTGGTACAGGAAGTTCAGGAGATAAAAGAGATCATGAGGGTGGATGCAGTATTTGCAAACATGTCAGTTGAGCATAATTACTGTCGGAATGTCTGAGGTGGTGCATGTTTGTATATACGGTAAAAGCCCCATGTGGGCCAATGACACTATCTAAAACAAAATCAAAGGGACAATGGGACTGACAGGTGCTTCGCTGCACCGTCATCCTGCATGACTGGCTCTCTTCCTGCTTACCAGATTGGGTAAGGGTAGGGTGGCATTGCTGAGTGGAGCTGCACAACTTATGAAGTGGTAGCTCCGAACAGTGGACTGACTCATTATTTTATTTTGTTCATAAATAATTCAATAATAATTTAATAATTTGTTTGACAGGGACTGTGTACATAAATGACCATTTCTGTAAGTGGACCTAAATTAGCCAGAGGGCTATTTTTCATCTGTAGTCTCTGAGGCAAGGTGTGTGAAGTGTCTTGGGCAGAGGTGGCTTCGAAAGACCCACTCTATTGCTTGAGCAGTATTATTCAGAAAATTCTTATTTTATTATATATAATATTATTCCAAAATGTCGGAACAAACTGCTCCAACACGCCTGCAACCTTCATGAGGATAAGCGGTTCAGAATATAAATGAATGAATTATTTGATCCGTGTTTACCAGCCTTTGTTGAGCCAAGGTATTTTTCTCTTAGAAAAATCTCACGGTCACCCACAAAAAAAAAAAATGTCATTAACAATATGAAAACTTTTTTCAGTTTAGTCACAAATGTGTGAAATTTGGAATTGTTTTTGCTTGAACAAAAAAGATGATATATTTACAGGGAGCCATGACTCATTCTGTTGCATGGCTGTTGGTTTTACCCTTTTTCCAGTGGAAAATCATTTATACATAGCTGGCTTGGATTCACAAATGTCTGATTACTGAAAATGATTTAAAGAAAGTTGGTATTCACTAACGGAGTAAACATCAGGCAAATAGAAGAGTCACTGGGGGGGAATGTGTGACTTCACGTTAAATGACCATGAGTAAATCATTCATAATGGTCTGTTTTCAAGGTTTTGCTTTAATTAAAAAAAAAAAAAAAAGGTAACACGGTATACAACCAGGCCTGTCCCATGTCAGGTTTTGTTGGCTGGAGGCTAAAAGTAGAAGTGCCGACATGAATGGTGCTATAGAACTACACATTTGAACCCCTCTGCAAAGTCTTACGCAACATCTGACGTGGATGGAAACTTACACCCACATTCCATTGTCAGGCAAACACTTTTTTTTTTTTTTGGCCCAAGTCACACAATTACCTTCCTTTCCTCAGTCCAGACGAGACATGGCATCACACATTCGCCACCCATTCTAGCCAGACCAGATGTTACTGCATATTATATGATGTATACCTGCTTCCTCACATGCATCCTGAAATAAAACAGCACACATGCTGAAAGGAATGACTGGACAAGGCAGACACTGACAAAACAGTCTAATCAGCTGGGAAAATTGAGACGGGATAAAAAAATTACATCATAAATAAAAATGAGTTAAATGACACAATGAAGGGAAAAGAGAACTTTTTTTTTAAACATTGGGTACTGGAAATTTACCAGAAAACCAGTGCACTGTCTTTAAAACGACAACAAGAACAAAATCAATTCATGCAAAGGACGAGATCCGACCTTTTGCAACAGATGATGGCATTGAGCTTCAAATACTGCATGCAAAACACCAAAAATGATTGCTCTGCCTAATGGACTACAGTACAAGGCAAACAGGCCGCAGTGGAAAACAATGTGAGCAATTCAAATCGTTGACGTCAAAACACCACAGTTAAGACGTGCGTGTTGAAATGAATACACCATCTTGGAATGTTAACTCTGGCAAAACTTTTGTCGATCCAGTGAGACAGGATAGAACGATTGACACATGACACTTAATTAAAAAGCTAAGGACATGAAATAGTTTTGTTTTCGTTCTTTTTTTAAATAACATCACCACTATACAGTAAATGCACTCCAACTTCTGTTAAGAAAGATGACTGGGTGGCTCAACAGGTTGGGTATGAAAGTGGTTAAACCACCTCATGGAAACAACCACACTGGACTCAGGCCATTTTTGCAACATATACGCCTTGTGACATAATGACATTTAAGCAGCTACCATGTCCAGCCAATCACAAACATCAGGAGCATTTATGAAGACCATTAAGGGGATATTTAAACTACATGAGTGAAACTTTTCATACATTCAAAGAAAAATACAGTATATGTAACACATTTCAAATTTCACTAAAAAGTATGGAGCAGATATTGTGAAATGTTGCTCAATAACAAATACACAAACAAACAATTTAAAATGCGACTTCTTATTCCAGCCAAAGCATGCATGCTTCCCCCATGGCTCCCTTGGGTCTGCATTTTGGGTGTGTGTAGTGTGTTTAGGCAAGGTCTTAGCCAGAGAAAACACTGCACACTGAAGGTCTTTAGAGCCCCTGGATTTTCTATGGGCCTCTCGAAAGGTCAGCAAGGGCATGAAATATGTTATATATACGTATATTTGCAGCGGTTTTTGGTTCCGTGCTAATCCAAGCGAAACCAGGTCATTTGCAAGAAGGGCTCTGTAATGTTCATATGCATGAGGATCAATGCTCAAAGTATTTTCCTGTTAACTACTTCTGGAGTAAAATGTGTGTGCTACTGCACTGTACTGTATTTCAAATTGAATATGGAGTATTGAATATGGAGCGTTTAGGTATCATTCTGAGGGTACGATTACAAGGAGCAGGAGAGTCATAATGTCTGAGAGTAAAAAAAGCACTGAGAAACGATCATACCAACACATTCACACCTCTGCTCCAGGCACTAAGCAGTACACAAAACAGCAGTGAACATTAATCAGGTATTAGGTGAGGGAAAAAAAAACATGACACTCCAATTTTCCTTTCAGCAAATCAAATCAGTCCTCCCCACCTTTGGGCCTCAGCGTCTGTGCACCGTTTCATCCCTGGCTTCATTTCTTTGCTCTGCATTCCTGTAGGTAGGGAAGGGCTGCATGCTGACACATGTCATGGCTCCCTCATCATAGAGACAAGGAGTAGCGAGCACCAAAAGCAAAATGTCTTACGGTATATGGCTTATCTTGTTTGACATCTAGCTAGGATAATCTTTGAAAAATATATAAATAAAATGATTTCCACTAGTTTTGAACAGCACCGCACCGGGCTCCCTCAACACTAGACCATGAACTGGGACATTTAGCAAAATGAAAAAACAGAAGATGAGAAATATAATATATAAGATGGATGAAAAATTTAATATAGGAAAGGAAAAGGGAAGAGAGAAAGAGGAAATTACTATCAACTCCAGTACCATAGTTGACTGAAGGGAGTGAAACATTGAGTGGACAAAGCTGGCAGTAAATGTAATGACAGATTGCAGGGGGATGAGGAGAAGCTCATTGTGGGAGTTGTCTCTGCATGCCCTGGACACACACCCGTTCTTCCTTTCCACATTCCTTAACCGGGCGAGTCTTGATGTATCCAACAATTGCCCACCTGGCCGGTCTAATTTATCTGTCGTCAAGTTGAAAAGATAAACACCGGCTGTCATGTAACAAACACAGATCGCGGTCAAGTTGGAGGAGAGGTGGTGACCTCGGGTTGGTGACCTCTGGTGCACTTCCCGGATGTTTACAGGGGAGCCAGTATATGGCTCTGCAAAAGGCCAAAAGCAAAGTAAATGGGTGGAAATGTCTGTCTATCTCCATCCTAATGTGTGTACCAGGTCTTTCCCACAACCCAATCTGGAAAAGCAGTACATAACTGGATGGACGAGCTCTACTCTGCTTTTGATTTAAAATTAAAAATCAAAGTCTTGTATTTTATTGTAATTAAAAAGGTTCCCCAGAACACAGACAATCCCTCAAAAAGTGGAAAGAATGCAGAATTTCATGGGAAGACTGCATGACCTTGGCACACAGAATCCTGACATATGCTAATCTGTCTTCATTGGCTGGTGCTGATAAAGTTCAGAACATTTCTTAACAAACGCAAAACATAGCCTTGAAATTTCACTTCCAGATGTTTACAAGGCAAATGTGGATTGCAATGGTGAGGAACAACCTTTTCTGGTGTGATCCAGTCACTGACAAATTAGGTGTGGGAGCAATGCTGACACCTGCTGTCGAAAAATGGGAGTGCGCACTGTTCTTTTGATTGGGAATAAACGAGCAAGAACAGCTTCTCAGTTCTCGGAGGCCCATAGGTAGGCAGGTGTCCCAAAAATACTTTTAAAATTACTACGGAGTCTATTTTGAGATTATTTTTTTCTCCAGAAATCATTTTTAAGTCTAGAACGATAAAATAAGTTCAGATGTTTGGACCACCCTTTAACTGCACGTTCTTAAGAAGAATCTGCTGCTGTGGAAGGACTATGGCAGAACTCTGAAAAGAGGGGAGCATAGGGAGCATTTTGCACTTTGAAGGAGAGTTCATGGCATCAATGGAAACTAAAAATGGCGGGCGGGCTGTCGTCAAACATGCCAGAGTTTGCACTGGGGCACAGCAGTTGGCACGAGTGCGCGCGGTGAAAGATCCTCATGAAATACAGGATGGAGTCAGGAAGCAAAGAGGAGGTGGTGGAGAAAAAGCATTTTGGGTGGCGCCCATGTTTGCACAGGAAGTGCGTGTGAGGTGGAGCACGATGGTACGAGGCATAAGGGCTCGGGAATGAACAGAGCTCTCTTTTCACAGGAACTGAGATTGACCAAAATTTACAAATGCATAAAGCAACGCCATTTTGGTTTAAACTCGCATCGAGTTGCTACTAAAAAAACAAGAGCGCTAATCAGAAAAGTTTGCGTAGAGTTGTGTTTACTCCAGTATGGCTGTACCCCCCTGGATGCAGCTCATTAACTCCCAAGTGAAGGCATTTAGGCATGGAGCAAGGCCAGAAGGGAATGTTAATACTTAACTCATTCCCAGACGCAACTAATACACAAAAGAGACGCCTCAGGATATGACAAAAATTTCCCTCCAACAATGGAAACGTGACTATTTAAGAGACATTTCACGCGAATGAGCATGTGATGCAAGTCAAGCCGATTCTTGCATGGACAATTAAAATAAGTAAAAATAGTCTGCATGACACGCAAGGGCGTGGAAGTCAGAAGACGCCATCAGGTCCGCAGACATGACAATGATTTGCAAAGCACTGACAAGATCCTTAGATGCACGAGTCACATCACATTAGTGTGCTCGTTGTGTTTCGAGGGATGTTACATAACTGGAGTCTGCACTCTCCCAGGCCCTCACATTCACACAGTAACAACACACGGGTGGTTAAGGATGAAAGGAGAGGTTTGGGGGACTCCCTTTTCCAAGAAACTGGTCTTAATTTCTCACTAAGGTACATACTCAACTTGGAATTTTTATTTCACCAGACAAGTCTGCTGAACCAGACAAGATGGAAGAAAGAAAATGTCTTTGGCTAAAGCTTATGATGAATACAATCAGATTTCTGATACCATTGCATTTTTTTAAAATGCATACACAACAGACTAAATAATACTAGTACAATGAAGGGACTGTGTTATTGAATGGAATTTTCCTTAAACTGTAACATATGTTAGGGTTAAGATTAGATGAGCTATTTGCCTTTATTTGTCCCACACAGGGAAATTCCAGAGTTACTTGCTGATGTTTCTGATATGGCTGAAATGGAAGAAATGCATCAACTGGTTTTATGATTTATGACTCATGGTTGGAAATTAGCGAGTGGAAGATGCTCATTGATATCTTTTTTCCATCAAGCTTTTCAGATATATGGTAATAGGAAAATTAAACGGTGCATGGTTGTTTTCAGATGTCAGCAACATAATTTCAGACTGAAGACACTCCAGCAAAAAAAAAAAAAAAATCCTCTTTGTACTACTTTTATCTCAGTGGTGCGAGTATCCTTTAGCCCAGCTCACAATGGAAAAATAAAGAAATAAACGACAGGGCCGCCTGAGCAAAGATGACTAGACGAGATCTAGCCATCTCCTGACTGGAGAGGAAACTGCGCCATTGTCTGGGTTTCACCAAGACTGGAACAGATTTGAGGGCTGGGAAGTGGTCACGCCCAAGAACGTTTGGACAAAGAAGTGAAGAGCAGGCATGTGACCAAAAGGTGGCCAATAGATCAGTAATCCAAAACACAAACTGGTAATGTAAATGTGCAGTTCTTGTGCACAGAATATATTCAGCACTATTTGAAGTGAGTTGAGGAGCTTTGTTTAGACAAAAGTGGTGCTTTCCTGCCATCTTGTGACATCTTTAGGCAATTACAAACTCTGCTAATTAATTGACGCCATTGTTTGATTTCAAATTGTTCATATCTCAGTCAGTAAAAGTTTGAAAGCAGATGGATTTCGAGACAAAGCAACAGCCATCGCATGACCCTGGGCTGTAATTGTGACAAAAGGAAAACAAATGTTTGGATAAAGAATATGGGTGTCAACTCTTGTAAACACAAAAACTGGGTAAAAACATCTCAGTTTCGGCTCGGGATAGTCACGACAGTGAAAGCTCCAGATGTCAATGGGGGCCTTTCAGCTATTATTGAGGAAACTTGAGAACGTGCCAGACACATTATACTCAAGGCTATGGGGAAAAAAATACATACAACTATAACATAAAAGCATGCAAACTCCTTTGGTAGCAGGTAAACATATGGAAAGGTCAAAACAGTACATCTCGAAATGACGAGAGCCCTTTATGCACTGGAATGTCTATTCGATTTAAGATTTGCCAACATTTTGAATCTAACTCTCGCTCTTTTTTAAGGTCATCTCATTTCCAACTCTGATGTTCTCTCCAAAGAATTCTTTGAAACATATCTGATTGGCTGACAGTATTGGATATGGATCGAGGTGTGGTAGTGCAGCGAGATCATTTAAAATCTTATCTAAAATAGAATTGGGATTGGGTCCAAGGCACTGGGGATCGGTACAATGGTCTATTATCACCTGATGTGGAAGAAGTGTTGAGAGTTGATGATGGATTCATGTATTACAGCAGCTGAGGCAAGATAGAGAGCACCAAATGGATGGAAGCAGGGGAGGCACCGTCGATGGACTCAACTACTTACCGAAAAAAAAAATAATGGGAGCATAAAGATGCTCATTATAGGAAAGTTGAGCTATTCATTAACAGACCTCCTGCGGGCGGTATAATTCTACACATTACATTGCTAGCAGGCATGGAAACACCAGTTCAAAACATCGAGACAGAGTCAATTAAGTGATTGTTAATTACTCTATGTAGGATAATTAGTCAAATGGCCATAAGTGCATAGGAATCGCTGGTTACGAACGATTGTGTTCACTAGGCTCAACACGAAAGGCAAGTAAGGTGCTGGAATGGATTCATTTGCATTTCGCTTCATTTCAACGGGAAACGTTTCCTCAGTTCATGAATGTTTCGGGTTACAAACACGATCACTGGTCATTGAATGAATTAAGTTCATAACCCAAGAATGCACTGCACTGAATGATTATTCAGTCCTAATAAAATATTACTACCCACTTATTCAATTATTTTTGCATTTTGTGAGGGGGTTGATGATCTTGGAGAGAACGAGTACGAAGCCAACATTATTCTGACAAATTTATGTTGTTACTTTTCAAAATATTTCATGGAAAGTCTCAAAGCAGACTGCGCGAGTAAATAAATGATCTAGTTGAGGAATGTGTTGCTGGAGAATTGTTACTGAAGTGTCTTGTCTCCAGAGTTAGCAAATTATCAGCCAGTGGCTGTGTTTGAAATTCCTCATCAGCATGTTATGTCATGCCGAAACACTGTGGGAGAAGAACTGAGTGGACAACAGGGTGCTGTGAAGTGAGTGTCCATGTTCAATGTATCTGCTCTGCCTGGAAGTACGTATGCTATTTTAATAAATACATACATCATCTGGAAGACGCCTGCGTCAGCAATGCACAACAATTGCTCCTCATACTGCAGCATCATCACAACTAGCAATGTTCGTGTTGCTCATTTGCCTAAAGATCACAGATCAAGGTTGAAATCTTTTTTTCTTGTTGTCTTCTTCAGTCTAGTATCCAGTTACAGTAGCATAATGGACGATTATGAAAACATATGAGGCTGTCACTGCAGCACAGAGGAAAATTACACCACTGTGCAAGAAATTGTGTGGTGGACACACCTACTCAACACCACCTTCTCCAGGCTGCTCGGCTGCACAACCACACCACCCTTTCCTTTCACTCTCCTGAGACAACCTCAATAAACACAAAGCGAGGCGCCTAAAGGCTTCCTGTCTCCCTTGAAAAGGCCCTCTTGTCCCGAGAGGGAGCAGAGAGGCTGCGGGCTGCTGCAGCAATTCCAACACCCACTTCACCTGACATTTTAGAGGCGCTTTCATGCTGAAAGGCCATATAAATGTCTGGTAGGCACAGGTATAACCTTTTTTTTTTTTTTCAAGCACAATAAGGCTTGTTACGATAATTTATTTAGGCCGATACATTTTCCAAGAAACGATGACGATGAATGCCAGTGATATTAGCGCAAATATAATTAAAGTATACATTGTTTGAAGAGCAACTTCAATTTAAGAATATTGAACATTTGCACTGGAGAACAATAACTATCTTAGATTAAAAACAACACCAATATAAATGCCAAAAGCTGTTGTTTGTATTTTTTTAATTATTAACTTTATGAATAAAGCTAGCGATAGATAGCTAATCGATGCCAATCAGTAACAGGCAAAACAAGGAAATCCTTTTCCACTCGATGACTCAAGGCACATAATGTAAACAAACACGCGTGTGAATGACAATGCCAGTCCAGACAAAAAAAAAGTATAATTTCCATTTTATTCATCGAACGATGAATATAGTAATTAACATGACAAACCTAATCACAACACATCACACGTTCTTTCGTTGTAAACAATGTGGATGAAAAATACAGCACTACACTGCGTTTACCTCCCGCTAAATAGAGAGTTGAGGTAAGTGCAAGGTCACCACTTTCAGCTTCTCATGAGCCAGCAAGATGAAGCTGCTGTTGAATGCAAGTAAACACTGTGCAAAGTGTTATGCAACTGTCCTTGTGTGAGGTCGGCACGCTGCAGTGACAAGACAACGGATGAAGGAAGAGGACAGTCAGTGAACATTGACAGACCTTCTTGATGCGCTCTATTCCATGAATGTCATTCTACTCGAGGTAAGGATGAGCGTATTGTGTAGCAAAGCAGCTGTCAAATAAATCCATTTGGGGTAGGTCACCGTGTGGAGATTTCATTCAGGTATGAGCCCAACAAAGACCTTTTACAAAATCTTGCAGATGTATAATTCCTTCAACTAATTCAACAAACAAACCTTGGCAGGTACCCCAACACAAGTTAACTGAAATATGCTCAGTGCAAGGGCGTTAAATTCAAGTTCGTTGATTGTGAGCCACATACCCCGATTGTTTGGGTGGAACATGATAAGAAGACAAGGAAATAGGCTAAACATAGAGCAAACAATCGACACATCCATTCAAAGCAAACTTGCTGATGTTATGTCAGGAACTCTGTCTCTCACGGGATTTCCAAAAACATCGATAAAACGGTTTTGTATAGAAACTATCCTCATAGAAAAATGTTGACGAGACTGTGACAAATAAGGGGGGAAAAAAAGAATACAGCTTCAACATACTGCACTAGACCAACTTGAAAAGCAACCTTGTGAGAGTGACAAGGGATTACTGGGATCCTATGATGAGCCTTACACATGATGTTGAACTAACCCAAAAAGGTCAAACTACACTGGCAGCCTCACTTAATTCATTAATCAGCAAAGAACATACCTTCAAACTTTTTTTAAGATCAGTGCTAGAAGCGACAACTACCATTGACAGAATAATAAATCAAAAGAATACACTTAGGTATCACAGGTCTTACTTTACTGAGAGAGTCGTTTTGTGAAGCACAGGTCAACATGACCATCGTCATGGGCAAAAGGTCACATCTGTCATTTTAAGCAGAGTGAGGCTTGCCATCGCTTACTTTTTAACACAGAGGGTGTCAAATTTATTTTTGTCATGGGCCATTTTATTGTAACGGTTTTCCTGTCGTCACACTACTTTAGGAGCTGACACAGCTCTTGCAACCGACACATCCTGCAGTGGTAATGCAAGCCAGAACAAGGTGTACCGTTCCAAACTTTCTTGGCAAGCAGAACCGAAGCTCATTATTGGATATGCATCTCAACAGAAATTGAGTCGATATCCAGCCAGCTGTTGAATTCATTGTCTCAGCAGTAAGCCTGTTTTAGTCCGAACCGGATTGCCCAAATCCTGAATGGACGCTGAAAATTTAAATGAAATGCATTTGTTATTTTACTTAATGTCACACTATGAGACTATGAGAGAGGTTTGCCGGAGTGCTGGCAGGCAGTGTGTAGTCCACACAATGCCTAGCCTTGCAAGCCGAATACTGGTTGGGAGGTCCATTCACCACGGAGCTGCTCGGCTCAAAACAGTACCGATAAATCAAATTTCTTTACTTGCCGTGACGTATCCTTCGGGCGCAACGTCACGCTTCGGCAGCGGAAGTCCATCCTCACATCAAGCGAGAGAGACGGTAGTGTGTTTAATTCAGCATTAAACTCAATTTTAAATAACAAAAATCACTGAGCGTCATTGAAATCCCAGCAGTCGACAGCATTTATTTCAAATGACGACATGGATTTTTTCCTCGACTTCGCGTCCGTGCTCCGGCTACACAATGCCACTGTTGAAAGTTTAAACACAAGGGATGAGTAGACGGATGTCTATGTCCTTGCGCTGAGGTCAATGAGGACAAAAAAAAAAACTGACAAATCATGCCACATATTGTTATGGTGACACTATTTGATTAACTAATGGAGGTGGAATAGAGAGGAAAATTTGCTAAAAAAAGACCTGCCAGCTCATTTTGGCTTAATGAGGCTTAGAGACATGAGCACATAGTCCAGGTTCCTCCCTCACCTTCATCACGGCGGAGGGAAAACACACTTCAGGAACAAACCCTCCCTTCACTAGACGTCTGTGTGTTTCTTTCATTAAGGGTTATACAGTACAGTGCACACGGGCAAACACACACAGGCGAACGCACTCCAAGAGTTGAACAAGGTGAAGTGAAACAAAGTTGCAAATCACTACGACACCTTATCTAATCCAGCTGTGGTGTGATATGTGCTACAATTTCACCATCGTCAAAAAGCTCCTCAGAGAACTAACACCTTATATTTGGACTTTTTACAGCAGTTATGTCCTGTAACTGGCTCAGCACACAACCACAAGAGATGCACTAACTGCCAACAAGCCCAACCAAAATCATCTCCCCTAACAAGTTAGTCCAGCGGTCCTCTGTCAGAGTACCAGCATGTACTTTAAGTCTGTAAACAGACGGGACTGGCAGTGGCAAGTACCTTCATCAAAACAGATTACAAAGTACAGTCAAATGGCTGGGGGGGATCTGACAATACACCGCAAAGAACTAACAGGGAGAGAGGAAACACATCCTTGCCCCTTCGTGACGGTACACTGTGTCCAAATCAAAACTGAATCGCAGCCAAGCGGCACACAGAGGGGCAAAGTTTGGAAAGCTTGGCATGGCCAGGACGTCATAAGCAAACAAATCTTTGCTTGTGAAAAAATAATATATACATACTCCGTGAGGCAAACTGTGTGCACCGCTACCCTCACAAGCTTTCCTCCTCCATGTACATGTCACGATAGCCTGGCTTGGCTCTGACTCCAGCAGAATCTCTGCCTGCTACAGCAGCACTGACCTCAAATGTCACCTCCAAACCACAGGACAATAACAGTGCGACATAGAAAGGGAGGGGGGATATAAATGGAATTTTCTGAAAACATCATCTCTACTACTTGCAACTTACTTCCAGATAGGGGAAAAAGTAGTCACATGGTTAATTACCTATAGAAGAAGCAGTTGCAGCACACCAAAACACCCATCAAGACGGCGGTGAAGCAGAACCGGGCCGGACACTTCTTGGTTCTCACCTCCCTGTCTGCACTCTTAGCTACAGGTGCAGGGCGAAAATGTCCAGGCTAGCACCTTGTTAAATTACGTGGTTGCACGTACAACCTTTGACTTGCGCACAGGACAGACGAATGCAGGACCAATCCGTGTCCCTGCAAAACGGAGTAGGAAGGCACGCACGCCGGCAAACTCCATTCGCAAAAATCGGATAATTTTTCATAGAGCTGGTTACTCATTCTCCCTGACGTCCAGCGTCCGCAACTGCCTGCCTCTTTCACACTCTTGCTCTCGCTCTCCTTAGCGAACAACTCTCTCTCTCACTCCCTCTCTCCCTCGCTCACTTGCACCTAAAAAAAAAAAAAAACGGGAAGATTATCTTGGCAAACATAGACCCGTAAACAAAGTGCAGACGGATGGGCAGCACAGGGTGGACTGCAGAAAGCGGGATAGAAAAAGGAGGGCGGTAGCAAGAGCTAGAGATAAATGTGCAGAGTAGGGGGTAAACTAAAGTCAGGTGACAGCGATTTTAGCAATCTGTTTACACACATACATGTGCCCCCATATTAAACCCAAAATATTCAACAATCGTTAGCGAAAATATTTTGAAAGTTGGCTTCCCTCTTCTGGTAAATATACAATCAGGGTGACTTTTCATTCTTACAAATGATGCAGTGGAACCAAATGGGAGGGGCTAGCGCTGTGGCGAGCCCCCGGGACGGGAGCCAATCGGTGCAGAGTACTCCAGAGAGAAATAAGATGAAGGGCATCATTCCTGCACATCATGCACTGCAATGCACTTCATTTACTTGTGTGTGTGTGTGTGTTTATGTGCGTTCAACGCACAAACGAATCCCCAAACACAACATCACTCAACGGTGCTCTTAAAACTGTAACCATGTGTCTGTAAACAAAAGGGTGACACTGACGCCAACACGGGATTAACACAGAGTGACGAAGGTGGCTGACGCCACTGAATGCTGTTGCTCAATGTCAGACGCCAGAAATAACTGCAGCTTGCCAAGAAAACAATAAGGGGCTGAAGCACCTTCATCTTAAAAAGACCCCTTTTGAACACAAGCAAAGAATTGCGCTCTGGGTGATGGAAACAACACACAAGAAAAACCGCAGCACATCAGCAGAGGACTTTACATCCAATGACGTTATCACTCCACCTCCTCCTTGGAGGCCTGTCGCCAGAAGCTGCGCTTAAAGAGACCTCCTCTTTTGCGGCGTAATTACATCATCACTCTAACCTGCAGACAAACAAAGATGTGTAGGCTTTTGTGTGATTGAACATGCATAATAGATTAGAGAAAGACAGATCATTCCAAAAATTCCAAATTAAAGTGTAAATATATTCTCATTTCAGATAAAATAATCAAGGGTAAACTGGGGAGGCATTGTCCTTGATTTTGATTGTGTGATTACGAGTGCACATGCGAGCTGATAGGGGTGCTTGGAATTCATTCCAAGAGTTTGTGGATCTAAAAAGCAGGATCAGGATGTGGGTTTTGTGTGTGTAATGCGCAGCGGAAGGCCATGTGCCCAATAACAAGGCAAGAGAGGAAAAGGAGTGCCTGAGAGCTAAGCGTGAAACTGCCATTAAACAAACTGTCACTTTCCCAAAAAATATGAGCAGGTTATTGTGTTTGTGTGCCTGTACTTCCCATAACTTTTGAACCCATTCATGTAATTCAATCAAACAATAAAAGAATGACATTATTCACCAGAGGCAAGAAAACAAAGAAATGCGGCTTCCTTTTCAATTGTAGGAGCATAAGACCAAAAAAATAAAATAAATAAATAACAAGGCTAAACCAAAACAACAGCTTTATACATGGAGGCGATTATTGTTATTGTGGCAGAGAAAAGTGGGATGAGATGGAGGGGAGGGGGTGTCACACCTCGCACATACAAAGTTGCTAGGTGATGTGTCCAAAGGAACGAGCATTTGCCTTAAGGGAAAAACAGGGGGAGAAGGAATAAAAAATGAAGATGGAAGTCAATGTGAGAAAGAAGACGCACAAAACAGACAAAGCAGTTCTGAAACCGCAACAAGTTTGTTCAAAACTGGAAAAACACGTGGGCAACCAGAAAAAATAAACAAACTTGTGTCATCGAAACACTAATCAGGCTGGGAAGCGTTAAACACCCTACAACATAAATAGCCATGTATTTTTTTTCCCCTAATCGTAACAGCCCCCACAAATAAGACATCACACGGCACTGTGTCCATATGGCCCACATTATAGAAGGCTGTATGGTGCAAAACAACAATGAGAGCATCGAGTAGCTCCATAGAAAAGTGATTTATGGCAGGAAGACATAACAAGCAGTTCCCTCCCACATCTTCCTCCCCATCTACGCGCGTCACATCAAGTTGCGTTGCGCACAGCAGCATCTTACTTCCATACCTATTCAGAGTGTACGAGCCGTTCCTTTTAAACCTCATCCTGGACGACAGAAAGCGGATAAAGAAATCCAGAATGGTGCGATGTCGGAGCGTTTAGGCGGCGCCTCGAAACAGCACAAATAGAGCCGCTGCTGATGCGGACGGCTGCTCGGCGCACACAATACGGAGTTGCTCGCTGCTCAACACCTTTCCGACTATTTCTCTCCAAACTGCTCCTTGCCCCCTCCTCCGTGCAGTTTCCGCGGGGCAGTCTGGATTCCAAACACAAAGAGTCCGTATCGGTGACAGGCGCGCACAGTCTGCTGCAGTGGAGTTCGGATCAAGACAAATGGGCCGGTGTTAAAAGCGACAGTGTGCTCGAGGGGCAGAGGCGCCTTTGTCCGCAGCCTCGCTCAACAGTCACACGATCATCATCTCAGCCTGCCATGAAAAACATCAACTCCTCAACAGTGTGCAAACTACACTGACACCATGACGTCACCACAATGTCTTTGTGGTGGAAAAAAAATACTTTCGATGCTACCCTATTCATTCAAGAGACTACTGCTGTCTCTTGACTATGTATATATTTACATGCATATAAAGCGCCTAGTGCCAAACATAGCTCTTGTCTAAACTAAAAGAGTGAAGCAGATCTAAGGCCAAGATTAGGACTCAGGAACCACTAATGCCATTTAAGAACTGGGCTGTACTCTTGGCAAACACGCGTGTGCAAATATATCTATCAGTGTGTGAGTTGTATTCCTAAATATTTGTTATTGTAGATAATCAGTAAGTTGCCAATCACAATTAGCAAAGACAGAAATCAAATAGCACCTATTCTACATGCATCCATCCATTGATCTTTTTAGTGCACGATGCAAAGTTTTACTATACAGATGCGATCTGGCGGACTTTATGCCATTTTACCCCATTCATATTTTTTGATACCCCTTCATCATTGAGGGGGATTAGGAGTTGTGATGGTAGGGTGCGCCACAGAGGTAATATTTCTCTTTGATGCGAGTCTCATGTACTCCACGGCAAAAAAAAGAAGAAAAAAAAAAGCTGCCCAATGTTAGAGATCCACTATCAGCACACACAACTGGAGACACATTTACCTGCCATATTGACTAAACTCCACCAAAACCTCTGGTATTTGTACAATGCAATATTGCCTCTTTTCTTCTTACATTAATGGTGAGAACTAGCTGTCCAGATACCAGCCCTGTTACATTGCATTCTCAGCACCCTCCCAAACAAACACAAAGAAATGACATTGACAGAGGTGCAGGAATGTTGAAATGTGCTGAAAGCAGGTGGTGGAATAATGTGAAGTGACTTTGTTAAACAAAGAAGTGACAGCAGAACAATGTTATAATGATCAAGTGCGAGTTGTGCTTCACTCTGTCTAATTGCCCTTGAGGAATAAAGCTCTTTCTAACAGCATTGCATACAGAAAAATATTTGATAATCAATGTCTTGGTTCATGTTGAGGACTGCGTGAGAGCAGTTCCTATACTTCCGCAAAGCACTCATTGCATCCAAGTTCATTTATTTCTATAAAAGCAGCTTGGAAACAGAACTGCTGATGCCTTCGTCAATCACTACAGTTAGACCGCAACCACTGGAAGGAGAAGACAAGGGGGAAGATGGGTAATTGACGATGAGAAGAGAGTACAGGACACACTTGTATGTGGCTTGGATTTTGCATAGAGGAAGGGAACTCACAGACCACAAAGGCTTGTTTTTAAGTGATGCCATTCTATACCCCCCCTTCGTCCTATTCATCTTTAATCCAATCCTCTTTCCAGGATGTATTCATAAACTTGGATTTTATTCCTCTCCTTGCAGCCCTTCCATGAAGATATTTGAAGCCATCCCATCAGCTCATCCCCACAACTTGAGCCCCCTTCATTTGCCTCCTGAAAAAAACATATTTCTTTAACCAAGCATGACTTTGTCTGAAGGTGTTTGATTAATGCGAATGAAAACATTTTCTTCTCCTGCTTACCCCTCAAAAAACAAAAATAAAAATCATGACAGACTGCTGTGCTGGGCCTCTAAACTCCCACCCAGGATTTCCAGGAATACTTTTCACAAACACACATGTGGAACTGTGGTCAAAGGTACTTGAGTGCAGACAAGAGCTGGCAGCTTTCACAGATGACCATGTTTCTGTGTGTGCCGAGTTCCCCAGTGCTTCAATTGACAGAAAACACACTGAATGTGTGCCTCATTCATCACACTGTGCTCTATTGCCCCCTAAAATAGATATATTTTTGAAAGCACAAACATAAGTTGCTTACGCAATTTTGTGTACGCAAGGGAGCACTGCCAAGTCACCAAGAAGCCACTGTACTGTACTGAGCACTGTGCACACACACTGGACACAGTTTGAGTAAAAATGAGTAAAATAAACAGACATATTTGGAAAGTTTTGGGGGAACAGGCCCAGTGAGGATTCAACACAAGAGCCTACTGTATGCCCCGAGAAGAAAAATGTGCATTTCACAGCGATAACTGCGCGTGGCGAGCTGCTTTCCAATGAGTCACTGACGCCTTTTTCAACAAATGTAAGCGTGTTATACAACTGAATCACTACGGCTAAAAACTACTTCAATATTGGTGAGAAAAACAAAAAACAAAGATATATTCAAATGCATTTTTATGTCATCATCTAAAAAAATTACTTAACCCACAAAATTAGGCATGACTAACGTTCTTGGGAGGACCTTGTAAAAAATGAAAAAGATCCTCCATGAGATGAAAAACTATACAAACACCATGCAACAGATTGTGAAGCAGGCAAGTTAAGACTTAAAAAAAAAAATCGGCAATTTCGGCAGCTTGTTATGTGCTGCAATTACTCCAAAATCAAATCTTAACAGGGGTACAGGCACTACATGAGTGAAGAGAAATTAAATACTCCATTGTTTGAAAATCTAAACTACAAACAAAGTCTCACAGGTTATTTAGTAAATGCAACCATTCTAGAAAGAAAGAAAGAAAGAAAGAAAGAAAGAAAGAAAGAAAGAAAGAAAGAAAGAAAGAAAGAAAGAAAGAGCAAGAAACTTGCAAGGACAGAGGTTTGAGTGCCACCTAGTGTTCAACAGAAATAATGCACAAAGTATGCAGAAATAACTAACACTAAACCTGACCAATGTCATCTATCTATCCGGTTATATAATATACAACAAACTAAACTGCTTTGGGGTGGGAGGAAATAAATTGTAAATGTTCGTGATACTTCATACACTGCTCATTATAATGAGGTTGACCGGGAATGCAAAAAGAGAGGCAGTATCATTGATCACTGTTTCTGTCTCTAGCCGCTGATGGACTGGTACCACCGGGTCAATACTGTAGCCTCTTGATATAGTCATGTGATCCATGACCGGAAAAACCCCACGTAGAGCCTGATGCACATTGGGAAGACCTGCGAGGCATAATTATGCAACAACGAGATCTAATTTCATGCTCACTGGATCATCCTATATGGGTGAAATGTGA
This sequence comes from Syngnathus scovelli, assembly GCF_024217435.2. Taxonomy (NCBI): domain Eukaryota; kingdom Metazoa; phylum Chordata; class Actinopteri; order Syngnathiformes; family Syngnathidae; genus Syngnathus; species Syngnathus scovelli. Next base: position 11,454,768 of record NC_090852.1, read on the forward strand.
AACAATGTGAAAAGCATAAAGTTTACCTGTAACTGCTGCCAGGTAGGCGTCAGTGTAGTAGAGAACATGTGAACTTGTGAAATTGTGCCCTCTTGTGGTAGAGGAATGCACTGCATTGTTTCTGTTGACAACAAGCTTGGCCTGTACTTACTGTTGGCCACGGATTTTGAGCATGAAATAAATACATGTATGGGAGCTTATTCCTCTTCTGTAAGGAGATGATCAATTGTGATCGACATTGCTCAAAAGCATAACTGCAGCTGCACATACCTTACATTCTGAAATAAAGACTCATTGAACTTTGAGACAAATTGATACGAATGGAGAGGAAGGCATACAATGAGCCAATTGCAGCACATCCATGGCTTCTGGTTTTGTGGATGATTCTGAACACCCATACAGAAAACACTTTGATTCCCACAAATACTGACGCATGCATGTGCAAGCGTTGTGTACCCATAGCTGAATTGCTAACTCGATTGGTTATGCAACAGTTGTGTGCGAGCGCACGTTCAAGCCTGAGTGCAGTGCAGAACTGTGAAGAACCAGTGACCTCTATGCAAAATTGACCCCAGCTCCCAAACTCTCAGCTGAGAATAATGCAATGCGCACAGACAGTTCCATAAGAGTTGCCTCAGTGATTTTGGAGAAGAGTAAAATGGATGCATTTCATTTTTTATTTCTGCAAAAGGCACAGCATCACAACATATGCCAGGCTGGCAGCATGACCACTGCGTGCTTGTATTTTGAGATACGCGTAGCGGACAAAACCTACAGTCTAGCAGCCAGACGAGTTGCACAAGTCAGGCGCCCACAGAGATACACGAGCACAGCGTGCAACAGACCAAGTCGCTTGTGGTTGGAGCCAAAAGCGCACACTGCCGCATTCTGATAAAGGCAGCTTCAGTGACAGACGGTTGGGGAGGGTAGGACGGCCGCGAGCGCTTCCTGCGTTTGCCTTCGGTGAGTGACAAAGACTTCCTGCGAACAATGAGGAGGGAAAAGAGCGTTTGCTACAGTGTGGGGCGACGAAGGAGGGAATCAACACGAGAGGTCGAATATGAGGTCATATGCAAACGGGAGGATGCAGGTGTACATGAAGAATACCAGCAGAAAAAAACCAGGCATTGCTTGCTTGCAGACAGATGACGTCAAAGTAGATCTCAAGCAGAGAATGAAAAGGGAAGAAGGCGGGTCTGAAATCAAAATTGTCGTCGCCAACATTCACGTGGAACACACACAGGATGCAAGAAGCGAAAACGAAGCTGAACATGTATAGCACACCTGACCAGCTGTTCCTTGTCGCAGACGTGGGAACGTAACTTTTTCGCTTCCTCACGTTGACAAGAAAGGAAGTGGACCAACATGCAATTCTCCGACTTGTTGAGTATTAACGGGAAGCCTTAAAAGGAAACTGAGGCAAGCGTTTCAACTGATAAAAGAATAAAACAGTTGTCGCTTTTAGAGTCGACTATGAAAGCTATCAAGACAAGTTTAACGCTACTGCGTCCATACATTTGTTTCGACATTTCAAACCATCTGCCACAAGTCACCAAATGGAACCGCAACATCCTTTGACAGTTGACCTTTGTCTTGCCGGTACTTCATGCAAGAAAATGAAGGCCACCCCAGGACAAATCCTTGTCAAAAAAGCTCAATAGAATGAGTGGTGGTTGTCCGTGGAATGATGCGCATCTACAGGAAGAAGGCCCGGAAGAATGAAAGGGCAGCTTAGCAGAGGAGTGTGAATCACTGAATAAAAACAGGAGGAGGTCAAGCGCCATTGCTCGCTTCCCAGAACTTCTCTCTCCACCGCTCTTTATGTAAGCTAATCTCTTCCATCTCACTTGGCCTCATTTAGCCAGCTCACAGACGATAATAAATCAGCAGCACACTCCCCAGTGTGTCGACGAGCCGGCCCAGCATGGCACGCTCACGTCCCACTCAAGTGAGCAAACACTACACCCAACGCATTTCCTCTGTATGTACAACTTTTTTTTTTTCCAATATGTCATTTCAGTAGGATCGTGAGGAGCTAAAAAAAACACGCACTCAAAGTTGAAAGGGCTACAGAGATGGCGACAAAAGCAGCCATTCACTTTGTGCCAGTTCGTGTTGTAGGTACACAAAATATAATAATACACGCATTCTCTAAGTGGTGATATTTCTGGTTCTGCAGCAAACTTTAGTCACTATTTAACAACATTAGCAGGAAACATTCCAGCTTATTCAACGTCTTGATGACTTTTGGGTTGCTGTTCAGCCGCTACGCTAGCCAGCTAGCTGCAAACCTGGTTTTGTACACAGGGAAGATGCAATGCTATCAACAAACTATCACAAATGGTTGGTACAGTCCAAATTGTCAGCCTCACAAGTCCTTCCAGACTGACTTGAAAACTCCAACTTACTCTACTGTGGATGTCTTTGCATCTTCCCCAGAAGGTTCTTCCTTGTAATAACGAAACAAGTGGTAACTGCCCGTAAGAAAATACGCCAAACCAGAACACATTTGGCATAACCTCCAGGCGGAGGGGGATTTTTGCTTGATCACAACATCCTGTTTTGGCTCGGTGACTATTTAGCATTTTCTGCCGAAAACCAAAAGTGCACTTTTGGACTATTTTTGGTGCATCTCTAATTATCACAACATACGGAGATGATACTCCCCAGTGTACAACTATGTAAGCTTCCAGTCAGTCAGATTTATCTGTGTTTACGCACACACACTTCCTTAAGTGGATATCAGAGGATTTACGGGGTCAAATATTTGGTTGGATGTTTTCTGGAGGGTCAAGTCCAGTTTTAAGCTTTTCCTCCCTCACTGCTGAGGAGCCAAGTCAGCAACTCCCATACAGTGACCCAGGCCCACCAGCGGAAATCAACTGAAACTTCTCCAGGAACTCTGTTAGCCTTGTGAAGGATGTTTTAGTTCCTTAAATCATGCTAGTGCTCCTCCTCCACGTGTTTAATATCTGAGGAAAAGTGGTTTACTGTTGTCCATGAGATACAGTGGTAGATTTTAAACAGAGGGTTGGTAGATGGGCTCAAGGTTGGAGAATCTCAGCCTGTCTGTATAACAGACTGCGTACGTTCAAAAATTGCAACAGCTTGTTATGATCCAAAAATCACTGCCATGACAGTGTGATGGCGGTAGGAAGCTCAGGCAATGTGCTGACCATATGGAAGGGTCAAATCAATAATGGTGAGCTTCTTGTTGGTAATGGTGTCTTGCCTCGACCACACCCGCCAGCACTTCTTGTGCATCGCTACTAAACAGGAAGCGCACAATCGGAAACAGGTCAAGAGTATGTTGCTCCATTACTCTCTTAAATAAAGTAGGAGGACTTAGATCATTAACGGCTGTCGTACATTCTCTCACTCACTTTTTTATGCTCTTCATTCTGCCATGTAATCCCATTTAAAGTAGGTAGCGGGGCTGTTTATGAACATGCATACAACCGCCAACATGTTCACGTGAACACGGGTCTCAACAGCCAAGGTAAGGGGGCGGCCAATGATGATTAGAGAAGGATCACTTATGCAAGGTTGTGGGTTGCACAGCTTATTAGCAAGTAAATGGGGTAAAAAAAAAAAAAAAGAACTTTCTGAGTCCCGAGTGAAGCGTGTGAGTATGAGTGTGTATGTCTTGGGCTGGCTTGCCCTGATGCAACACAGAGATCTCTAATCCAATTACACTTCAGACTAGCCTTGCGGCCTAGCCCCAACCATCAAGGGCAAATCTATTGTGAGCTTAGACTAGTGCTAACAGCACACACCCAGCAGATCCACCAAAGCCTAGTTATCAGAGTCGAACCATGGCTATGTGGAAAAAATTTAATTTGTTTCGAGATATCTTTATTTCATTTGAAAATATATAGTATGGCCAAGCAGGGTTGGTTTCTTTTCCTGCCTGGTATAGGGCTCATTTGTCTGTTTCTGGCAGCCTGGGCCCCTGCAGTTAAATCTCCCCCTCTGTCCTCTATTGCAGACCTCTGCTGTTTCCAATCTAACTCTTTGACCCATGCTGCCGCTTCCTCATCCATCTCCATATCTCACCTATCGCCTGAGCTGCACTATCATTTGCCTCTTCTTTCTCTCACCCTCTTTACCTTCATTCGCATTTTTTGTTTGCCATCTCATCGGCATCACGCTCTTTCTGTCTCGCTCCGATACTTCTTGTCTAAGAAACCAGCTATTAAATTTGTTCAAGGTGCTCCTCCTTCTCCTCTGACAGAGAAAAAGATTTTGCAGTTCAGAAATGATGATTATGAATGGATAGGCCATCAATGTAGGCAAATACTACACAGTCGACCCTCAAACATGCCAGCCTTGTAGGAAAACATCTGAGAGTTGAGACTGGGGCTGCCCTGAGCCAGTTCAACACATTCTGTCTTTCCACAACTGAGGAGCCCAGCTCAAGCTGTAGCAAAGCACGCACACGTCTCTGCACATCAGTGTCCTAAGAGAGAAACGGGACGGAATTAAAAAGCGGACAGAGACAAAATGAGATGGAATAATAGAGCTGTGTGCTTTCCCTTAAGAAAGGAGGAAACAAATTGGACAGTTCTCATCCAGCAAATCTGGTGCAAAAATGGCCCATTTTGGAAGTATAGCAATGACCAAAATTTTGCATAAAGATAATTTCCATCAGTAGTACGTCTCACATTAAGGTAGTCCTCATCACTACTAAGAGAATGCTGTAGCTTCTTTTCCTCTGTTAATCATGCTCTCGACCCTATCAAGATTTCTTTTTTCATTCATTTACAGCTCAGCACTCAGGGCCAACATGACATCCATCTATTACGGTGGTCTCAAACCTGCAGCCAGGGGCCCCATTTGTGGCCTGCAGGACGATCATTTGTGGCCCCGTATGTCACATCAAAGCTTCATGTTAGTGCGGCCTACTTCTTTTTGGTTGTGTTGTTGCCTGCTCCCCTCGCCCCGATGAATCAATGGAAGAACCAACGAGATAATGGATTCCAAAAAGATTAGTTTGGAGCATCCCCAATCAAAATACGCTCTGATTACTTCCCGGTATGTACGCGGTAGGACACAATTTTCTGAAAAAGTCCTTGTCATTTCAGCTGTAACTTTAACACAACCACATAACACGGAGTAAGAAAACCAGATTAGTGATGATCCAGAAATATGCTACAATGTCCAATTCCCTCGCTCTTAGTTCAGCATTAGCGAGCCATCACTCAAAATCACGGGAATTAAACATCTGTCAAAGCCTGCCCATTTCACCGGACAGAGAAAGACACATTTAGGCGTAACTCCCTGGTGATTCAATTCCTGTCTTAATATGAAACTCGACAAATGAGGTCATGCAGCTTGGAAATAATGCTCACTGTCTGGGTAGCGTCTGGCTTGCAAACAAATTAAGGCAAGTGCAAAAATAACAACAAGGGTGATTGAAGCACGCTTTCTTGCTGCTGCTCTTGCATGGAAACAAAGCTTTGTCACATATATCATGAGCCTCAACATCATCTCCTTTCTTTATCTCACCACCATTAGTTCTATTTGTTCCCCCTGGAGATTCCTGCTTTCTCGTAAACTATGCCACTCCTTCTCCCATCACCTAATGTCTCCATTGATTAGATACCTCATCAAATAGTCCATTGAAAACTTTTATACAACACATTTTTTTATATACGTACACCTCTCTTACTGTGTTCTTTGCACCACTATTCTTTATTCATTCTTACTTTGTATAGTACCTGCATAAGATTTGACAGCTTCTAAAACAGGCATAACATTTTGAGTTGTTGAAGACTTCTTTGATACCAACTATTTGATCCTGCATCATACTATTTCACCTAAACTAATTCAAATGGGAACATATTTGAAATGTCAATAAACTCGAGCAAGATAAGCATGTTAGAAAAAAAATGTTAGCCCTTCAAAGTTGCATTGTATACTGAAAACAAACCTACTCAAATTGGCTGAATCAGCAAGTACGTATTTGGGTCCGTCGACAACATACGTCTTCAACGTGTCGTCAAACACGAGCTGTCAAAACTTAAAAGATGCTATCAGGCTTTATCAGCTGACACGCGACATAACATGAATTCCCAACATACACAAGGTATGACTGTTTGAAGGTTTGAACGTCACACCAACTCTGGACTGAGAAGGCTATTGTGTCAGTGTCAAGTTCAGTCGCACACAGAGCAAAAATTCATAGTACACTTTAGATTGAACACTGTAAACTTAATCTATTAAATGAGATGTAAGTATAAAACGTTATTCTAAAATAAATCCCAGTTAAAATAATGGCTGTGTGAAAATATCTCAAAATTACAGTAATAAATTTGAAGATGCTGCAAACAAAAAATTGAAAGCAAGTGAATAAAAACTTGAGTTTCTTTGCTTTTATTTGATTTTAAGCTGAAATCTAGAAAGCGCACCACATCACAGTAAACTCCCTCATTTAATCATCCGACGGCTCTGTTCTATGGGGGAACAATCTGAAATCTTTTTCAACGGAATTGCACAGACAGCAGTTGACAATGTCTTTTAGGACTTATTGCATAGTTATTTTTCTTAAATGGAAGGCAACCAGCGAATCAACACAAGGAGTTACAACTGCCCGTCGAATAGTTCAACATGGCGCGCCCTAAAATTCAGTGAGTGACTGAAGGGGGCAGGTGGGAATCAAAATACATCAATTAATATTCCACTCAAGGTTGCCTTTTGTAACTTGACAGATGCAAAAATTGGAATCCCAAATAGCCTAAACAGGAAGCTAAGCTTGGTTAGATGCGTACAAATGACCTTGTGCTACCACACACACAAAAAAAAAACCCATTTGTGATGCTCAATATGCACAAAACTTGACTAAAACTGTAACTGATGTGAACTAGCTGATATTGTGGTTGCATGTGTTTTGCCTAATGTTATCTCTCAGACAAAATGTCACATGGTGGAGAAGCAGCCCAGACCGCAGTAGTCTGCCCTGCCCTGCCCTGCCTGCTATGTGATGCACGGAAGCACACACAAACAAAAATGTAAGCAGCCAGCAAAACAGTGCACTGAAAACTTACTTTTCAAAATCATTACAGCAATTACATTGAAATTATTTCATAATAGATGGAATCGCATAAAATAGAATGCCCTTATTGTCCATTGGTGCAGGATTGGAATTGTCGGACACTTGAGTTGCTTTGCATCTAGAAGTTATATTATATATTTTCTTAGTACTCAATATTGTAACAAATTCAGCACAGATACACCTTACCTTTGTCTCTCGTGACAAATGTGACGACATCTGAGACAATTGAAGAAGGCACAAGAAAAAAGTACTAAAAAAAACTAGGGCTGCACAATATTGAAAAAATATGGTTGTTGAATATCGCAACATCAATATTATTGCGATTGTATAACATGTACCATTTTTTTTACTATCCAATGAAAGGATTACATATTTCTTCAAGCTGAAAAATAAGCAAGCTCAATGTATTCTTAATTGTAGTTGACCTTGATAATAGTAGTCAACGACTGGATGGCGATGCACATTCGATCATTTCACTTAGTTCTATTGGATTGCTTTATACTTATACTATGGATGTGTTTTTCATTTAAATAGCTAAATGAATCGTATTAAATAGACTTCAATTGAATTTACTATAATTGTGACTTTTATGCTGTGCTAGCATAGCCCACCAATGTGGTGCCTGAGGACCGCACGAGTCCGCGGGCCTGTTCTAAAAAGTTGTAACGTAATGTTCTGAATATGTTGTAAAGGTGCTCATGACTGAAAAGAAAAATAATATAGCATGTTCAGACTTGTGCACAACTTTGGGATAGTCACTGCCATTGCAGTGGAAGAACTCTGAGGTAAACCATGGACTCAGCACATCTCATTGTACCACACAACATGTATTTTCCCACATAAAACATGTCAGGTTGAGGACTTTCCCAAAAAGAAGACATCAGTGTCAAGAAATCAGTGGCATTTTGTTAGTGTTGATTAAAAATGAGCTGCACTCATTTTTGGAGAAGCGGTTAGTTCATCTTCAGATTCTTGATGGCTCTTAAATTAAAAAAGTGAACATTTTTTTATGGGATTTTCTAAATCGATCATCTGTAAGTTCTAGATGAGATGGTTAATGCTTAGCAATTGCAGGTCATCGGGTGACAGCAATTGAGACAGCCTGAGAAGGAACACCTTGCACTCAGCTGGGCATAGCAGCCTTAGCGGGACGCTGCTAATGTTAGCCACTTTGTTGCGTTAATCATCGCTATAAATAAACACCTCGTGCAGCAATCTGTCCTCGACAATGACAGAATCTAATGTGGGTGCTGTCGTTATAGGACAGACTGCAAGACGCCGCAAATAGACGAAAGAAAAAAAACTCTCGATCCTGGGTTACGTCGCTTGATCATCGCAGGTGAAGCCTGCTGGCAGCTTAGCTATCGAACTAGCCTTGCCGGGCTAGGATGGAAGTGAAATCAACACAACATTCCACGGGAATCGTGACAAATAAAGCGGTGACAAGCCCAGTGTCAACAACAAAAATGTGAGCAGGTGACATGTTAAATGAGGGAACGTGGTGTGTACTCACCCCATTAACCAGTCCATGGTGCTGTTTGGAGCTAGCTTAGCTAAGGCTAGCTAGCAGGGGATAACGCCAGGAGTCGGAGGCGACCCCCTCTACTTGATCCGGTCGACTTCCTCGCAGCCCGGCTTGCCTTGCGTCGCCGAGCCCCGTCGCTCTCTCCGGGGGTCACTTGACTCCCCCCGACCCCCCCTCCCCTGGCCGTCCACACGGAAACCGGTGCTCACGCTCCGAGTGTCTGTCCTTGTGCTCCTCTGCTAGCCCGGAGCATGAGGATGCACTATCACAAGCAGCTGCTCAGCGGGGCAGCCTGGAAGTATTGAGCGACTTTGAGCCGGGAAACGCAGCACGCAGAGCGGGGTTGAAGCGCGCGAGGCGACGAGCGGGGTTATGACCGGACCGGTGTGCTGAATGAAGACGCGATCAGTCGGGAGGCCGCTGGGCCAAACCGGGCAACCTTTATCATGAAAGCTCGTATGAATGCCGCGGTGCTAACTGACAGCGTGAAAGTCCAGTGAGGCTGCCAGCCGCTGCTGCTTCTCTGACTGCGAGCCACTCTCACGTCTCGGTCCGGAAGTAAACACAGGGCTGAGCCACTCAGACTGCCGCTCCTGTGCGCGCGACGCGCGTACGTCTGTAGAAGCAATGAAACGTCTACATGGCATTTGATGCTTTGAAGCTTTTTCTGTGCTCATTCATTTATGCTTGTTTTATTACAAATACGTATAATGTTGTCATCATCTCGATTCATTGTACAGTATATTGATCGGGAATTTCCGCACTGCAAATTGCTCGCTTTTGAGAATACATTTAAATGCTGTCAGTGAGCTGAAATGACAAACACAATAAACTGCGGACGATAATAAGGGGTGGGGGGGGGGGGGGGTCATTGACAAACAATGCAAATATGCCCCCTAGCGACTGCGAGTATTTTGAGGATGACGTCAGAGAAGGTTGACCTTTGGGACGTCTGAGCCATGATTGTGCCATCATTTTTTTGTCCACGATCTCGCCGTTAAAATCTTACTGGGGGTGATATTTAAGGAACCCTGAATAATTTTTGGCACAATATGCTTTCCACTGTCTGCATAATCTTTATTTTCAGTATTTTTTTCCAAATACAAATCACTAACACTAATGCCTTTTATGCAGACGGCACGGTTTTCAATTCCTTGAATAAGTATTTTTTTTAAAAGGGCTTCTCGAATAAAGACTGTACCAGAAAAATCATGTGAATGACTCGCTGTCGCGGCCCCTGATGGGACAAACTGAAAGTCACAACTGCATTTTGCGCTAATTAGAATCCTCCATGGGGAATCTCAATTTTCCAATCTGTTGTACTGTTTATATTTGTGGTACACACCACACACAAGCAGGCACGGAAGCAAACATGGGACATGTGGATGGTATGTTGCTAAAATGCACTTCTTGTTCAAAAGCCCAATTCCTTACCGAAGCATTTATCAATCCAGCATTAAAAGTTCTTTTAAACCCCTGCTATACATTCGGGTTGTGAAACTTGAGGCGGGTTTTACTCTGGACTGGTTAGCAAGCAATTGGGTACATAAATACAACCATTCACACTAACATTCACAGCCATGGAAAATTTGTCTTCCATATACGTAAATTACATAATTTTAGAATGTGGGAGGTAGGAGGAGTCCCCTCCCAAAAAGAAAAGGCTTGAGTATTCAGTAGTTCCAATACTTGACTTGACCTTCACGCACATTTTGGATGCCCAGTATTTATGGATGCTGGCATTCACATGAGAATGTTTTGCAAGCAAAAATGCAAAAGCGTGGGTGCAGCAGTATTACAGAATGATTCTTTCTAAATCTCATCATTCAGCCAGTGTTGACATTCAAAGGCATTTGTTCGCAGCAGTAGCTGTAATGCCTGTTTTATGCTCGGTACTGTGGTTCGGTCCTAAGACCATGAATACAAAACGGTTTGATGACGGTGACCAATACAATGTACAGGGTGGTGCCTAAAACTGTGCGTGAAGACACCTATGCAAGCAATTCTATCCTCTCTCTCTCTCTCTCTTCTGCTGCATGATCTCATGACATCTGAAGAAAAACAAAATACCAAAGATGATTCACTAATGCCCTTGTCTTCAGTGAGCTTCCTGTGACATTTATCACAATCAGACAAGAAACTGCAAAATGTCACCCGAGGCCATATTTCTCCCCCGCAAGGCATCCATGTGCACTGACCTCTCGCAGGGAAGCGGTGGAGGTGGAAGGCACTTACAGTAACTTACAGGAAAATGATCATAAATGAGCTCACATACAGGCAGCCCTCCAAAAGAATAAACTGTGTTTTATGTATTTGTCATGAGTAACAGTGCATCCACCTGCTGGACTTCTCTCAGCCAGATGAACACCATCAATCCCTTGTGTAACACACCACACAAGTTTTTCATTTTGGGCAAGAAAATCAAATCTTTGTATGATTTTAGAATGTGGGGGAAAGAAGCAGTACCTGAAGAAAAACATGTGAGGACTGATTCACACCGGACCTCTTAAATGTGAGGCCTGCATGATGTTGTCAATTTTTATCATTTCATTTTATGTACATACAGTTCATCTGTATTTACTTTTGTGACTTTGAGCTACAATTTTTGCAAAGGTGTTGTATGAATGCATACTTTAAAAATAAATATCATTATCATGCTTTTTCTAATTGAAAATATTGACTTTATTATGTCTACATTCCTCTGCTCTGCAAAGGTGTGTTGCAAACAAAATGCCCCTTTGTAATTTTAGCACAAAAAGTACATCTGTGTCAAAGTGTCCATAAAAATACAAACCTAACAAAATTAATACATCCCAAAGAATAATGATATAACAATAACGAATTTGCACACATCTGGTTTGCTCTCTCCAAACTATCTCACAACAAGATTATCAGAATGAATCAGATGTATAGCAATCATTAGCAACCATCTTTATCCCCACAATACTAAAAATAACACCGAGGAGCAAAGGGGCCCTGTTGACAAGGGGCAGAGTTCCACGATTGGCCCTTTGAGTTTTGAGCGCCCGCCAATCAGATATAACAAGTGGGCGCGGTTTCAGATATGATCGGAAAATAATCTTATGCAGAGTTGTTCCATGTATTGCCGCATGATGGCAGTGTGGAGTAACGTGTGATATGCGCAACAAGCGCTCTCTTACACGCACTCAGGTAACGTTTCTTGGGTACGATTACGAATGACCAGAACCAGTACGTACTTACTGTTTTTACATTGGATGAATTTATATTAAAGGAAAATGTGCTTTCGGCAGTTTGCAAACATATGTTTTAAGGTTGTGTTAAACTTATAATCATATTAATATCTAGTATTAGAGTGCTCGTGTGGATTGGTGGGGGGCGAGGAATGTGCAGACAAACTGCATGAACTTGTTTTCTTCAAAGTGTTGTGGAATAGGCCCGGATAGGGAGTACCGGAGGAGACCATCTCAAGGTCGGTTAGGAACAAGAACAACAGCACGTCTATGAGACCGGCCTTCGAGGGAAAAACCCAACTGTCTGACCTCAGCGACACCTGGACCGGGGAGGAGATGGCCATCGACCAATCATCTCACAATATTTTGCATGCTTTAATATTCATATTGTGTTTCTTTAAAACTGGGCAACCCGGAAGAATGTGTCGTCTTTTGGTGGTCACAAAAACGCACGAGTTTTAGTGTGAGGGACCCGGGACCCAGGCCTGTATTAGTGCGCTCTGTCAGGAATAAATAATTGGTAAATTTGGTCTGATTGATCTACTGGTCTTCTCTTTGACAGAACGAACTCGCAAAATTGTTAGGTGCGCCAGTGTGTGGATTAGGACATAGCAATTTATGTGTTAAGTGTTGATCGCAATTTGGAGTCAGATCAATAACTAGAATCCGTAACCTAACAATTTCTTGGTGACCCTGACGTGATGTCAAGAGAAGGGTAATTGACAACTCGTGGTCTTTAGCCAAGACACCGGACAGTGTCAGGGACACTGTCTCCCGGTCGGCGAACCGTTTGGAATAAGCGCACAACGTTGAGCTGGTACGACGTCTCCTAAACCCTGAGCTCATCACCGATAAGGTAAGCAGAATACCTGTTACTATAAGTCAAAATGCTGCAAATTGAAAGAGGAAATTTAAGAGGAGACTGTCGTTCAGATCAAATAAGGTGTGCATGAAGTTAAGATACATACGGTGAATAAGTTTGGAACTTACGTGTGTAACGTGTACGGTAAAGTCAGGGACTTACGCGTACTACTGATAGGTCAGGGACCTAGTGCTTCGTCGTGGCGGACAAGGGTGCGGTGACGATCGTATTCAAATAGCTGGGGTTAATAAAGAGATCCCCGAGGGGAAGTGAGGCCTCCTCAAAAAATATCCGGTGGTAACAGTTCCTCCTGTGAGAGATCAGACCGCTAAAACATCCAAAATGAACCAAATTGGGGGGAGAGTGAGTGTGCGCGCAGAGGATCCTCATGAGTGGGTGTGTATATGAGTGTGTGTGAGTGATGTGTGTTCTATGGAAGAATGGTGTGTTTAAGTTAAGTTGGTTAGAGAAACTAAGATGAGCAAGGTGTGGCAGTAGAGAAAATAAGGTGTGTGACAGAAAGTTACTAGAACGGTGGCTTGATAGGATGAGAATAAGAGACAACAAATGTTGTGTAGAAGACATTGAAAGATGTCGAATGTGAACATGATGAAGGGCGCAACAGCAAAGTTGGCCTGCCCTTTGAGAGGTTGCGACTGATGAGCGTGCCTGCACTCGCGCGTAGTCGCGGGTCTGGGCTGTGCGCGTGGGCCTGTGCTATGCTCGTGCGGGCGGTGGGCCGGCATCATGATTGTTGCAGGAAATGGCCAGCCTGTAACCAGTCAACATTGATGCCACGACCCTCTCGCACGGGGGGTGCTATAGCCCGGGCGGGGCAGGGACAGTGTGAGTTTCTCAGTGAATGTTTGAAGCAGTGAGATTGAAGGAATGTATATGCTGATGTGGAAGCGCAAATTGTGAGTGGTATTGACCGATAGAAAGTGGCAAAGAAGCTACATGAGAGATGGATTGTGCGTGCGTGCGTGCGTGCGTATGCGTGTGTGTGTGTGTGTGTGTGTGTGTGTGTGTGTACGTGCGGTTGTGTGCGCGCTCGGTGTGTGCGTTTATGTGCACACCCTGTGTGCTGCATCCACACAGTGTGAGGAGGAAGACGGCATGGATCAGAGAATGTTCAAGAAAGGGGGGCTAACTCGTAAATAATGAGGAGCTATTGGGAGTAATCTGTTTGTCCTTTCTTTAAGGTTAGGTTAGGTTAGGTTAGCAACACGAGCGATTTAGAGGTTCAAAAGAAAGACAGTTAAAAGAAAAAAACATTTTTGATTTGGACAATGGCAGGCTAACAAGAGCATGAGAAAGAAGGGTAGAGAAAGCGGTGAAAATAGACAAGGAAAGAAATGAATACAAGGGCATTTATCCATCTTTGCATGATGTGACACACCCGAGTGCCCCGAAACTCGGAGTGAGCTATGTTGGACCGCCGCCGTACGGCGACCCCGGAGTAATGGATCCGGTGGTGACGTTGGGTGGTAGGATGGTAGTGGATGTCGAGGGCGAAGGCGAAAGGGCGGATCAGAGTATTGTACAGTTGATTGAACAAGCAGTAAATAAAGAGAGGCGACAGGCCCGGGAGGGGGACACATCCCGCGTGGACACATCCCGCGTGGACACCTCCACCCCCGGTCCGAGCCCTCAACCGTCCAATGTGACAAAAGGAGAAAGCTGGCATAGACTTACTGCCGAGAATGAGGAGCTAAAAAAGAAAATTGATCAAGCCGATGAGCAGCGTAGACAGGAAGCGCAGATGTTAAAATGGGCAACAGAGAGAGAGAAAGAGAGAGAGAGAGAGAGAGAGAGAGAGAGAGAGAGAGACACGGAGAAAATATAATTTGCGGAGTGGTCAGGGACAGATGACACAGGCCGAGGTGCAGAAAAATGAATTGATGTGTCCGCTGGTGACCACATCGGGCGGTCAGCACTACGAGCCCATGGTGCTCCGTGATGTGACCCCGATAATGGAAAATATGCCCCCACTTCACAGAGGAGGCAAGGTGTGGCTGAACAAATTTTTGGCTCTGATGAGTGGGCAGAGCTGTACACTCGGTGACATGCGCCAGATGTTGGCAGGAGCATGCTCCCCGGTGCAACTGCAGGCAATTGAGGAAGCAGCAGGCACAGCGAGACTGGGGAGGGAGGTGCCCTTGCCACAAGTAGCAGCGCCCCTGTTTGAAAACATTAAATTGACTTTCCCACAACCCACCGATCTGTTTCCTTATGATGTGAAAATGTCACCTGCACAACATTATGTAACATGTGTGGAGAGTTGGATTGAAACCACAGGTCGACATCCGGCTCTCACGCACGAGGCAGAGGTGCTCTTCCGAACGGCGCTGCTGGATGGACTTCCGCCAGATGTGAAGAAGCAGCTAATGTCAGATCCTGACATTCTGGTTTGTGCCGAAGAACGATTTAAACGTCATGTTTTGCATCACTGCAGAATGTTCACTGAGTCACAAGCTAAAGTTGAAAACGAGACAGACGCATTATCTAAACAGTTGTTGAAATTACAGTTGGCAAAAATGCATGGTGAAGCTAAACAGTCTAAATCACAGAAAAAGGAAATGCAAATGTCACAGGCTCTTCAGGTGGTGGGGCGCGGAAGGGGCCAGTTCCGGGGCGGATACAGAGGCCGGGGAGGGAGTGCACCTGCTTACCCGGGGAGGGCAGCATACAAACCCCATTCGCCCAACGCATGTTTCATCTGTGGCGAAACCGACCACTGGGCAAAAGAATGCCCACAGTATCGACCGCGCGGAGCCACCCGCCCACAAACGCACGGAGGTCAGTACTACCAACATGATGATCTCTGGTGTGGACAATTTGAATAGGGCTGCCCAGGGAGCCAGGAAAGCAGTGGCCCGGCGGAGCCAATGCTTCATGTGACAGTGGAAAGAAAAACCTGTGAAGATGCTGGTGGACACAGGAGCAACTTATTCATCAATAAACACTGCCCTTCCTGTATCCTCACTGTCAAAGAAAACAACAACTTTAGTCGGCTTCTCGGGACAACCACGTACTCTGCCTTTTACCAAACCACTTGAAACTGTGATCACCCGGACAGGGTGTAGACTGTGGTACAAATACATCCATTCCACAGACACTCCGATCAATTTGATGGGAAGGGACTTGCTGTCAGCCGTTCAAGCCAGAATTCTGTGTGGGCCAAAGGGAGTGATTATTCAATTTCCAGATGGCATCAGCATCCAGTGCTCACAGCAGCTACAACAACATGGTCAGTGGCTGATGGCGCCCCTACCGGCAGAAGCAGAAACTGCAACCATCTACTGGGCCAGGCTGGAGCCAGAGACCCCTGCTGGTGGCGGTGTGTTCTCGACCTACCTACTGTGGAAGCCTGGATCTGCTCACTGGCGCCATACCACCCACCTGTTGATCCTTTGCATTGCACTCTATTTTATGACCGAAAAAGTGATGATGTATATCGGGATTTGTTTGAAGAAATTGAAGGGCACATGTGGGATTTAACTTCATCGTGCATTTTGATTGGTAAAGAGGGAGTCGCAGCGGCAACTGAATTGACATATGAACAAATGCAGTGGTTCAAAATGACAGAGAAAGGGGTGCCACACATTTCGCTGGCTCTTGCCCCAGGACACGAGGCCAGACAATTGGGCTCAATGGTCAAGCAGTTGTTGCAACAGACCGATTGGCGGAAAACTCACATTCCTAATTTGTACTGGTCTGAGTCTCAGAATGCATACCAAATTAAACAACCCATGGCAGACACAGGATTGCTGGAGGAGATTATGGTGTCCCGCACACACGGTAGGGAGTTAACTGATCATGAGGATGCTGAAGTAATGCTGGCGGCCTTGCCCGACACACTGTGGTCCCAGGGTCCATTTGATGTCGGGTTTTGTCATTCGGTGGCCCCTATTGATCTCCAAATGGATGAGACGCAGCCTATCAAACGGCCTCAATATCGTTGGCCGAAAGAGGCGGACCAAGGCATGGAAGACACTCTGTGTGGCCTCTGGGACGCAGGGGTGTTGGAAGTGTCCGACGGCCAAATCGCACTCCTTGCTGTGGCGTTACCAAACTGGGTGGAGCTCGGGTCAAGGTGGACAGGAGCTTCATTGTGCACTGAGTTTGACAGAACTGAGGAGATTTGATAAAAATTGAATAATGCGTAGAGCTACAGAGAAAAGCATCATAGTCAGAGATTGAACAGATTTGGATAAAACAAATAGGCTAAAACGGTAAGAAACAAGAGCGAGATCTGATATTTTGGCTCGTCAGGCTTAAGAAGTAGAAGTCGAGTTAGATACATTTTAGAATAGGACATTTGGACTAAAGTGGATTCGGTCAAGAGGAACAGGGGCATTTTGGCATTTTAACAGGGATTGACAGCAAGGGAGATTGAGGATAGAAGATCTGGACAGCAATGACGTAAATTACATTAAAAACTGCCCATTCTAGGGAGAGGTGCTGGATGGTGTGACAGGCAGGATTTTTAGGAAGAGAAAAAGGGGCGAGTTAGACTCGCCAAGAGGGGCAATAAAGAGAAGCAGACTGAGAAACATATTTGAGCTAGACAACAGGAAAAAGGGGGAGAGCCAAATGATGATGTAAAAATCCAGAGGGAATAGTCGGACCCATCTTTATTGAATTTAATTAGGATAATTAATAGAGATCGAGTTTGTAGGAGCAATCTGAGGTTATGGAGGCTCCCCTGACACGCGGGTCCCACAGTCGTCTCCCCCCCAGATAGACATATATGACAATTTGCGATGAATCTGATGGGCGAGTTTATGGAAAATTGAATTGGAGATTTTACAATAGGTCATGTTGACAAGTATGTCCAAATGTGAAGAGTTACTATTAGGAGTCAATGTTTGCCTGCACACTAACATACTAACTTTGCTTAGTGTGGGAGGAGAGCTGAGTGATAGAGACGGATGTGTGTGTCTGCGAGTGTGTGGATGGGTGTGTGCGCATGTGATCATCTATGACTGTGTGTGCGCAGTATGATTGGCCAGAGAGGTCTGAAGTTGGGGTGATGTGTTTGCAATTGAGGATAAAATTCCTCTCACCTGAAGGCGTGGTACAGACTGGAGGGTCTGGAACTGGTAAATGATGAGTTCTGACCGGAACCATGGCTCAATGATCAAATCAGGGGCACCATCGACAACAAAACGATGTGATGGAGAAGGCCCATTTCAGTGATATGGTCAGACAAGACAGAACTAGTATCGAACAGCAAGACTTTGGACGATTTGACGTGTGACGACTTTGAGCTCACCCGACGGGGTGACGGACTAGGTGGACAGTGACCAATTGTTTGACGCTTGAACGTGTTTGCGACAATAGCACGCTCTGCTTTGTTTTTCTGTGTGACTTGATTTTTTTTTTTTTTTTTTTTTTTTTTGCAGCATCAGCCACCAGCCAAGGAGCGGATTGCGCGTTGCTTGCGTAACTTGTTTTCATTCTTGCAGGTTGTCGATTGCATTCGTGGAAAGTTTGTGTTGGATTTACAAGAATATGTTAACCCTTGCCCTTTTGGTTTTTATGATGAACTTGTTGATGACGTGGTTTTCAGGACATGATCCGCGGGCGCCAGGATTCATTTTATGACTGTTTTTAATTTTGATACTTGATGTCAGTTTTTGTGTGTACAAATGTCCACTGTCAGTCGGGCTATAAGCTCACTGACAGGAGTGCGATGATTTTTGTTTGTGTTGCCGAGTGTGTGTGGTGGACAGTCAAGTTTCAAGGACTTGGGGTGATGGTCCCGGGGCCCAGATGGTAACTAGAGGTTCCGCGGGCCTGGCTACAATGAGTGTGGTGATGAGAGGGGACGCTTTGCAGGTTCCTTTTGATACGTAATGACACATTGGGTGAATGTGTCAAAAGGGGGGAGTGGTAAAATAGAAATGGGTGAGTAGGTTTCAATTTGTAATTGTGATATACAAAGTTTTTTTTCCAAATTCACTTGCTTTCAAGCTTTAACAGGACATGCCAGAATTCACCCAGCAATGATGGAAGGAGCAGAGGAAGACCAGTGACATCTGGTTGTGGTGTGGAGATGACAAATTATAGGATCGCTTGCCGAAGAATGCATCAGGTATCTGTGCCCTCGTGTCGTTGATAATGCCTGTGGTGGTTGTCCCCATTGAAATACAGAATCTCAATTGGAACCTGGAGTCCCCACTGGCGGGGCTCCTGAAGCAAGCCAAAAGAGACATTTTGCCCCCGTGGTTGAGCGACGACCATCCAACATATATTGACACTATAGGAGTGCCCCGGGGTGTGCCAGATAAGTATAAACTCGTTAATCAAGTGTCCTCGGGATTCGAAAGTATCTTCCTATGGATCACCCCCAATAAAAATGTAGACCGTATTAATTACGTTCATTACAATGTCCAACGGCTGGGTAATTATACAGCTGAATCATTCGCCGCAGTTCATGAACAATTGGCTGCAACGTCGTTAATGGCGTTCCAAAATAGAATTGCGTTGGACATGCTATTAGCTAAGGAACATGGTGTGTGTGGAATGTTTGGTGATGCATGTTGTACTTTCATCCCAAACAACACGGCACCAGGAGGCCGACTGACCAGGGCGTTGGAAGGACTGAGGACACTGAACAAAAAGATGAAAGATCATTCAGGCGTACACACCGATATTTGGTCTGATTGGATGAAAACGTTCGGAAGCTGGAAAGGCCTCATCATGTCTGTGCTTGTTGCTGTAGCTATTTTTATTACAATTATGATTTTACGCGATTGTTGTTGTATTCCATGTATTAGGTCACTCACTGTCCGGTTGATCGAGAAAACCGTCGGCCCGTTGCCACCGATGGGCCAATATGCCCTGGTGACTCAACATGAGCAGCGGGGGGAAGGAAGGATCGACAGCGCGCTGGTAGCTGTTTGCTAAAGTAACGGGTGATGACCTCATAAATGAGGTCATGAGAGGGAATAAAGGAAAATGTGCTTTCGGCAGTTTGCAAACATATGTTTTAAGGTTGTGTTAAACTTATAATCATATTAATATCTAGTATTAGAGTGCTCGTGTGGATTGGTGGGGGGCGAGGAATGTGCAGACAAACTGCATGAACTTGTTTTCTTCAAAGTGTTGTGGAATAGGCCCGGATAGGGAGTACCGGAGGAGACCATCTCAAGGTCGGTTAGGAACAAGAACAACAGCACGTCTATGAGACCGGCCTTCGAGGGAAAAACCCAACTGTCTGACCTCAGCGACACCTGGACCGGGGAGGAGATGGCCATCGACCAATCATCTCACAATATTTTGCATGCTTTAATATTCATATTGTGTTTCTTTAAAACTGGGCAACCCGGAAGAATGTGTCGTCTTTTGGTGGTCACAAAAACGCACGAGTTTTAGTGTGAGGGACCCGGGACCCAGGCCTGTATTAGTGCGCTCTGTCAGGAATAAATAATTGGTAAATTTGGTCTGATTGATCTACTGGTCTTCTCTTTGACAGAACGAACTCGCAAAATTGTTAGGTGCGCCAGTGTGTGGATTAGGACATAGCAATTTATGTGTTAAGTGTTGATCGCAATTTGGAGTCAGATCAATAACTAGAATCCGTAACCTAACAATATTCATGGCCTAATGTTTCTTATAGAACTCCCCCATGAAATTAACATAGTGATGGATCAATTCCATCAAGCCGCCAGTTTCAATTATGTGCATATTTTGCTCCAACTACCAAAATATGAATGACCAATGTCCTTGATTAGGTATGAAGCTTCGACTGAGATTTGCTTACCAGCCATTATTTTGCTTCCAGAGGGCCGGGTGTCGCCAGATATGTGCCGACTGTGGGAAATGGAGCCGGCCTCTGGTCAGGTGCTCCTTTTAGCAAGTCAAGGTCACTTCCTGAAATCCACCCACTCGTCAATAATGCGTCGTGTTGAGGTCGATATTTCCCCATTCCACAACATCCAACTTGATGCAGCTGAAAAGAAACATTATTGAGTTCATATGGTCATTTATGTAGTATATTCGTATTCCAATGAGCATTGGTTTAATTAAAAATGTGCTTATCAGGTAAGTAGCAAGAACGGGAGAATCTCTGAATGTTCTGAGCTCATGGTCTATTACACAAATTCCATACAATTCTCAAAGGAATATTAAATCTTTTTTTTCATGCACATTCCTCATCCCCAATTGCAAAACATTCAATGGGGCAATGTTTCTTAGTTGGGGGGTATAATGATTATTCTAAATTGTGGCTTTATGGTTATTCTTTCCTCTTTGCAATTCTTCTGTTCACAAATCCAATGAAAAAGCCAAACAAACTTTATGGATTTAATCCAGTCATTTGCTTTGTAAGATCAAGTCTTGAGATTTTCTGAAGTCTAGCAAGATGACACAAAGTGATGAACCTACACACTGTTTGCTGTTGGAGGTGTATTATTATATTTTTTTTGTATTTTATTTTGGAGGGTTCACTCTGTGCTACAAATTCAAGTCTATAATTGTGAAAGTTTCAATACTAGGTATGGTGTGTAATTGGGAGAGGTAAACACTTTTAAATATAAAACATAAAATATGTAGTTCTTAGTTGTCATATTATAATTAAATAACAGTTTAAACTGCCCAAAGTTTTTTTTTGTGGCAGTCATTTTGCATGACTTCTTGTCATTCTGAATCAGACAGCATGGCACCCACATTTACACACTAATTTTGATGCCCCCCCCCCCTCCCTTCTCAAAGAGCTTCTTCTACATAGCCAGAGGGTTGTCTGAAAAACAACCAACGTGTGCACTCATTTGAACCTGTGTAACAATAGATCAGCTCTACAGCTGCAGGTATCGACTTTGGGGTGACTAATGTCATTTATTCATAGCAGGCAGCGGTGAATCAAATAGCCATCACTGGGCCATAAAACGGAGACACCCAACATAATTCTTGCATGAATAATACATGTCTTATGGCTCCAAACATTATGGGAATGTGATCGTTTTACTTTGCAAAAGTGTAAGGCCAACCCGAGCTTTGTTGTTTTGAGGTTTTTCACAGGCTTCGCAGGTTGAATAGGTTATTGTACAGATACAGTTTGTTGATTCTCTATCTGTGACTGATTGGTGATGTGTTCAGAGGCATGCATATGGTCCAAGATTTGCAGTCAGTACTGTCCATGTACACTAAACTGCATTGCTAAAACAACAAATCAAATAGTGGGACTGGACCCTTCCACAAAACAGCCATTTATATATTAAAGCAAACATAAGCATTGTTTTCCCAAAGTTAAATATCTGGAAACTGTCACATGGCTTCATCAAAATACCCGAAGGATCAAGACCAGTAAAGTGGGACAGAATCACAAAACATCTCGAGACACATTTTTAGAAACAGGCAGATATCAAAAGTTGGTTGTTTGATTTCACACTTGATGGGATTCTGGAGACCAAATTAGTTCTATTGAAGCCACTACAAACTGTCATTTACGCTACACTGGATGTTTTTGTTTTATTTCATTTTTGTTCTTGAGGCAGAAATTGCCAAAGACTCTTCCACCATGCAACAATTCTTTTGTTGGTCTTCAAGTACTGTCTGATGATTTAAATGGACATCATTTTCTTTATGTTCCAATCTAACATTTACTGTTAGCAGCCTGATCTCATCTAATGCATTAGACCTATCAATAATGATTACATGATACACAGTGACGATCGTAATGGCATTTTGCGTGACTGTGTTTGGCACCGCCATGTCTGCATCCATTCTTCGCAGTGTGCGTTGTGTTGTTGTGTGTTCCTGTGTCACCTTCGACTCCACACTGACGGCTGATGTGCGCGCATGAGTCAGCCTCAGCCACATTAGTCATGTCTGCAGACTATGCAGTACCTGGCTCCAGCACATTTCTTCCCAAGGAGAAGAGGTGGCTGGAAAGAGGTAATTTCTCGGTGCAATAAAGACAAACGTGTAGGCTTGAAGTAGACGGGATGGAAAAGGAAGCGAGCCGGTGGGGTACTGTAGACACCAACAACAACTACTGGGGCTTTTGAAAAAAGGGGGCACGGTAATCGTGCCTCCGGCCTTTTAAATGGCCAATAACAAGCAGAACAGTAAAAACATGCTGTTTTAATGCAGTAAATGTTCCATGAAGATACGCTCCCTCCCCCTGCTTTGTCTTTTAAGCAGATCAGACATGATTCACTTCCAGCCAGAAGCAACTTGACAGAAATAGCTTGCATGTGGCTGAAGGGTCACAAACGATAGGGGAACAAGCAGCCTATCAGCAGATAAGACTTGTACTATGTCATTTACAGGTCATCTACATGCATCATCTCAACTCATATTTTAGCAAGAAAAAAAAAACATCTAAAAAAAAAAATGTAGTTTTTGAAAGAAATATGGCTGCATGTGCACAAAAAACCCACAACTTCTATTTTGGGGTGGCCTAAACAGTATTTAATGTTGGAAGAACTTACAATAAAATATGAATCATTGACATTTATGGCAACAATGCTAGGACAACAAAGCAAGCTAGAGACATTCCACTTTTAAATGTTCTTAATTGTAAAATGAAGTTAAGCACTATTAACAGTAACATATAATGACAGCAAAATAGTTCACCTTAAAAAAAAGCGCTATCAAGTTTGTTTTTAAATGTGCATCCAGGCATAATAATTCCAGACAAGAAGGAAATGTCTGAGCTGGTGTCAGCACTGACAAATTCACCTGAGGGATGTGGTTTGGGAGGTGCAGACGCTGAGATATAGGATACACACTGCAGTGTGCACTCTTGCAGTGTATGCACACGTCCAGGTGTGTGTGCGCGCGTGTGTGTGTTTTGACCGGGGCACACAGTCCTGATGGAGCTGATTCAAGGAGATACAAAAGACAGAAAAGGCACTTTTAGAACTGTAATGCAGCATACTGAGAAGTGCTTCTAACATTTTCCATACTGGACTAACAAACCACTAATCCACTGTGCTGCCCCACTTCTGTCCAACTGTATATTAATAAATGAATACTTCTCTGACAATGTAATTCCTTATGACTGTTATTATCCTTGTTAAAGGTGGCCAACTGACAGATAAAATGGATGACTTTTATCTATCGGGACGATACGGAAGAAGATTTGGGCCAGTGACAGATTCAGATTTTTTTTCCTCAGAATTCTGACTCTAAAGTGAGAATTCTCTCTGACTTTAAAGTGAGAAAGACAGAATACTGAGAAAAAAAGTCAGAATTCTGACTTTAAAGTGGGAATTCCCACTTTTCACTTAAAATGCTTCTGACTTGTCAGAATTCAGACTTTAGAGTGGAAATTCACACTTTGAAGACAGAATTCTTAGGAAAAAAAGTCAGCATCCTGTCACCCCCCCCCCCTTTTTTTTCCTTCACTTCAGTGTTTTGTATGTCACGTGACAGACAGACCAATTAAATGTTCATCTACCAACACTACTACGACCACACATAATCATTATTTTATTGTGGCATTTCTGTTTGGTGTTACTGTGCTGTAACTTACTGTGCTGTCACTTACTGTGATGTTTCTTATGGAAAATATGTCCTTGGCTCAAGAAAAGTTGGGAAACAGTCTGCAAAGAGATGTACCTTTACATAAACAGAGGGTGGCAGTAATGCACATGAATTCAAATGACTACATTTTTGTTTCTGTAATTAATGAAAATGTCTGTTTGGATACTTTCTGTTAGCTCTTCAGTTCCAGACAGCAAGCTTGAGCCTTGAGGAGTGTCGTTCTTTGTTTTTCTCGTGATTTGCCAGTCGAGACATCCCATCCAAGTCTGCTTGGAAAAGACACACGCGCACTCGCACAAGTGGCCATGACAACACTAACTGCATTAAGATGGATTACCTGAGGTCTGCTGAACCGAGCCAAAAAAGGATTCTTCCTTGTGCAACACTAAACTGCTGCACACTAAGCTTCGTTTATTATGTATGCAATATTCAGTACACTTTCGGCATGTAATCAGATGGAATATAAGAATGCTTGAAATGCTTTTACAATGGTAGAAATGTTCATATTTTTTGATTGGCATCTCTGTAGTTTGTATTTGCTGGAGCAGTAATCTGAGTTAAATGAAATCAGATATCAGAAACAAGGCAGCACAGTGAAATAAAGGTTAACACGACTACCTTACAGTTAAGAGGTTTTAGGGTTCAAATATGACTCCAGCTTTCATGAGTGGAGTTTCATGTTCTCCTTATTTTATGTCACGTGTGGGGTATATGCGAAATAATTTCATTTTGGCCAATGGATGACATTTGGACTTGGCAATCGTGATGACGTAAGTGCATGCTGTGCACCTGCACCTTTCTGAACTGTGGATGACATGCAAACTCCACATAGAAAGGCCAGAGCCTGGATTCGAAAGCAGAACCTCAGAAATGTGAGGCGCAGTATATGCTAACCACTCTCCTCCATGCTGCCTTTCAAAAATATTTGCGTGGCAGTAATCTGGAGTGAGGGAAACCCCGACTGCTTCCACTTGCGTGAGAGGCTAATGGTAATGAAAGAGGAGGGACGGAGAGGAAGACCAGACAGGCACAGAAGTACTTCCAGGCTGCCTGACTCAGGTTTATATAAGGACAAGAGTCTTCCGTATATAAACAGTGCCAAAAATGTTATTTGGAGTCATCCCCTTGTGACGCATGGAAAAGCATGCATTTCAGCACTGACGCCACTTCAGAGGAGCACACATGAAAGACACAAGGAGGAGAAAGTGGGTGAAAATATGTTAAGTAAAGTGCACATGTGTGCAATGGAAAAGAGTGCTGGTGCCCCGCTGACGTAACACGCGCTAAGTGTTTCCATGCAGGAGGCCCGCGAGGAAGGCGTCAGGCCGACCCTCGGCATGGATGCGTCTGGTAGCCATCATCGGCTAATGTGAGCTGTAACATTTGCACATGCGCGCACACATCCGGAAGCACGCGGATCAGCTACACACCATTGAAAAGAGCTGTCTTCTCTAGATTTACTGTGCATCGCACAGTAGTGCATATGCTGGCCACATGGAAGCAAAAACATACAAAGACATGTGGAGAGAATTTTACACAACATGGGATGCACACAAACATGACAGCCTCAGTACAATGTATAGAAAACAAACTGGTGACTAAATGGAGACTCGGTGGCAAGGGTGGGTAAAGTATTTCTGCTGCATCTAAAGTTCTGTCATATTTGTTGCACTTTTTTCACAATTATTTCTGACAATGGTTAGTTATAATGAATGTAATAATTTCTCACTGAACTTAATTGATTTAATGTATTTTTATGTATTGTATTCATTTCGGATGTTGTCTACAAAAACACTCCCTGAATTATGATGATCAAGATGACCCACATAGATTCCCTACCAATGATATTTTACTTTGTAAAACTTTATGAATATAAAACAAAAACTAGATGGAAAGGCACGGAAGGGAAACATGCCAAAACAAAATCTAATCAAAACAAAGTCAAGACAAACAGATACTGTAGTCTCGTTTAGACATACTGTATATGGTGTTTGTGTATTTCATTACTATGGGGGTCTTGTGGTCCCACTGTGGGAATTTCCCATAAGGGATGGGGGGGTTAGGGTTAGTTTACTGTCTCTCTCTCACACACACACCCACACACACAGCTACCCAACCGCACAGCCACCCACATGCACAGACACTTGCACAAAAATAGTGGGTCTCAGCTACGA